>NC_083733.1:33219782-33520869 GCF_028564815.1 Eubalaena glacialis
GAGGTTTCAAAGACAAAATCATAAAAAGAATGAAAAGCTATTATATAAAAAAAGAAAAAAATGCTTTGATCTCACAGATTTTCCACTTATTAATGTTTAAGGTTATCTGTTCTTTTAGAAGAGTATCTTCTCATATTGTTTTGTATGTGTACGTTCAGGTAACATCACTTTCTGATAACTGTATCACATGGCATATGCGTTACGTAGATCATTGTTAATGGAAGGCGGGGGGGGGGGGCGGGGGGGATGGGTGGGAAGGAAGCATTATTATGGAAAGATGCCATGCAGGACTTGAAGAATTTTCTAAGATGAGGCAAAATAAGAAAGGAATGGGTTGGATTTGAGGCTGATGCTTTTTTTTTTTTTTAATTAATTTATTTTATTTTTATTTTTGGCTGTGTTGGGTCTTCGTTTCTGTGCGAGGGCTTTCTCTAGTTGTGGCAAGCGGGGGCCACTCTTTTTTTTTTTTTTTTTTTTTAAACATCTTTATTGAAGTATAATTGCTTTACAATGGTGTGTTAGTTTCTGCTTTATAACGAAGTGAATCAGTTATACATATACATATGTTCCCATATCTCTTCCCTCTTGCATCTCCCTCCCTCCCACCCTCCCTATCCCACCCCTCTAGGTGGTCACAAAGCACCGAGCTGATCTCCCTGTGCTATGCGGCTGCTTCCCACTAGCTATCTATTTTACATTTGGTAGTGTATACATGTCCATGACACTCTCTCACCCTGTCACATCTCACCCCTCCCCCTCCCCATATCCTCAAGTCCATTCTCTAGTAAGTCTGTGTCTTTATTCCCGTCTTGCCACTAGGTTCTTCATGACCTTTTTTTTTTTTTTCCCTTAAATTCCATATATATGTGTTAGCATACTGTATTTCTTTTTCTCTTTCTGACTTACTTCACTCTGTATGACAGACTCTAACTCCATCCACCTCATTACAAATACCTCCATTTCATTTCTTTTTATGGCTGAGTAATATTCCATTGTATATATGTGCCACATCTTCTTTATCCATTCATCCGATGATGGACACCTAGGTTGCTTCCACGTCCTGGCTATTGTAAACAGAGCTGCAATGAATATTTTGGTACATGACTCTTTCTGAATTATGGTTTTCTCAAGGTATATGCGCGAGGGCCACTCTTCATCGCGGTGCGCGGGCCTCTCACTATCGTGGCCTCTCTTGTTGCGGAGCATAGGCTCCAGACACGCAGGCTCAGTAGTTGTGGCTCACGGGCCTAGGTGCTCCGTGGCACGTGGGATCTTCCCAGACCAGGGCTCGAACCCGTGTCCCCTGCATTAGCGGGCAGATTCTCAACCACTGCGCCACCAGGGAAGCCCAAGGCTGATGCTTTGAGAAGGATAGATGGCTACCCTCTAGCTATACAAAGGGCAATGGAGAGGTAAGGAGCTTGCACTACGATGAGAAAGATGCAATGCAGGTGTTACAAGCACGTTCACACTGCCAGTGTTTTGAGATGGTGGAAAGGAGTAGCCAAAATTGTATCCGGAATTCTGCTTTATCAGAAATCTGCTGAAACAGGTGAGATCCACCTGTTTGGCAAGGGTTAAGGTGTGATTCTAGAACGAGCTAGGGATCTCAGCTGGGCTTTTAGGAAATGTATGTGCATGACTGCAGCTTTCTGGGCAGAGGTCCATAACTTGCCAGATTCTTGGCTGAATCTGTAATCCAGAAAGGCTTAAGATCTGCTGCTCTAGGCCCTTGGTACTCAGTGTGTGGTCCACGGACCAGCAACGCTGGCGTCACCTGGAAGCTTCTTGCAAATGCAGAATCTTAGGTCCCACCTCAGACCTACAGAATCAGGATTTAAGCAAGATCCCTGGTGATCCACGTGCACTTTAAAGTGTGAGATGCGCTGATTTAGGTGACTTGATGATGACAAACCATGCCCGTCATGGTGCTGGAGAGCCAGAGCTATGTTTCTCCATCCATGGCTGTGGAGATCACAGAGGTTCAATCCTGGACTGTGCCATTAACTGTGATCCTAGCCCCCGCTAAGTAGGTGGCAGCAATAGCTTCTTCACATGGGTGTTGTAAAAATTAAATGAGATAATGTGCATAAAGCATTTAATAGAACACCCAGCACATAAAAATGACTTAGTAACAATGATTATTTCCTGAATTTTTGTCAGATTTTGGAAATTATCCATGACATCAAAAATGTTATGATCTACACACTTAGAGCAGTGGTTTTCATCCGGGGGTAATCTTGCCACCCTGGGGACATTCAGCAATGTTTGGGCACATTTTTGTTGTCATGATGCGGGATAGTGCTACTTACATCTAGTGGGTAGAGACCAGGGATGCTGCTAAACACCCTACAGTAGACAGGACAGCTTCTCACAAAAAGGGTTACCTGGTCCCCAAATTTCAATAGCCCTGAGGTTGAAAAACTCTGATCTAAAAGTAAGGGCATGAAAAACTGACTTGGTCAGGTCTTAAGCCACCCTTAAGGTCTATGAATACTTGAGAGGTTACTTGTTACTTTAGCATTTAAACTGAAAAAGTGAAAGAGAATCACCACCTTCAAGTATGCCAAAAATCTGAGTGAGGTTTCTATAAGGATTTCACCCCTGCAGGGAAGTTAAGCAGTAACTGGTCAACCTATCAAAATTAGCTCCCCTCTCACCCCATCCTGTCACCCACATCTCAGCACCTTCTCTTTTGGTGTATCCTTCGTGCTCTGTAACTATTGTCCACTTATTATGTGCTTGATTCTGCTCTGCTTTCATTAGTGAGCTTGATAGGAGATCTTCCACCTGTCTGTGTCCCTCATGCCTAGCCCTGTGCTTGGCACAGACTGGAGCTTCTGAAGTATTTGTTTATGCCAGGCATTCCTCCTAGATATCGATGAGAGATACCAGGCAGTTTAATATACCTGGTCTCTGTCTGTTTTTAAAGACTTGAGGCAAAAATAGAATAAAACCTTGAGTTTGGGGTTATTTTGGAATCTCATAAGGATTTCCAGAAATGAGATAAAAAAGAAGAAAATATACAGATGTACTCCCACCATGGGCAGCACAGCAGCACGGTAAAGGCAGCAACCTATAGTATTTTATTTTTTAAGAAAGAGAGAAAGATGCTGGGGTCAGGCAGCACTTGTCCAAATTAGCATCACCATTTACTAACCAAGTGACTTTAGCAAGTTACCCAATTGCTCAAAACCTTGGCACTTGCACCTTTAAAATGGGACTCATCATTAGATTGGCCTTTGAAGGTATTCTGAGGATGAAAGGAGACCAAACAATCATTCAACAAATATCAACTGTGGACCAACTACATAGAACACTGTGCTAAGCGTTAATGCATAGACAGTCAGCCCTCCCTGTCTATGGGTTCCGCATCCACGAATTCAACTAATCTCATGTAGAAAATATTTGAAAAAAATTCCTGAAAGTTCCCCAAAGCAAAACTTGAATTTGCCACTCTTGTGGCAACTATTTACATAGCACTTACATTGTATTTACAACTATTTACATAGTAGTTACATTGTATTAAGCATTATAAGTCATCTAGAGATGATTTAAAGGATCTGGGAAGTTGTGTGTAGGTTACATGCTAATACTATAGCATCTTATATAAGGAACTTGAGCATCCGTGGATTTTGGTGTCTGAGGTGGGTCCTGGAACAAATCTCCCTCGGACACCAAGGGACAACTGTAAACCACTTGGCACAGTGCCTGGCATAGAGTCCTTGGCAGTAGACACAGGCAATACGTGCCCTATAGACCGTCTCACAGACAAGCTGGGATCATCGAGTGCCCGGCAGGGGTTCCTGCCTTTTTAATTTAATTTAATTTTTTTATTTTTATTTTTTATTTTATTTTAATCAATTCTTTTATTATTTACAACAATCTTTTGATAATTTCTGCCAAATTTGTTCTGATATATTCTTTTTTTTAAACATCTTTATTGGAGTATAACTGCTTTACAATGGTTGTTAGTTTCTGCTTTATAACAAAGTGAATCAGTTATACATATACATACGTCCCCATATCTCTTCCCTCTTGCGTCTCCCTCCCTCTAACCCTCCCTATCCCACCCCTCTAGGTGGTCACAAAGCACCGAGCTGATCTCCCTGTGCTATGCGGCTGCTTCCCATTAGCTATCTATTTTACGTTTGGTAGTGTGTATATATGTCCATGCCACTCTCTCACTTCGTCCCAGCTTACCCTTCCCCCTCCCCGTATCCTCAAGTCCATTCTCTAGTAGGTCTGTGTCTTTATTCCCGTCTTGTCCCTAGGTTCTTCAAACTTTTTTTTTTTATTCCATATATATATGTTAGCATACGGTATTTGTTTTTCTCTTTCTGACTTACTTCACTCTGTATGACAGACTCTACGTCCATCCACCTCACTACAAATAACTCAATTTCGTTTCTTTTTATGGCTGAGTAATATTCCATTGTATATATGTGCCACATCTTCTTTATCCATTCATCTGTTGATGGACACTTCAAAGAAGAGTCATGTACTTGCCTTTTGTAGTTAATCGGCATCCCTTGGGCAAGAGTAACGGTGACCTGAGGATTATGTCACCTTGGTGCCCACTGATGCTGGGCTTAGCAAAAAGAACCCCAACATTGTTTAAAATAGTTTATCAGCAAATTAAAGTGTTCTTTACCAACTTTTTAAAATTAAATGGGAAGGACATATGAAAGTAGTCTGGGAAAATAAATTACTACTTTAAGAAATCAAAGAGAAGGGTTTGTGTAAGATATTACTGTGTTAGCTACAATATCTGAAAAGTTGATCCAACCTCAGTATGCAAGGAAACGGACAATCATTTGGGAAAGTCATTGCAATGGAATTCCTGGAATTAATTTTTATTAATGTTAATAAATTAAAATTACATAAATCTATGGAAGATATACCAAAAAAGTTTGTGTATAATGCCGACTTGAAAATCTAGCTCTTTAGTCAAATTGCCCAAGATAAAATGCAAGAAATGAATAGAATTATATCAGCATGGTTGTGGATTTGCTGTTCATTTTTTTCAAAATCTTTTTTAATGCTGCAAATCTTCCAGTTAAAAAAATAATATCTATAATAATTCAATTATTTAGTGCTAGATTAATGACTGAGAGTTTTCCTATTTTGGAAAAAAAGAATAGCCCAAGAAAGGTCCCAGAGGGGGGAAATGAAGAAAAACACATTGGAAAAATTAAATATGGCCAGTGGATAAACTGTAATTACCCAGTGCCTAGCAGTTTGAAATAGAATGTTATGCAGATGGTCATTTGCATGCTTAACTATAGAGAAAAGAGGCAGGTACTCTATCTGGGAGGGAAAAAAGGAACAATATATACTTTGAAAGTAAGGATTCACTGGGTAAGTTTTTATCTATCTTCAAACTTGAATCCTCTTAGTGTAATCAGATCCTGGGCTAAGGCTGCTCCCCAAAAGAGCAAATCAAAATGTTTAGATGCTGACATGTTAGGGTCAGAAAGACTTTGTCTCCAAGTCCCTGCCTCACCGCTTCCTTGCTGTTTGACTCTGGGCAAGAGGCTTGACTTGTCTGAACTTCCTTTTCTTTATCTGTAAAATGAAAATATTATTTCCTTATCCATTGGGCTGTTTTGAGGATTAAATTAAATTAAATTTTAAATTAAATTAAATTCTCAGTATATGTACAACACCTAACACTGGTAAGTACTCAATGAGTATCTGTTCATTATGGTATTAATACTCCAATAGATTGTTCTCACACTCTATTTCATTCCTATCTGTGAGCCAGGTAGTGTTTGGCTGTGTTTGGGGTGTTTGAGTGGAGAGCTCTTTTTTGGCTTTATCCTCCACACCAAAACTCAAACTCCCAGGCTCTGAGTTTCTTCCCCTTGCTAATTGCTGCTCCACACGTGGTGACAAGCATATCTTTCCTGTTGGTAGTTGATGAATCAATCAAAAGATGCTGCCGTAATGCAGTGATTTGGGGGTTGTTGAAGCGCCTGATGGCATGTGTGACACTGACAGCCCCCCTGGGGATGAGGAATGGGATTTGATACATTTACCATAAGAGGTTCCCAGAGAGTGCCAAAAGGCTCTTCCACCCCAGCCTACCCAGGATAACCATCTAGCGAACTGGGTAGATGCCTACCCAGCCCTAGTTCTAGTTTCTATCATAACGCTTCTTCAGGGGCCAGTATCAACAATCCTGTTGTGATAGCCACAGTATCGCTCTCAAGCCCCAATACGTGCTACTTTCCCTGTCCCTCTCTTTCTGCCAATGATTCCTGTTCAAAACACATCCCTAGCCCAGACTATCAGAGCCCTCTCTTCTAAAGGGAAGATCTAATTTTCTGATCAGCATATTCCTGGTAAGGACTCAAGAGCCAATAACAGTTCATTGAACAGGTCCTCTATAGAAAACATTAGGATTTTAAGGTGGAATTCCCAAAATTAATCTGCAGTTCAGGTAGATCACTGAGTGCCTACTAGGTGCCAAGCACAGTCCCAGAGGCCGGGCAGAGTGAAGAACGAGGAGTATAATTATGAGAAAGCACCATCCAGACATCAAGGAGCTTAGAATTGAATTTGGGAAAATGACCATGTTTACACCTCAGAATGATGCAAGAAAAATGAACAAAGGCTAGTCAAGGTGTAATTAAAGCTGGAGGCTTCACCAAGTAGGAGGCATTCTGATTATCTGGGCAGGTGAGAAAGTAAAGGAGAGTCAAGACAAACACCAAGGAGAAGCAGTTCTCGAGCTGGGCATTGCAGAATGAGAGGTTTTAATGGGCAAAAAATGAAGAATAAGAAATGGTACCCACAGCTAAGGGAATAGCATGATCAAGGGCACAGAGTCCCAAAGGTACATTGTCAAAGCCAAGTGTGGCAAAGACGTTGATTCTATGGGGGAAGGTGATGGGGAATCAGGCTTATGTGTTAATAATATCAGTCTTTCTTTTTAATTTTTATTTTATATTGGAGCATAGTTGATTAAGAATGCTGTGTTAGTTTCAGGTATACAGCAAAGTGATTCAGTTATACTTATACATATATCTATTCTTTTTCAGATTCTTTTCCCATTTAGGTTATTACAGAACAATGAACAGCATTCCCTATGCTATACAGTAGGTCCTTGTTGGTTATCTATTTTAAATATAGTAGTGTGTGTGTACGCGTCAATCCCAAACTCCCAATCTATCCCTCCCCCCGACCGTTCCCCCTTGGTAACCATAAGTTTGTTCTCTAAGTCAGTGAATCTGTTTTGGTTTTGTAAATAAGTTCATTTGTATCACTTTTTTTTTTAGATTCCCCATATAAGCAATATCATATTTGTCTGACTTACTTCACTTAGTATGATAATCTCCAGGTCCATCCATGTTGCTGCAAATGGCATTATTTCATTATTTTTTATGATAACACGTCCCATATGTCTTGAGTACCTATTGTCTTCTAGACTCTGCTGTAGATTTTATGAATAAAAACGAATCCCTGTTAAGATGTATCAAAGACTTAATTGTGTTAGGCTGTGCGCTAAAGCCTTGATATGAATTTACATCACTGGGTGCATCAACTTTGGTACCTGTTAGAGACTTGTTTTCCTGTTCTGCTTCTGAGCAGATTTGTAATGCACTGGAAGATTCTCCAGGCAGGGCAAGTGAATGCATGAGCTTTCCACCTTAGCTCCATACTTTGTTGGCTCTGTGACTCTGGACAAGTTACTCTCCCCTCCCGAAACTCAGTTTTCTCATCTATAAAATGAAATACAGTTAAATTAATGCCCTCGCAAGATGGTTGGGAAGAGTAAATAAGAGACTAGGTAAATGAAAAATACCTAGCACGGGGCCTGGCTTTGGTAAGCACTTAATAAACGCTTATTATTATTATTATCATCATCATCATCATTATTATTATTGTTACACTACCACCACCAGCTTACTAAGGCTAGTATAACCACCTTAAGGACATCACGGAGACTGAGAAAAATACTCCATTACATTTATTTTCTACCACCTCACATGTTCATCCTTTACCCATCATCTGCTAAAGTGTTGTGCCTAATGACTTGAATGGTACCTCCAACTCTAAAATGTCTATGTTCAATGCCCCATTCAAGTAGGTCCCTCCAGTAAGCCCTGACTGACCACCTCAACCCACCAAGCTCGTCCCCTTTACCGACTGCCCAGCTGCTGCTTATCTCGGGCTGTTCACACTTTCACGTGAACTGGTCCAGGAGAAGGGGCAGCTCATCCACATCCTCTGAGCCCTCAGATGGTCTTAGGGTGAAGGCAGGGGTGCCAGAGAGTCTCTGGCAGCCTGCGGGGCCATCCTGTACCCACCAACACACACCCTACCCGTCAGCAGATCTCTCATCCTTTTTTTACCCATCTTCCTTCTCAAGTCCCATGTCAAGACTGAATTCCTGCTCCCAAGACCCCTTTCTTCTTGAAAACTTTATTGTTCTGAGGGAAACCTGTCCCAATCCATCTTTCATTCTCTTAATTCAACACCTCTACATTTTCAGGAGTTTAGGGCTTTAAAATTTTTTTCATCAAGTATTTAAATCAATTTCTCTCCTCTTTATTGATAGAAACTCAAGGCTGCTGATTAACTTTTCAATCAAACTGCCTACAACACACACATTGGTGTAGGCGACAACGATTGCAGCTTTCGCAGCAACTAAAGCAGTCATTTAGCTGACTTCCTCTGCATTTCTAGCTGCCCTTCTCGAAGCAGAGAAAACTCCAGGGTTGGCCTCCATTTCCTTGCTCTAAGTGCCTGGTGACAAAAGCTCTTTTACTGAACTTGAGTTTCCTGCCTGCATCTTGGTTTGCTGAAATTTCTGGAACACACCTACTACATGCAGAGTTCGAGCCAGAAGGTTGCACATCTGAAGGAATGGGGTGAAAAAAAGAAACAATAACACTTTTCTTTCTTTTTTTTCTTACTTTTGAAACATTTGCAAGAGTTGATTAGTTCTGCACGCTGTCATAGAATCACAATCCCTTACGAGGTAGATAGAGATAGATCTGTAGAATTTTTTTGGATGCCAGGTATCACTCAGAATGCTTCCCCAGAAATGCTAAAGGGAGTGTGAAGGAAAACAACAGTAATAATAACAACAACAACAATAATAATAGTAGCTAGCATATATCCAACACCTTCTGGCTCTGTGCTGAATCTGTCCACCTGCGATTTCACATCCCTCTGTGTGTCAGGGTTATTATTCACCTCCTTTTACAGTTGAGGAAATGAACCTGGAGATGTTAGGTAACTTGTCAAAGGTCACATAACCAGTCAACGGCAGTCAAGGAGCTAATCGGGGCACCCTGACCCAGGAACCCACTCTCTTAACATGAACTTACTGGGTCTGTCTTCTGCCTATATTCCACTGAGAACCCAGTGAGGGCAAGGGTGATAGCTTTGTCTCCTACAAGTCCTGCACACAGTAGGTGCTCAAAAATGTTCAAATCAGTGGTTCTTTCAATAAATATGTGTCTAATTGGGGCCAGACCAGTTCTAGATCCTGGGGATACAGTGGCAAGTGAGGTAGCCAAGATCTCAGTCTTCATGGGGCTTAAGTCACAATGGGTGGAGGGCTCTGCTTTTTAAAAAAATTTTTAAATTTTATATCGGAGTATAGTTGATTTACAATGTTGTGTCAGTTTCAGGTGTACAGCAAATTGGAGGGCTTTGCATTAATCCTTGGTTTGCTATGACAAATTCATGGCTTCAAGCAGATTCTCTGGTTTTCCGGGGAGCAGTGTCATGAACCTCAGACCACCTACATCCAGCCTGGGGGGCTGTAAGTGTGTCTTGCTCACAGCCCCTGAGCAGTTGCCCTGCATGTGACCTGATTTCTTTTCTTCCAGAATCTAGGATACAGAGATAAACTGATCCAGTTTAGGCAACGGTAGAGAGAGAAGCAGAAGGAAGTGTCATCCTGGCCGTGAGATTGCAGGAAGGAGGGCCAGAGATGGGGGTCTCTGGCTGCCAGAGAGTCCATTCCTCCTAATTTACAGTCTAACTGAGGAGTGTTTTTAGCATATTTTGTTTGCCATCAACATCAAAATGTCTCTCTTGATTGTAAATTTCTGGAAGGTGAGACTGAGAATAGCTGTGATTAAGCAGAAGGCCCAGAGTAGTATTACTTCACTGTTCCTCCAGCAGACTTTCTACAGCCAGAATTCTATCATCCCTTTGGGGTTGGGGGTAACTTAGTGACCCTTTCTGGAACTCAGCTTTTCCATCAGTAAAATGAGGGGGTTGACTCTAGGTTCCTTCACCAAGTAAATGTTTGACCTTCTCCTGGGTCCTGTATCACATGCTCTGTATGTTCTATGATGCTTCAGTGATGGTGCCCAAGCTACCTTCGTTCATTTAACACCGAATGTTGAATCTGGTTGGGACATGGGTGAGGCCAGGGCAATGGGAAAATAGCTGGCAGTGCATTGGTCTCCACTGAGAATGCTGGGATCCAGGAGCAAATCCTTTAGGTCTAAGGGAAGCAGTGACACACACACCTTGAAAGGCACCCAGACGAATCGTATTACCTGCCCATTTCAACCCCAGGAGCCTTTTGTCAAGAAAGGTAAAGAAGAGCTTCTGAAGACAAGTTCTCCTTGACTCAAGTTTCCATCTTCACACTGATTTTATTTCTCATTATTTAATTTCCTTCTCATTAGACAGAATTAAATACCAAATACAATTCCCAGGGCTTCTAGAGTCCAATTGCCCCAATGCTTTGTTTCCAACTTATATAAAAGTTTAAGTTTCCTCTTCCCCTGCTCAAATTGCTGCCAAAACAGTCATCACCAATGAAAATGTGGAAGATAATTAGCATATCAGATATCTGTAATAAGCTAATAATGTATTTCTTGGATTGTGCTTCTCTGGTTAGCAGTTATTAATCACAAATATTATTCATGTCATGTGAAATATTCCTGTTGGCGGATGTTTTTATGCTTGAAGGATTCCAGCTAAAAGTCTTCAGCAGCAGATGGGGCCCCCCTGCTCCACCATGAGAGGCGAGATTGGATTGTGTCTTGTTGAACAAGGGTTAACCTTCAGGGGAAACAACATTAAGGGAAGTAATTATCCATTCACACTGAGCTGGCTACAAAGAAAGTGAGAAAATCACCTTCTCAGAACTCACATGAAAAACATAATGTAGTTAATATTAAATAAAGAGATTGGGCAACCTAGCCTCTTTTTACAGTGTGTTCTGATGTGTCCTTGATCAGGGGCTGTTTTGTTTATGATTAATGAATGACTCACCTTGGGCTGTGTTCCGTTCAATGCATACCTCATTATGAATTTGAAGAGGTCATTTGTTCCTTGGGTCTAAAATAAAAACCTTTTTGTACATTCAGAAGGTTACAAGTTTGATATTGATACAAAATCAGCACAAAAAGCAGCGAGACATTTGCTTTGGGGTTGTTTGTTGTTATCGTTTTGTTTTTTTTTTTTTAACTTTTGGAATTTGGAGAGAAATTCTAAGCCTGAGCTCTGATTTTTAAAGTAGATCCTAAAATTATGTGGCTTGGGCCCAACTTACCTGTGGTAGCAGGACTGCCGTATGGGTGCTGGGAATCAGAAGGGCTTTGGGTAGGTAGAACGGACACGGGCAAGGGATCTCATGCTGCTCTTTAAGAAGAATTCAAATGGCACAAAAATCAATCAAAAGTAAACACAATCAGAGACTCAAGTACTTAGATAGGACCAGTTCTCTTCTTTCCACATAATCCACCAGACTCCCTTTTTATCACTTCTTTTCCTCTGTAAATGTTCCTCTGTAAAATGTTCATTCTGTCCATTTTAATTTACCGATAATTTCACTCATATTTAAATGTCAGGATGAGTAAAAATTTGCACTGTGATTTGCCAGACCCTACAAAACCCAAATCTGATGCTGTAGGTCATAACGGGGGGCAAAAAAAATTCAATGCCTGTTTGTTTTTGCAAGGTTCCTGATAAATAAAACCCCCTGATAAGGAAATACGTATTGTAACTCTTTATCATGATACCTACACACACACACACACAATTACGTTTATCTGAGGAAGATAGATGGATGGATAAATAGGTATCCATTAATCAGTCTACAAGTATAGATTTTGTTTTTTCATGCAGATAAAGGCAAGGGGGGACCTCTATCTAAGAGAAGGAGCTCGTGTGTTTGGAACCCATAACCCCACGCTGGGCAGTGAACACTTTCATAATCAGCATGGTTTCCAGCAGCACACACACAAACGTGTGGTTGACTATGTAGGAGCCCCACCACAGCTCAGTTAATGATCTTTCCACAGGGTATGTGTGTTCACTTGTGCATTCAAATGAGGACTTGTCACCCAGAAATAAAGGCACGCACAGGCACAGACCTTAGCGGTTGACTAAGGATACCGCTTCATGGTAGACATAGTTCACTAGTCACCTAACTAACTTTTTTTCAAGTCAAGTTATTTCTTTATGTGTGAGAGAAACTATGTCCTTTGATCACAGCCATTCAGATGGGATTAAATAACAGCAAATCTCAGGGACTGGGGTGTTATTCCAGGCTCTGTCACCAAATAGCTTGGCCAGGCCATTTCTCCCATCTGGGTTTCAGGACCATTGCTATAAAATAAGGGCTTGGGACTAGATAGCCTTTATATGGTTCCTTACCATCAGTGTTCTACTTTTTTTTTCCTAGAACGATGTCCCTCTGGTTAGTATTCTATGATTCTGTTCCAGAAACAAATATATGAATAGCCAATATAAGGTAGGAGGCACCTCCACTGCAAAATGTCCTCTCTCTTTCTCAAACTAAGTTCAGAAGATCAATGTGTCATCCTTCTCCATAACCTCCATTTGCCTCTTAGGTGTGAGAGCACCAACCAAACACGAAATACCTTCAGGTTCTGTTGATGACTATCGTTAAGTACCTACATGACCCCGCAGCAGACTGGCCACTTCAGCAGCAACAAACAAATATACAATTTTTACAACTAAAACTAGAGGTCTCTTTTATCTTCTGACTTCAACAGTGAAGATATAATGACTGGAATCATATTACTGCTAAGGAGAACAGCAAGCACCATCTCCTTATAGATATTTTAATACAACTTGGCAATTTCCAAAACAAAGTAAACTTCCAAGAAACTTCACAAAATTCCTTAGGAAAGCTTCCTCCAATTACCATAAAACATTTTTTTAAAGATTCAGGATCCAAACAGCAGTAATGATAAGTTATCTAATGCATTACAAAATTAGACAGAGGATTTGGATGAGCAAAGATTTTTTTTTTTAGATTATTACTCCACACTCTTTAAAAAACCCACCAATTTGAAAAAAAATGGAGAAGGAGACAGAAGTTTGTGAGTCAGTTTTATTATATACCACACTGGTAGCCATTATCTATGTGTTTTAACTTGAAAGCTAATTACACCAGATTGGAAATACTAAAGCAACAAACAAGCAAAAATCCTCTGATTTTAAGACAAAGACTGTGTGTGTGTGTGTGTGTGTGTGTGTGTGTGTGCGTGTTTCATCTTCCTAATCACAAGATACCTGCTGTACCTCCAGAAACCCCACCCAGTAACTTTCTCTTACATCTCATTGCCACAACTTCCTCCTGTCCCAGAGACCCCAAGGACCATCACTGCAAGGTCCCCATGAAGAAGGAGGTTGAACAGGAAGTAGCTCAGCTGTCCGTCTGTATAGGCCATACTTGTCTGGTATCACACTGATAATGAGTGACAGTCAACTCTCAAGTGATGCTTGATGATATTTCTTACTTTTATTTACACTAATGAGCTATGTAATATGCTTATTTCCTGGAAATCCCAAGCCTAAGTTCTGGGCACTTTTCTCCTTACAGGGTCTACTTTACTTGTTATGAGGGTTCAGATGTATAAGATTAGAATAAATGATCTTACCTGCTTTAACACGCAGAAGACTGAATGACCCACTAGCTTTCTTCTAAATGCTTCCCCTGCCTCCTTCTTCCTGACTGTGAGAAGGAAACCATGTCATCTTAACATGGAAATGCCTGTGGAATATGATTTGCGTTGACTGTGCATCGTATGGGAGAGAAGACAGACTCAGCCCACTCACACTGTAGGATTAGAGTGAGGAGTTGGGAGCCATGAATTCCTTCATTTAAACTGGTTTATCTCCATGGAAGATGCTTGCTGCTTTTTCCAATCTGCATTTATTTCAGCTTTTTGCTAATAACACACCACTTCTCTTTTGTACAAGTAAACTACCCTCTTCTTAGTCCATGGAGTTCAGGGTGAATAACCCCATCTCCACGCTTCAAAGGTGACAAGCGACCTGAACCTGGCCAGTCAATCAGTGCACAGCTCTCTCTCCAAAGACACTGGCTCAGAGAGTGTCTTAGTCATTTCGGGCTGCTATAACAAAATGCCATAAATGGGTTGGTTGACTTGTAAACAACAGACATGTATTCCTCACAGTTCAGGAGGCTGGAAGTCTGAGATCAGGATGCCAGCATGATTAAGTTCTAGTGAGAGCCCTCTTCTGAGTTTCAGACTGCTGACTTCTTGTATCCTCACATGGCCGAGAGCAGAGGTTGGAAGCAAGCTCTCTCATGATGCTTATAAGGGCACTAATCCTATTCATGAGGGCTTCGCCCTCATGACCTCATCTAATCCTAATCACTTCTTAAAGGCCCCACCTCCTAATACCATTACATTGGAAGGAGATAGTGTTTCATTATATGAATTTGTGAGGGGACAAACATTCAGTCCACAACAGAGAGGTCATGCTATTATGATAAACCAAAGAGAACTTTTCATGGACCTTTGTTGACACCATAGACGAGAGATGCCCTTTCTCTTCTGGGGATGCTAGATTTGTATATTGTAATATGACCTGCATCTTCTGTCACTGACTGTTAGAGTTAGAGAGACTGACTGATGACAGAACACAGGGAAACAGAGAGGAGAAAAACAGAAAGGAGAGAGAGAGAGAGAATTCTGATGATGCCATTTTAGCATCTGAATCCTCCCTTTATTGCCTCATCTATTCAGCGATACATACCCCCTTAATTTGTTTTTGTTTTTTAACATAAGTCAACTTAAGTTAAATTTCTTGTCACTTGCAATTGAAATGATCCTAAAGGATATCTAACAATCATAATCATGCCTTACTGGTATGTGTGGTGCTTTATGGTTGCAAAACACTCACACATTTTTTTCTCATTTAATCTTCACTGTGAACCTATAAGGGAGGTAGTATCATCCCAGTGCTTACAGGGGACACATGGACTAGCTCAGAACTTGATGTCTTCATTCTACTCACTCTGAGTGATTATTGAGTTATCGGTGTGTACAAGGCTCTGTGCTGAGCGCTTGGGGGGGGGGATAGTAAACAAGTCAGATGCCACCCTGTCTTCAGGGGACCCCAGTCTAGTTGGAGAGCTGACAATAATCACCAATTAAACAATTCACTGTCAGAATCCCCCTGAGTACATGCAATAAAGAAGCAGTACAGAAAAGTCTAAGCGGTCAAAGGACGTATGCTGAGGACTTTACAATTAAACTGAACTCAAAAAGATAAATTAAGAAAGGAAAGTGGAAAGAGAATTCCAGGTAGATGGAAGAGCAGATGCAAAGAACCTGGGGCAGGAACAAGTATGGCATATTGGAGGAACTCAAAGATGTCCCGCGTGGCTGGAGCAATGAGAAAAGCAGGAGAGAATCATGGGAACAGACTGGGAAGTAGGCAGAACAAGGGCATGCTTAGCCTGTGGGTCATATTAAGAATTTTGATCTTCATCTTTATGCAAAGACAGCAAGGGTTTTTAAGAAGAGGTGTGACATAACCTTAACTTTATTATAAAGATAACACTTTATAATGTGAAGAACGTATCAGAGAAGTAAGAGTGGATTTGGGGAGAAGTTAAAAATGCCTGGCATAGGATATGGAACTTAAAAAATATTTCTACTAAATGAGCTTAGTCATTTTCCTGGGACCAGAGAGCCAATAAGTGTCAGAGCCAGATGGGGTCCATAGAGTGAGCCCAAAGCCAGGTTCTTAACCACTGTGCAATAAGGAACATAAACTAAAAGACATTTTCTACAGTAGAATTATTAGAATATTCTTTGATTATTAACAACTTGGCAATTGGCTCTTTCAAACTTTTCCATTTGGTTCCCCCCACCATATTTTAGTAATAGTTGCCCAATTCTTCAACGTGGTTCAAGCAAAAATCCACTTGCTATTTGTGTGTCAAAGTTCAAACACTCCATATTGTGTCATCACTTTTCAAAAATGTGTGACCAAGAACACTTAGCAAATTCCAGAAACCTTTGAACCTCAGTTTGTTGAATATCGTAGTTTATGTTTTCTCTAATTTGTTCCGAACCATTTGTACCTGGAATTATTAATCTATAACCAAACACAGCTCTGGCAACCTTCCCCCCAACACACACAGCGATGATGACGGGAACATGACCAAATCCATTATCTTTTCTTTGAATTCTGTCAATATATTTATTTCACATCTTTATTCTGGCTTCTTTTTCCCTTTGTATTTCATGGAAAAACTTTCCAGATAAGATCAGAACTGCTTTGTCATTCATCAGCCGTAATCAAGTCTGACTCAAGAGCAGAGTTCAAAAACATATTTTTTTCCACACTCAGATGCAAAAAAGCCAAAACAACAAAATTGTAGGCCACAGCTGTCTGCCTTTATATTTGTGCATGTAAATGTATTAGATACCCCTTTGGTGGATTCACAGTGTAAATTAATAGACATTCATGGAGGCTGGAATATAGGTGAACTACTGACATTGAACTTGAGGAACCTGGAAGGTTAGTTCCTAGAAGGCAAAGTCTGAGCGTCTACAGAGCAAGCAGCAGAGTGGGTAGATGCCCTCATGCCAGGCTCTAAGAAAATACTGTGTCCCCCCTCAGGGGCTCTGTACACTTGCCCCTCTATTTCATCATCTGCACAATTTGGACAACAACAGTCCAGACCTCATATGGGTTCGTTCTATAATTAGTCAATGAGTATTTATTGAGTACCTACTGTGTACCAGGTGCTTTCGCTGGCACTGGGATACTGAATCCACATTGTCCTGGAGTTGACATTCTCATAGGACACAGAGACAATAAGCAAATGGATCAAACAATGATTACGAATGGTGATAAACCTATGGCTTTAAAAATGAAACAAAATCATGGGAAGAGAAGTGAATGAGGACTTTAGTTAGATTCTAGATAGGTCTCCAGATAGGTTTGCTACCTGAAAAGTTGGCATTTGAACTCAGCCATTGATGAGAAGAAAGAACTAACCACACAAAGATCTAAGGGAGGGAAGACAACATAGAAGAAATAGCCACGTCCCATTTGTGAAATGAAAAAGGCCACAGCCCTGAAGCAAAGAAGGTGGGTAAGAGGGAGATGATACGAGGTGATGGTGGGAAGGTAGGCAGGGCCAAAATCATGTGGGACCTTGAAGGCCGTGTGAGGAATTTGAACTTTGGTCCAATGCAATGAGAAATCACTAACGTGCTTTAACCAGGGGGTAAAATGATCTGATTAATGACAATGGAGAGGCTGCCTCCCAGTTCTCTTTGTCAGTAGTGATTTTCAACCTGTAGCTCGTATGGCATAGGTACCCAAAAGAAAGTGGGTCATGATCCAATATGGCTTCCAAAATATTGGAAGTTTGTGAGTGGGGTGTGCCAGTGTGTGCAGAGACCCTGACAGAAACCTGCCTCCAAGATGATGCCTTGGATGCTCCTCAGCCCTACTAACCAGGACATGTTCAGCTTCTGCCAATAAAAGCTCTCAAATGTAGTTCTCTGGATGGTCCAGAACCGATATGGCACCGCAATGATGTCAGGGACACAAACTTTCTCTCTTTTCCTATTGTCCTGCCAACCTCAACATGCAGCTGTCTTCTCAATGATGACAATAGCTGCCAGCTGCCATCCTGGTTTCTGTCACCACGGCTACATTTCAGCCAGAGAAAGGGGGGAAAGGGAAAAGAAAGAGAGCACTCTTTCCTTTTAGTGTCACCCCATGGAAGTCGCATACCTCATTTTCGCTCATTTTCCATTGACCAGAACCTACTGGTGTGACCAAGTCTAGCTTCAAAGGAAGCTGAGAAAGGTAGTTTTCAGCTGAGCAACATTGTACCAAGATAAAACTTTTCTTATTATAAAAGGAAATAAGAGGGACCCAGTGCAAAAGCAGCTGGAATTGCCTTCAGCCCTTGGAGAACCAGCTTTGTTAAAAGAAGTTCTGTGCCCAGAGGACTCATTAATAAAATAAACAATAATCATAAATAATTAATAAAAATAACTAAGTAATCGAGACATCACCATATATTGATAATTCTTCCCTACACAATCCTCACTCTATGCCACATGCAAACAGCAGGGGTTTTTTTTTAATTAAAAAAAAATACTGAACAAACATGTTACTGTTCATCTGCCTCTCTTAGGGCCTGCTCTTTGAGCTGTTTTCCTAGAAATGGAGATAGATTTGTACTGTTTTATTTCTATTTCGTTAACTGGTCCCCTTTCCTTTGTGATTAGTGGCATGCAGTTTCAAGTCAGCTTGTTTGGGTTCAGAGTGTCCTTTTGCATAATAAACAAAATAATTTTAAATCATTCATTATTAATTTGTAACTTTAAAAATCATTGTTATAACTGTGTTAACAAACATTTACCCCATGGCCCCGTTTGGTGTGTCCTCTTAATATTATTACCAAGATCATCTTCCTAATCCATTCACAAAGTTTTGAGTACTTAGCATGTGTAGGTAGTGTACTGACAGTTGAAAGTTATTCCCTGGTTATATTTGAATAGATAAAACAAGGTTGTGATTATAAGGTATCAAGAGAATCAGGGTTTTAGCAATTAATCTGTAGGTTCAATTAACATAGGTGAATATTAGCAGAATTCAGTTGTATGACGGCAAGAGAATTGGAGTTGAAGTCAAGAGATCAACATGCTGGCTGTGCCAATGACTTCCCATGTGATCTTAAATTATTTTCCTTTCCTAGCACTCTGGTCCCTCATCTGTGAAATGAGAGATGGGCCCTACCCTGCTTTGGCCAATGCCTGGCATAGTGTTGCCCATCCCACACCTCTTGCCCATGCAGACATCACTAATCAATCACTGTGTTTCTCTCTTTTCCACACATAGCCTCACATTTCTCTCAACACATTCCTCCTTCTACCGTAGTTGGACCAAAAGGTGAAAACTTTTTGTCATCCCTGAGTTACACAGCTTCTTAGACCTCTTCCAGCATTAACATATTAGAATCTGATAAAGTAAAAAGCAAAGCAAAACAAAAAAATATGTTGAATTAATACATTAATCTGACAATTTGCAATGTGCAATGTTTGTCCTTGAATATGAAACAGTGAAGCTTTCTGGCCTTTGCTAATTAAAAAATCATATATTTTGGAAAGAATGATGTACCATCTCCTTCACCTTAAAGCCAGAAGAGGTTAAGAATATAAATGCAAATTACATGCACATGTACTTTAGGGACCTTCCTATTTCAGAGAACTGACTTCAGCTTCTGGGGAAATATAGAAGATAACTTCAAATCTGTATTTCCCAGGAGTTAACTTAGAAAGTTTTGAAGTGCCTTCAAAACGGAAATTGCCGCCTTCCATAATAAAATAAAACTTGGGTTTTTCAAGTTAGTATTGAAGGAAGCATCTCCATGTGAGGATGGAGAGTGAAACTTGGCAGCTGCGACTCTTAGGCCTGAGAACCACCTTTCCCTGTGGCTGCCCTCGGGTGCTAGTGTAACCCCCACTCTGGCCCATGGTGAGGTGAAAGGGGTGCCATTGATCACTACTGCTGTCTACTCACTGGGAACACAAACCCTTCCTTTAATCCCTCATAGCGTTAAGATGAGGCGGGAGGAACAAACACAGAGAACCATGGAATAAGTTTGCATGGCTTGTTCAGTTTGGCAAGTTCTCACTTTGGGCAGCTCCTCTGACCTGCTTCCAGGTGCCAGGGACCATCTTGGGTGTTTCTCCCCAAGTAGCACCATCAAGTACCTTGTCAGAGCTCTCCAAAATAGTCCATACCAACCAGATCAAGGTCAAAGATAGACTAGAGTTCCTGCTCCTGTGGATTCCTCTTAGATTCCTTTTTTTCTGTCTTACGATCTCCCTGGATGAGTGACAGTCAGAATGCCCATCTCTTCCAAGAGGCCTACACATACCCACAGAGTCTATACCACGTGAAAACCCATGTATTTAAGACTGATGGAGACCCTTTAAGTAAGAGGAATTATGGTATGTTGGACGCTGCTTTTAAAGAAGCTGTAGTTAGGACAGTGCTTCTCAAAGGTTAATGCATGAGAATCACCTAACAATGAAGTTAACATGCAGATTCTGATTTAGCAGATCTGGGATCGGGCCTGCAATTCTGCACTTTTAATGAAGAGGCTCAGGATATGCTACCGCAAAATACACCACTTTGGCATGTGAATTATTTTGAACTGAAGGCATTTGAGTTCCTGAAATCCTTTATCTTCCTAAAAGCAGAGCCTCTCGCAAAAGAACTCAGTTATCATAAATCCCCTCCCTAGAAGCAATTCTAACCTTCTTTGAGAGGAAAAGTCAGCATCACACCCAAACTGATACTATCACAAGTCTATCATGTCTCCTGTCTCTTCTCCTAAGGGTCCATTTATCTTTCCACCCTCTTCCCTTTTCCCTATTAAATTAGGTATTTAGACCCCAAATTCTCACCACCCCTTTGAATTACTCAACACTGAGTTCTCTCACATGGACATGCTGCGCATATTAATAAATTTGTATGCTTTTCTCTATATTGTAAGTTTAATTTGCAGGGCCCCAGAGACTAAACCTAAGAGGGAGGGGAAAAATTTTTCATGCCTTATACTAATAAGCTCCCAAGTGATGCCAATGATTCTTATCCTAGAACTACACTTTGAGTAGTCATGGCTTAGGACATGTGCTCTGATGTGGATAAGGGGAAAACTACAGTGTGGGGCTATCCAAAGAACATGAAATCAGATGTACTTAACCCATATCTGAGGCTGTCCAAACTACTTCACTCTCCTACATTTGGGACTCAGAAAGACCCAGAGCTAGGACCAAAGAAATAAGAGCACAGAGGATGCATTAAGCAGTAAAGTCCAAGACCAGCCCCCAAGTACAAAGATCTAGGAGTCCAGAATTAAGGGACCAGTCACCAGAGCCACTCTCAAAAAGGAATTTGATACCCCAGTGCATTACTGCAGAGGGTGACAGGCTGCTGAAGGGTTTTAGAAACAGATCAGATGCTGAAGTAAGGAAGAGCCTGGAGAGGAAAAGGTTTGTGCGTAGCATCGCCAGATCGAACAAATAAAAATATGGGACACTCGGTTAAATTTAAATTTCAGATGCAAATATATTTTAGTATAAATATGTCCACATAATGTTTGGACATACTTATACTAAAAAGTTATTCATCTTTTAATCTGAAATGCAAATAAACTGGGTACCCTATATTTTATCTGGCAACCCTACTTAAGTGGGGTGTGGGATAGCTTCAACTCCTTGAGGATTGGCACGAGGCAGTCTTCCACTGCATATGAGAATCAGCTGGGAAGCTTTAAAAACAATGCTGTTGCCTGGGTCCCACCTCCAGAGAGTCTGATATAATTGTTCTGGGGTTCAGTCTGTGCTGGGATGTCTAGACACTCCACAGGTGATTTGAAGGTACAACCAAGGTTGATAACCACTGGATTAGACTGACATAATCCAGAGTCAGGTGGTGGAACTAGAGCCATTGAGAGACCATTAGAGACAGAAGAGTTTTAGCTTTTCCTGTGAACTTTCAAACAAGAAAGGTCTAGTGGCCTCAATAAGTAATGAGCCTCCTGTCATGTGCAGTGTGCAAGCAGTGGCTTGATGTTCTAAAGGCAATTTGTTTTCAGAGGGAACTCAAGGATCAGGGGGAGTATAGATTTGATTGCTGGGAGGGTGGGGTAGGATTGGAGGAGGTAGTGGGTGAAATGATTGTTACAGCCTCTCCAATTTTGAAATTTCAGGATTGCTTTATTTGTTAGATTAAAAAAAAATAAATGTGTCACACGATGATCCACAAAGACATGCAAAAAAAGAAAATTAGCGCATGCAAAACAATGGTGACATCTGAGTAAAGTCTGTAGTCTAGTTAATCGTATTATGCCAATTATTTCCTGGTTTTCATAATGCATTGTAGATGTCACCATGAGGGGAAGCTGGGTCCTGGGCCCAGCGGACCTCCCTGTACTATTTTTGCCACTTCCTGGGAGTCTGTGATTATTTCAAAATAAAAAGTTGAAAATAAATGAATTAATTAGATCGCACTGAACAACTGTTCTTCCAATGAAGCCTGAACCATGCAAGGCAGCAAGGTGAGTCTAACAGGATTATGAAGGCTCCCCACTGGAGAGGTGTGAAACCTGCCTCTGTCCCTCTCACACGCCCCTGAGCGGGGATATCCTCTTCTTTTGGATTCTCCGGGCATCAGGGCAGATGGGGGAACCAGAGCCCTTCCAGAGTGTATGTTTACAAACAGAAACAGGGCCAGTGGGGTCACACTGAAAATAAAGCCACCCAAGCTTTTCCAGTGTTCATCGAAGGCGAGGAGCAGTACCCTTTTCCCTCTGGTCAAAATGAATTCATCATATTCCAGCTTGCATTAGCAATACAAAGAACGAATAATAAAAATGAAAGCCCAAACGGAGTCAAGATGAGGTAACAGCAGGGGCCTGCAGTGACTCTGTGCCTGGGTGTTGAGTTGTGTGTGCATTTTTAGATAACAACTTCTATTCTGCACGTGGTAATTAGGGCCCCAAGGGGGTTGTGGATTTTTTTCAAGGTTGGCAAGGGTCAGGAGGGGGCAGCTAAAATTCCCACACATCTGGGGCAAACAGATACTCCAATTTCCTGTCAGCACCGCTGGTTTCTTGCGAATTACTGGCTAAGTAAATGATTGTTATAAGACTATGAAGATTCGGTCAATCGAATTAACCCCTTTCGTCCATCGCCTCCCTCCCCCCACCCGAACGGTTCACTCCATTTGCCTAAACTCGGTGGCTTTTGAAAACGTCTTCAAGCTTGAAGGCACCAGCCTTCCTCACATTGGCCGGGTGTAACCTGAGCGGGAACCGAGGCCCCCAATTGTTTTGCTAATCAAGATTATTGCCCCATTGAGATGTGGCCGCACAGCCCGGCTGACAAAATTTGTCAGTTTCCCATGAAATAGTTCTGTCAGTTTAGCCCCGTTGCTGGCAACTATTAACATATAAATGAAGTTTCTCCCTCCTCCGCTCCCCCTTTCTCCCTACCCCTCAGCCACTCACCCTAATGGATGCACGGGAAATATAAACACACATTCCCACCCCCAGCTCCCGACTCCTCGTGTGCTTAAATCAAACCAGCTTCTTTTTCTCCGGTGCCTGCAAATCCTGTGGGCCATGAGGGCTCCAAAAGAAAGGGGGCTGGGAGGAGCTGAGTTGCACAAAACTACTTTTAAGGCACGAAACTGCCAGGCCCTAGTCCCCCGCTGACAGCAACAGACAACTGGCTGGGCCGGTGACGGTACGCATGGCCCTCTGAATGCCAGGGCAGACCTCCAAGGCAGCCCTCAGGGACAGAATGGCAAAGTGGAACACAGGCTTTGAAAGAGTGGTCTTGCTCAGGGGTCAGACACCCAAGATCTCTCGTGCTAGCTTCGCTGCCTGACAGCAGGACCAGGGCTGGGTGGCGACTCGGAGGTCCCGCACCCCCATGCCTTGCTGGCCCTTCCCACACTGGATTCTGGGACGAGGGTGGGGCTGGGGTGGGGCCTGGGTTGAGCCTGACTTTTACTTCTTCACCTTAAAATCAGGACTGGGTTCCCCACAGTGTGGCTTGGGTTCTTAGCTGAGCTAAAAGAAGAAAGGAAATAAAGTCCTGGTCTTCCTATTTCTTCTGGGATGGAGTTAGAACCATAGGGAAGAAGACCAAAGCATATATTATTCATATATATATAGTATTTATAATAATATATATGTGTGTATCATCTCAAACACTCTGGTAAAATTGAATTCACAATGCCGAAATGAACGAATTATTTATGTACATATGTGTATATATGTATGTATGCATATGCATATATACACATGTATATAATACCTCAAGCATTCTGGTAAAAATAAATTGTATATACATATGTAAATTCAAAACCGTATAAAGTTATATATATTATGTATGTATATATATACATGTACATATGTATAATACACACACACACACGAACACATAAATCTTCAAGTCAACAATATTAGCCATCTGGTGCTAAATTTGTTTAGTTCTGGAAAGAAAGTTCTGCCAGGAGCCTTGTGTGGTTAGAGGAGAACCCAAGAGCCTGATAATCCGTTGCATAGACTTTACAAGGTGGAGATCTACACAGAGGGACCCTTCAATCATGATTTGTTCCCGCTATCTGGGAAACAAGCAGATTATGCTTTTGTGGCTGGCGGGGACAATGCTGTGAATGAGCCTCCCTTCCCCCACCTCCAAATTGCATCAGTTTCCCAATCTTCCTGCCAGCTGGGAAAAGACACTGGTCAGTAAATGGTCCCCAAGGAAGCCCACCAGGAAGAACCCTGAGGCTGGTAGAGCTGAACTAGTCTTTGCCTTTGATCAGGACTGGAGAATGCTTTCCCCACAAGCCAGAGATGCAGTGAATCTGTGGGGCTTCCCAGTCAAGCAGGCCTGGGTTGAAATGTTTTCTTTAAGCCTGGGCACTTAGCTAATAGTCAAACACTGAGACTTGTTTTTGGAATGGGAAATCATTTTTAGTTTATTTGATGTGACTTTGAAATTTTTCTCCTGAGAAAGTAGGAAAGTAATCCAAAGGGGTTTTCACCGTTAAATCTGTAAAAATTAGTCTTTAAATATAGTTTAAACATTAAAGGTTCAACATCAGGCTGCCCAGATTCCCAGTGTTACTGGACTCACTAGCTGTGTGACTTTTGGCAAGTTATTTAACCTCTCTGTTACTTAATCTCTCTGTTATTTAACCTCCTCTTCAAAATGAGAATATTAAAGCTACCTATTCATTCTTAGGTCATGAAGAATATACAAGATTATGTTTACAAAGTGCTTGGATAGTGTCTGGCATATAGTAAGTGCTATGTGTTTGTTAAATAAGGCAATGTCTAGAAAGAATTCAATAACACTCCTTGTATACATTGATTTATTGTATGATCACTTTCTCCTTATAAACAACAAGAACATTTAAATTTCTTGGTAATGACCTAAGGTTTTCTTCCAAAATATATTTATTTAAGTAGAATATGGAGTCAATTTAATGAAAGATACTAAATAAATCATAGTACAGGGAAAAGACAGATGTGATAAAAACATAAAGATTGTAGAGAAATGACTAAAGTTTAAAAAAACACTATTATAAGTGATTAGACTTGGGGCAAATTCTCAGCTGTTTATCTCAAAGACAACCAAAACGTGCAATGGGATTCTTTAGTTCTCTGTTAGCTTTGTCCCCATAACTTTGAATTTTTACATGAAACTTGGGATTAGGCTTTGTTATGGACTGAATTGTGTCCCCCAAATTCATATGTTGTAGCCCTAACCCCCAAAGGGACCTTAGGAGACAGGTCCTTTAAGAAGGTGATTAAGGTTATACGAGGTCATAAGGGTGGGACCCTAATTCAGTAAGACTGGTGCCCTTACAAGAAGAGGAAAGAACATGTAGAAAAGGCCAAGTGAGGATACAGGGAGAAGGCGATTACCTGCAAGCCAAAAAAAAAAGCCTCAAGAAAGACCAAACCTCCGGACACCTCAATTTTGGACTCCCAGTCTCCAAATCCATGAGAAAATACTTTTTTGTCATTTAAGCCACTCAATCTGTGTTTTTTTTTATGACAGCCTGAGCAGGCTAATACAGGCTTATATGGGTGAAGGGAAGAGCTTTTTCCCAGAAAGTTCTTTTTTCTTATATTTAATCTGAATTCAAAAAAAATCAAAAACAAAAAAACACAGCGAGAAATAAGTGTGTATCAGAGATAACCACACAATTTCCAGCCCTTCTCAACTATAACGACACAATTAAAAATGGCTAAAATGTACTGAGTACTAAACTGGATTGTTCACCGTCAGGGCTACACATACCATGTGAGTAATATCACTTGATTCTCACTACAAATCCAGGAAGAAAATTCTAGACATGTGAAAACTACAGCTTGCAGAGTCTGACAATCTGCCAACATCCCTTACGAAGAAAGTTCAGAAATTGTAGGCTGAACTCGGGTCTTTCAATCCCCATGGCATTCTGCTGGCACAATTTTCTAAATTCAAGAGACTTTCTGAGGGCTGCTTGCAAGGCGTCAGGGGAACAGCCGAACCTCCAAGGGAGGCTGCTCAAGCCCTCTGGAGGGCTGATGGGTTCTGGGAAGGGCCCCTCAGCCCCCCCGAGAGGACCACACTTTCATGACCTGGGTCATTTTCTAAAATAGTTTCATTTTAAAAATGAACGTGGGCTCTCCTGGAAGCAGCCAACATTGGCAGAGATTAAATAATTAGCATTTCAAAGTGTTCATCTCATTTTCCCCTTTGCCAGGGTGAGAACCAATGCAGGACAAAAATGAGCTCGTCTTTTTTCCTGCCTCAGCCTGGGAGGGATCTTCCCAGAAGAAACACCACCGGCCCATTGCTGCAGCTGGCTCCCCAGAGCCGGTCCCATCTGAAGGCTGGTCCCATCCTGGCCAGGCCAGCCCCCATGACAACCCAGTGAGGGATGGCTTATCAACCCCATGACTCAGCCCTTCCCAACAGACCCAGGGGGTCAACCCTGGGACATTGCTTACGGGAATTAATGAGAGCCCGATGCTGGTAATTTTGGCATTTGCAGATTACATTTAAATTTTTAGAAATCCCTTTATGGAGCTGAAGAATAGCACCAACACACCCATGTAATAAAGGAAGGAGATTTATCTGAGTTAATAGAGAGGCCCAGAGCTGTACCATTGGGCACAGCGGCCACTAGCTACATGTGGCTATGAGCACTCACAAAGGGGCAGGGGTACATGGGCACTTTGTGATGTGCTATCACAAGTGTAAAATAATCACCGGATTTCAAAGACTGAGTGTAAAGAAAGGTCAAATGTCTCATCATCTTGTCACTATTTCTTTATATTGATTACCTACTGAGATGATAATATTTTGGATATATTAGCTTAAATAAAGCATATGATTAAAATTAATTCCACCTGTTTATTTCTTTTTGCATTTGTGAATGTGGCTACTCTAAAGGGCTTCCCTATCTCTCTAAATCTTTCTCTCTAATTCATCACCTTCTTTTACCCTCTCTCTGGCCCCTGTCACCATCTGAAATTCTCTGATTTAAATATTTGTTTGCTCCTACGTTTCTGTTTCTCCTTCCTGAATGTAAGGTCCCTGAAGACAGGGGCTATCTCTATCTAATCCATTGCTTTAGCTCTAGTACTCAGTGCCAGGCACCAGATAAGTGTTCAATATATATTTCTAGGTTGCATGAAGGAGGAAAGGGGACACAAGGAGGAGGAGCTCCTTGCTCTGAGCTCCTAGATTGCAGGAAACTTATCGTGATTACCTTTTTATCCCCAGGCAGACACATAGGAGGTGTCCAATAAATGTTTAATGCATGAACAACCATTGAAACTCATTTTTTGTAGTGTGGAAGTCTAAAATGAGCTAACTTTCTCAAACAAGGGACCATTCTGGCCTTGGCTAAATAATGTTCTTTTCTCTCTGTCTGGTCCTCTTAATGGCCTCCTTTTCATGACAAGAAAACATCCATATTTCACCAGTAAGATATGGCTTTGGCAGTCCAGCTGGATGGGAGAAGAACATGATAATACAAATCACTGTGTATATAGTAATTTTTAAAATATTTATTTATTTATTTATTTGTTGCACCAGGTCTTAGTTGCAGCAGGCGGGCTCCTTAGTTGCAGCTTGCCGGCTCCTTAGTTGTGGCATGCAAACTCTTAGTTGCAGCATGCATGTGGGATCTAGTTCCCTGACCAGGGATCGAACCCAGGCCCCCTGCATTGGGAGCGTGGAGTCTTAAGCACTGTGCCACAAGGGAAGTCCCTATAGTACTTTATATTTTGGTAGGTACTTTCATGTACTCTAGCATTTCATTTGACACTCAAAATTACTTTGTAAAGTAAGAGCAGCAGACATTAGAATCCCATTTAACAAAAGAGGAAACAAGTTTGGAGAGGTTGCCCAAGCCTCTTGGCTTGCCTGTAGTAAGTAAATGGCAGAGCTAAAATTCGGGCCCAGAACTTTCAATTCCTCCTTCAGGGCTTTTTTTTAAGGCTCTTCTGCCTAGAATCCAATAGACCACTTTCTGACAAACTTAGGAAAACAAGGTCTCTTCCATTAACCATAACTCTGTCCAAAACCCTTCAATGACTCTCTGTTACAGATAAAATACAAACCACTTATCCCAGTATGGGAAGCTTTCTGCAATCTTTCCTTTCCATCCGTATCTCCTGTTAGTGACCCCTTCCCCTACACACACCCATGTGCTCATATATATAAACCCTCACATCTCAACTTGCCCCGAGTGTGCCTTGTACTTTCCCACCAACTGTCATGTCCACTCCATTTACCCTACCTGGGCTGCCTTCCCCCAAATCCATTCACATTCTTTTCTTCCAAATTTCCAGCCTTGTTCATTAGCCCCTCCAGGCCACATCCCTGCTTTCCTTCTACCATTTTTCTTTTTGGCCAGTGTCTGGAAGCTTAAGCCTAGTGTTCCTTATTGAGCCATTAATAGTCCAAATGACCTGCCCAGTGCCTCGTTCACAGAGCCTTCACTCACACATACTGGGCATTTGAGGTGTTATATGCGAGCAACACGACAGCTATTCACATCCTTAAGGGGGAGCTTCCAGTTTCCTACAAGATCCCAGCCCGTGCCATGGTTAAATAATTCAGGTTGGGTATTTCACTCAAGTGTGTCCAATCAAAAGAGTCTCTTTAATGGCTGCCTCAGGAGATGTAACAGTGAGAAGCTGACGACAGTGAGTGAGAAAGAAGTCACATAAAGGTAGAGGCATATACGAGGGATGGAAATTTATGGTTGATTTCAAATCTCTGCCAAGCTGCCCTTCCATAGCCACAGGCTCAGCTATCATAGTGTACAAGTCATAGAGCTCTGACCAGCCAGTGGATTGCTTCCCCTTGAAATAAGTGGTCTCCCTGGTCTAATCAGCTGTGGCGGGATCCCATGAGACAGACCTTGGAACACGTCTGCTTTCTACGGCTGATATGTGCGCTGGATCTTGACTTTAAAGGCTACATCCTCTTTCCTATTGGGTAGAGGGAAGGGCGTTTGTTCTTAAGAGAATGTACTTTGAAATTAACAACTGAAACCCTCTAGAAGGCAAGGTGAGCTGATTGTCTCTACCACTAGCATGGCTGAGAGCTGTTCAAAGTTCACAAGCAAGCCACGTAGAAAGCCACAGGCTCACAGAGCAGGGTCTGTGTCCCTGCTCGCAGTGAATAAGCCAGGTCTGTGAGTTGGAATGTTGCACAAAAACTCCAAGCATCAAGTGGGGAGTCAGATTAGATGATGGTCAGTACACCTCCCAATCTTAAAATACACTAAGATACTTAGATTCTCCAAGGTTTTCTAATAGCCTGTCCTCATTTCAGCACATCTCCCGCATGGTGACTCTGCTGGAAAAGGCATCCCAGCTGGTATTCCTCCAGCTTGGGTGCGTTCCTTTGCCAAATGTTGCCAATATGCTTACTTCTAGTACAGGGAAGAGATTTTATTTCTGACAGGCCTAGTCTCTGAATTAGCCATCTTTGTGAGTCGTCAAGAATAGATTCCAGGGGAAGTGGACCAAACCAAGGGTGTGATATATGTGTGTGTGTGTGTGTGAGAATGACACTCAGAATAGAACAGCAACAGATAAAACCAAAACAAAGAGATGCTTGGCTTAAAATAGATAAGAAAGCATCAGAACTTCATCTCATAGCTTCTTTCCCATTTATTGCGAATGTCTAAAGAACTCCCTGCAGGCACAGTATTTCACGTGGGCAAAATATATGGGCATAACACAGGGATGTAATCCCTGACCGCAAATAATTTTTTTAGTTTGGTAGCAAATTGCTTGTTGGTGGCTCCTCAGCTCAACCCACCCAAAAGTGGACTCATTACCACCACCACCACCCCCATATACACACACTCTTTGCATTTGCTTCTCTCCCATCTCCAGATGGCACACCAAACACTCAGTTACATGGGCAAAAACACTTGGGGCCAACCTTGATGCTTTCTGTGGATTCTGCCTTCTAAATATTTCTCAAATCTGTCTCCTCTCTATTCTGGTGTAAGCTTCCACTCTCTCTTGCATAATCCACTCTTTTAAGTTATCTCTTTGCAGGCACTTTGGAATCTCGTCCACCCATCCATGTTCTAAACTACTGCCCGAATGATCTTTTCCCTCCAGCTGTATTGAGGTATAAATAACATATAATAAACTATACTTGTTTATACTTCAAGTTTGGTAAGTTGTGAGATGAGTTTACATCCATGAAACCATGGATCAATATAATCATCAAAATGTCTTTTGACCTCTTGTAGTCACATCCTCCCATCCCCCTCCACTCCTCTGGGTCCCAAGCAGCCACATGTCATTCTGTCACTATGGATAAGTTTGCATTTCCTAGAGTTGTATATAAGTGAGTATATAATATGTACTCTTTTTGTCCGGCTTCTTTCACTTAGCATACCTGTTTTGAGATTCACCCAAGTTCTCACCTGTAGCAATAGTTTTATTTTTATTGTTGTTTTTAATGGCTGAGCAGTATTCCATTGAATGGATACACAATTGATTTATCAACACACCTATTGATGAACATTGTCGTTGTTTCCAGGTTTTTTACCTAGTATAAATAAAGCTACTATGAAACTATGAAAAAGAGTTTGTGTGGATCTAATTCTCTTAGATAAATACGTAGAACTGGGATGGCTAAATCATATGGTGGTGTACATTTAACTTTTTAAGAAACTACAAACTGTTTTCCAAAGTGGTTGTACCATTTCACATAATCAGTAACAGCGTGTGAAACTTTCAGTTGGTGAACATTCTAACCAATGCTTGGAATCATTGATTTTTTTTTAATTTTAGCCATTCTAATGGGTGTACTATCACACCTGCTGTATAGTAGTGCCATATTGTGGTTATAATTTTCATTCCCTAATAACTAATGATGTTAACAATCATTTTGTGTGTTAGTTGCCATCAGTATATCTTTTTTTTGGTCAAGCATCTGCTCAAACCTTTTATTAGTTTGTTTATTTTCTTATTACTGAGTTTTGAGAGTTATTTAAAATTCTAGATGCAAGTCTTCTACCTCTTCAATTTTCCAGAAGAGTTTGTGTAGAACTAGTATTGTTTCTTCCTTAAATGTTTGGTAGAATTCCCCAGTGAAAGCACCTAGCCTAGAGTTGTCTTCATGGGAAGAATTTTAACTAAAAATTTATTTAACAGATATAGGACTATTCAGCTTATCTATTTCTCAATGAATAAGTTTTGGTGTTCTGTATTTTCAAGAAATTTGTCTATTTCATCTAAGTTGTCAAATTTATTAGAATCAAGGTGATGATAATATTTCCTTATTATCATCTTAACATCTATAGACTCGGTAGTGATGCCACTGCTCTTGTTTCTGATATTGGTAATTTCTGCCTTCTCTCTTTTTCTCTGGTTAGTTAGGCTAAATACTTGTCAGTTTTACTGATCTTGCAAAATATCTAGTTTTGTTTTCACTTATTTTCTGTATTGATTTGGTTTCCTTTTTCATTTATTTATTTTCTGATCTTTATTTGTTGCCTTTATTTTTCTTGCTTTGAATTTAATTTGCTCTTCTTTTCCTGGTTTCTTATGGTAGAAACCTAGTTCTGCCCAACTATAAACTACTTTCCACTGTCCTTTTGCCTTGCCAAAGTTGTCAAAGAAAGCCTCTTATTTCCATCCCACCAGTCTTGGAAGAGTCAGTTAAGTCAACACAGCTTCGTGAATATACGTATAAACTTGGGAGAAGTCAGGAATGCCTTTCATATTCCAAATTTTTATTTGTGAGACTGCTGTCCATCAGTTCATCATGCCTTGAACCCATCACGCTCCAAACGTACTTCTCCATCCAGCAAGGAGCACTACAGGAGACAGTGCCTCTCCCTACTGTCCCCAGCCCATCTTGATATTGTTTGGCAGCCTCTTTCCTCTCTAGGTGAGCAGACACACCTCTGGTCCCACATCGTAGCCCATTCTCAACCTGTTAAATAGTGATGGATTACTGACATCCCCTTGGTATTGTGCTCAGAGCTGTCAGGAAAGGAAAGGAGAAAGCCTCCACCCTCTGGGACATCTCAGCCCTGGTCAAACAGGAGGGACATGTATACGGAGGTAGCAACACTGCCCACATGTGTGAGAGGGTGAAGCTACTGCAAATGGAAGGAGGCTGGTAAGATAGGTCCTTGGGGGATGATGTCGTATGGGTACATTTCCCAGAGAAGATTACCTTAATTTGCCTTTAAAGATGTCTGGTTTTTAAAAGAAATGTCCTCTGTCTTTTCTTCCACTGTTCCATATCCTATTTTCAAGATCCAAAGATCCATCTCAGGGCTCACTTCCTCCAGAATAAAATAGAATGATTAAAAACATACTCTCCAGGGGACTTCCCTGGTGGTCCAGTGGTTAAGACTCTGCACTTCCAACGCAGGGGGCATGGGTTCAATCCCTGGTTGGGGAACTAAGATCCCACATGCCACGTGGCGCGACCAACACACTCTCTGGTGTCTGAGATTTGGGTTCAAATCTCAACTCCACTGTGACCAGCTGTGTGACTTTGGGCAAGTTCTGTAAACCCTCTGTGTCTCCATTTCCTTCTCTCCAAAAAAGGAATAGTGCGTACCACATAGGTTTCCCATCCTTTTGGGTCATGTTATTGAATTATGGACCGTGAATGTAAGCTACTTCTAGACCTGGTACGTAAAAGCCTCCCACACAATCCTTTGCAGTCTCCTCCTCTGTTCACTGGTTAAATGGAGAACATCCTAAAACCCTAGAGGAGGAAGGGGTCACAGATGCAATGAGCTTCGGTCCCTGAATGACTGCATGCAGCAGAGCGTCCCTCCAACTTCCACCTCAAATTGGATTTTACTTGAGCAAGAAATATATTTCTATTATGTTAAGCCTCTGAGATGTTGTTTTTTTCTCTGTTACGGCAAATAGTACTGCCTTAACTTATATAAGAGCCGATGGGAAGGGGGACGGAGAATGTTTGCTGGGGAGGTAACCAATGCCTACCACAATGACCTCCAAATAGCTCTGAGGCAAATAGCTCTGTAGTCATGTGGCACTGCTAACCAGATTCCTGGCTGTGTCATCGCAGGTTTTTATGCATTACAAAATACAGAACAATTCAACTCAGAGCCTTTGTGGTTTATATAATGTGCCTAACACAGCACTCTGCCCAGGTGACTTATAGCATCGGCATGCAAAGAATCCAGGACTTGGGATTGATTTTTCCAGTGCTTGGATGTCATATTCTTATCAATATGATTTTCAGCTATGTGCTAGAAAACCCATAGTATAATAAGTGGCTATAAAAATGTCAGTGTTGGCCCACAGTTAAGACGTGATAGGTGATACAGCCTGTTGCTCAAGACCCATCAGGTCAGCAGCCCCTCTTTTCAGAGCAAACCCACAGAAGTCTTCTCCATTTCCACAGTCTCAAAGAACTGGGTTTGAAATATTCGGGGGGGTGGAGACGAGGGTGAAAGGAAGGGTTTCCTTAAAAGTTCATAAGAATGAAGTTTAAAAATGCATAAAAATTAGGTGTAGCTTGAGTTAGGATGTCTAACTAAATAGGTGGGGGGAGCGTAGTTTAGAGGTAGAGGGAGTCTCTGAGAGGTGGCAGTGACACAAGTCTGCTCATGTGGCTGCAGGGGACAGGATAGCAGAAGAGAAAAACTGGATTTTATAATAGAAGCTTCTAAATCTACACTTAACTGACTTATCAGGTTGGTTCATCCCTTCCAAAAAAGACCAACTGACATGCCCACAGAATGCCAAATATGCAGAGCCCATAGACTCATTCCTGATATTCCTGCCACTTTACTGCCCACAAGTTGAGCTTTATGCTTATCACGAATTATTGTGTAAGCCTCCCAGGCTGTTAATGTCAGTTGCATTTGTTATAATGATGCCATTTATAGACAAACTGATGCAATGAATATATAAAAATAAAATAAAATAAAAATGTGTAGACTAAAATCCTGGTGGGTGAGAAGTGTGGGAGAAGAGGAGGTGGTCTTTGGCCAGAGGGCAGTATCAACAGACAACAGGATGCTGCAGGGTAAAAATCTTGGGAAATTTTTAATAATTTGGAGAGAAATATCTAGGGTTAGGTGTTTCAAGGAGAAGTAGCAGAAGTGTTGATTGAGGATAAACGTATAAAGCCAATACGTATGAATTGGTCCTACATGTGGGGATTGTAATTCCCTTTCTTCTTTATATAACCCAGCTCATAGCAAGTACAGTAATGACACGGGTAATGATGAAGAAGAGGATGGGGAGGTATCACCTTTCCATGGAAGCCTTTCCTAATTACACCCTGTGGCTAGGTTTTGTCTCTTCTAGGCCAAGTTGCATATCTTTATAGAACGAACCTGACATTGTCCATTTTCTGTTTATATGGAATATGGAGGGCTGGAACAGTGCCTTACCTAGCCCTGTTTTCCCAATACTTTTCACTCTCCCTGGCACATGCTGTTCAACCATAATTTGCTGAATTGAATGCAAGGGGAATGAATTCTTTTTTTTTTTAAATTTTTTTAAAATTTATTTGTTTGTTTATTTATGGCTGTGTTGGGTCTTCGTTTCTGTGCGAGGGCTTTCTCTAGTTGCGGCAAGCGGGGGCCACTCTTCATCGCGGTGCGCGGGCCTCTCACTATCGCGGCCTCTCTTGTTGCGGAGCACAGGCTCCAGACGCGCAGGCTCAGTAGTTGTGGCTCACGGGCCCAGTTGCTCCGCGGCATATGGGATCCTCCCAGACCAGGGCTCGAACCCGTGTCCCCTGCATTGGCAGGCAGATTCTCAACCACTGCGCCACCAGGGAAGCCCGGAATGAATTCTTAAATATGTAAAAAGAGGAGGTTACTCTTTATCAGCCTTTATCAGCTCTTCAACAATGTTCTCTTTTGATAACATTAATATCCTGCACATCACCTCTTTTACCTCTCAAGATCCTGGTGTGTCCCTCCACCAGAAATGCCCTGCTTGGTAGAGAAAATGTAGACATTTCTCCACCAGCCAAGAGGATTTTCAGTGTTTCTTTGTGTGTTTTGTCCTAGGAAAGCAAAAATGCTCTCCTGCCCCTGCTATACAATTACAACAACAGATATTCTTTCAAACACCCACTTCCCCAGATTCGGATCTGCACCCATCTCCCAGGGGGTGGTATCATCCCGGCTCCCTGATTTGAGAGTTTCTGGTCCAGTTCATCCCTGAACCCTTTTACAACTCAAAATTCTGTGAGCCAGTTTGTTGCCATCATTTGGTCAGGAGATGAATGGGAGACAAGAGGGATTTAAAAAATATATTGGGCAGCTTTGTTCGTAAGCTGGCATTGGTGCCACTGTGTATCTGGAGAGGTTTTGTGGTCAGATTTTGATTATTTGCTAGTTTTGGCAACTGTTGAGTTGTTAGGTCTCATATTGTTTCTATCATTTTTTACAGTTTCTTGTTTAACTCTTTGCTGGCAGAACATTTTAGGCGCGCATCAAGATCAGACGTGATTTAAAACAGAAATGGGACTTGTGTCTCCTTTTGACTTCAGGCTCACCTGGCAGGACCTGAATCCAAGTTGTTGGACAACGTTCAACCTCCACTATGTGTTAGTGGATTGTAGTGGGCTGTGCATGGCCAGCATGATCTCATAAACAGGACAAAAGACTTTATTCCATCTAAAGAAGAGAGAGAATTAAAAATCCCTACAAGTAGGACCAATGAATGTATATTGGCTTTATAAATTTATTCTCACTGGGGGGAGGGATAAATCAGGAGCTTGGGATTAACATATTCACATTACAATACATAAAATAGATAACCAGCAAGGACCTCCTATATAGCACAGGGAATGCCACTCAATATTCTGTGATAACCTATATGAGAAAAGAATCTGAAAAAGAATGAATATATAACATGTATAACTGAATCACTTTGCTGTACACCTGAATCTAACATAATGTTGTAAATCAACTATACTCCAATAAAATTAAAAATAAATAAATAAATTTATTCTCCTTCAACACTTTTGATATACTTCTCCTTGAACATCTGATCCTACACGTTTCTCTCCAGATTCTTACAAGAATCCGGAATTACAAAATTCCCAAGGTTTTTGTCATTCAGCATCTGGTTGTCTGTTGCTACCATCCTCTGGCCAAAGACCATTTCCCCTCCCCCCATGCTCCCCACCCTCTCGGAGTTTAGTCTATACATTTTTAAACTTTATCCTTAGGAAATTTAGAGGAAACCCTTCCTTCCATACTCCCTTCCTCCTCAAATATTTCAAACCCAGTTTTTTGAGACTGTGGAAATGGATGAACGCTTCTCTGCATTTGGCCTAAAGAAGAGGTGTCACTGACCTGACAGTGTCTCGAGTCACTTTAACTGGCCCCCAGTGATCGCTGTCTGCTGAAATTGTGGAATCTCCTCTCTTTGAAGGAGGGCTGAGGCTAGTGCTCACTTCTAAAGAGAAGTTTACAAATACAGCAAAAGTGATAGGATGTCATGTTCAAGATTAGGTTACAAAAGGATTCTGGTTATCACTTCTCTCTCCTTCTCCCTCTGGCTCTGAAGGAAGCAAGGTACCATGTCATGAATATCTCTCTGGAGATCCCAAGTCCTAAGGTCAACCAACAGCCAGTGAGGACCCAGGGCCTGCCACCATGGCATCTTCCTCACGTCCACTTTTGAGATGACAGTAGCCCTGGCTGATTCCTTGATTTCATCCTTGCCCTGAGTCAGAGGTACCTAGCTAAGCTGCGCCAGATTCTTGACTGCCCCACCCCTGCAAATTTGTAAGATGTTATAAGTCTGTGTTGTTTGAAGCCAGTACATTTTGGTAATTCGTTATGCAGCGATAGATCACTAATACAGACTCCTAACAAATGTGGCAAGGAAGAAACTGACAATAAGAACCTGTATGAATCTCACTCAAGCTTATATCCTTTGGGATCAATTAGACAATTTGGGATCCTAATAAAATTCTCACATCCTTATCTTCAGAAGGGAAGAGTGAGGGTCCATGTGTCCTCTCTTCTCTTGTCTGGGCACCCAGAGTAGCCCCTTCGCAGTGGTAGCCCCTTCTCCCAGAAGAAGGTCTGTAAGTGACAGCACTACATAGGGATGGGGCTACCTCTGGGTTTTTCCTTTATATTTCTCATTTTATTGCTGGAAACATTTTCTTTTTCACATTAAAATATTTCAAAATTTCCCCCCAACTGTGTGTTTAAAACCTCCCCAAGTTTCTCCTCCAGAGATTATCATCCCTTTTCTTTTAGTAAATGTTTTCCTCCCCGAAGTGGTCCACTCCAGGGAGAAGGAGATGTCAGGGCTCCTTGCAATTCTAGGGGACTTTCCCCATCCACACCTTCCCACAGGTGACTGTGTGACCATCTGGAGCAAAAGCCAAATGGCGAAAAGCTTCATTAACAATAATTGACAGTGCTTGGACCTGGGTTGAACTGAGTGCTAATTTTAAATCTGGTCTGGAAGAAGAATTGGATAGGCAAATAATATAAATCAGTAGATTTTCTATTACTTACAGCCTCAGGAAAATAATTCTGGAATTGATCATGCTTAACACAGAACTGGCTCTCATACTGGTACCCGGAACACACCCAGCACCCAGGACTCAGCTTGGCACAGATCAGGGATTGAACTAGTATTTGTTGAATAAATGAATGACTAGCACTTATATGGATTGCCCCTTCTTCAAGGAATCAGAACATGAAACTCCTTTAACACTAAAATGCTACTGAAAATATTAAAAACCTCTTTGGTTCTGAAATGGCATGAAAAGTCATAGATACTTTAAAGAAATGTTCAGAAGTAGCATTAAGGAAAAATTTCCAGTGATAGAATATTTATTATATCAACATTATTGTAGTTGATGGTTATTAATGTTTATTTATTAGGCAAAAAAAAACCTCTGTAAAACATGTCGTTGAAAAGGATAGAAATAACTTTTATTGAGTCCTACTATATGTCATTAGCTTGTTTATTTCCTTCCTACCACTGATTACTACTAGAAAAGGTTTTGTCTATTTAGTTGTTCATTTCTGTCCCCCCATCACATACACACCATACTGAACGTAAACCCCAAAAGGGTGGCAATGGAATCAGTTCTATTTACCACTTTTCTACAGCCCTGGAGTACAGACCTGTCACTTTTCAGGCCTGCAAACAAATATATACATATGTTTAAACTTATAAGTATTTGTTGAATGACTGAATTAATAGCTCATTGACTGCAAATTGATTAAAGCGTGTTTTCACTTAATGCAAAGAATTTAAAGACTAGGTCCTCAAGGCAAGAACTTTTAGAATACTCCTCCACCCCTAACCATTCCTCAACCCTTTTCTTTATTAAGAACAAAATACTTAATCCTCTGTGGGGTTCCCAGTTTTGAGGGACTTCCCTCCTCCCAACACAGGGAGGTTGCCTGGGAAGTAAGGGCCCAAATTCAGCCTAAGGTTAGACGGATGGTTTCAAGGGGACGGAGGGAAGGGGTTGATGCTGGGCCCATTCAGTGCCTCCGAGCGGGGCCCACAGCACATGCTTTCCTAGAGACCCCATAGCTCCTGGATGTTAGACTCTGCTCCAGTTAATAAATGAGATCTGACAAGACTTTAATCTGAAATGGCATTTCCCTCTAAGGCTCCTCTCAATCTTAACTGGAGCCACAGATAACGGGAGAAAAATAGAAGGAAACATTGTGAAACCGGGGAGACTGCTGTTGTTAACAGCTCAGAGGGGAAAAAAAATTTTTTTTTGGCATTCATCTCAAATTACCTAAGACTTCAGATTTAAGCTCAATTTGCTGCAAGAATTGTATCCAAATCTGGGATAACTCCATTCCTTTTATTCGAGTTCAGTTTTTCTCCTTCTGGTTTTTATTTTTAGCAGTGCTTCAATTATTTTAAGATGATAATAATCATCAGACTTTTTTTTGGTTCTGAATTTAGGGAGAACAAGGCCAACAGTTCTCTTTTTCAGAGTCTTCAAGAACCCAAACTTTCACCGTCCCACATTCTGCTCCCAAGACATTAACTCTAATTAAGCTAATCAAACCCATGCACAGGCGTAAGAATAAAAAGTACTAAAGAACAAGACAATTCTATGAGAAACAGATATTATACAATGAAAATAGAATGAATTCTCCAGACTTTTTAAACTACTGTTCCATGAAATACACTTATTTTTTTAATGAGCTTTGATCTTTTTTTCATTTCATAGACCAAGATGTTGTCATTAGAGGAATGAATTACTTCCTTTAGGTTGACCTCATTCATATTCTACAGCAAGAGCCAATCCGATTACAATTGCAATTGAGCATAATCCAATTACAATTTTTATTCCAAAATATAACGTGATCCTCTGAACTTGAGAAACAACTGGATTCCAAAGTTGGTGAGAAAGGCAGAAATTCCCATTTGCGTGAATCAGAAAATACTACTTACAGGCAGATTTGGAGGAACTGCATTCCGAGAGTTAGAAAAATGGAAAGACCAGCCCACAGCATTCTCACACTAAAAACCTCAGTCAGATGTCCTCCTGGACTAGGCAGATAAGTCCTGGCCTTGGACCATCCCCCAAATACCCTTCATTAATCTATTTGCTTTTACTTCCCACCGCTCTCAGCTGCATTGTTTTATGTCTTCACTTTCATGGGAGATTCCTGGTTTTTCCACCCACCTCTTCTTTTTGCTTCCCCACCTGTGGTCGTGTCTTTTGAGCTTCTCTCAAGGCTAGTTTTAGACTGAACACCTCCACCCATATAGATGCCCTTTGTCTCACTGGGAAAAGATTGAGATTCAGCTTGGCCAAGAGTTCCTACAGTTGATTCTTCCTGAGTCTCTCATTGGTTCATGAGAAAACAGATCATTTTATTTTCTTGGTTTACCATCTAGGAATGCTGTAGAGGTAAAGTGTTTCATAAAACAAAATCTATAAAGGGCCTTATGCAAGAATGACTAATACTGCAGTGTCTTATTCTGGAAGAAATCCAAGGAGAGGCAGTGATGAGGAATCTAAGTGGCTAGAACCCCCTGGGATTGTGCAGCGTACAACTCTATGCAGTGGCCCTGATGTCAGACAAATGTGTTGTCCTTACAGACATATTCGGGAGAATAAGGCATAAGGACTGAAGGGAGAATAAGAACAGGAGAAAGCAAAAATAAAGAAAAAAAGATGGGAAAATGACAGAGAAAAGAGGCTGGTGATGTGGAAGATGCCCATAAACATGTGTGTGTGTGTGTGTGTGTGTGTGTGTATCCATAGAAAAAGATCTAGGAGGATATGTACATGCTCTTAATAAGTGCTACATCTGGGTTGTGGGATGGGGTATGATTTTGATTTTTAATGGCAACTTTTATAGTTTTCAAAAATCAATAATAAAAGAAGATGCAAAGGATTTGAGAAGCGTGCACTAAATCCTGGTTAGGGAGGGGGTTGATAGAGAGAAGACACACAGCTGTAGACTTTAGCATCATACTTTGACACCCATCATCCGTTATCATCCACACTTATATATGCAAGAGACAAGGGTTAGTGACAAGGGGGAGAAACCAGGGGGAATCAATAAAGTCAAGCTTGGGGAATGCTGCCCACTAATACTGTCAAGTTAGTTCCTCTTGCCTCTTCTGTCTTTGAGGATTCATGTTGAAGTGATGGCTGAAGCCAGGCAGTAAGTAGCATCACCAAGGGAGTCAATATAGATGAAAGAGAAGACCACAGTGGTTAGATGCTCGTAAATACCCTCTTTGGAGCACACAGGGGAAGATAAAAGTTGGTATGAGAATGAAAGTCATCCAAGAAGAAGGAAAAGCATTGTTAGAACTGTGCTGTGGATACCAAGGGACCGAAGAAAGAGTTGGTATTATTACAAAGGACTAATAGGGGTGAAAATGAGAGAAATGCAACTCAAATTGGCTTAACTCAAATTTGCTCCAATAACCAAAATGTCTAGGGATGTCTTCACTCCATCCAACACATCTTGCCTGTACAGCATCTGGGCACCATTCAATCCTTTGGTGGTACTCACATCCCAAGTACTTTATTTATATATATATATATATATATATATATATATATATATATATATATATATACACACATACACACACGCATATATATATACACACACACATATATATACACACACACACACACAAATTTTATGTCATGAACTCTTTTACTGCATATTACAGTTTCATGCTTATTACTGAGGCACTTGGAACAGGAAAGCTAGAGACCAATTTTACCAAATATTGTAATTTCTCACCTTTCAGAAGCAGTAGGTTTGTGGTGATGACTGTAGGAAACATCTTACTGAGTGTAGCTCATTCCTGAACAGTTACTAATAACATTGCCTTGCAAATATGAAGAACATAGTACTTTTTCAAAGGGCTTTCTCATCTATCATATTGCTTTGCCCTTGGAGTAACCCTGAAAGACAGGCTGCGTGATCTCATGCCCATTTGAGAGATACCGTAACTGAGGTCCTCCCCAAGGTTGTAGCTAATCAGAGGCAGAACTGAAGCAAGAATCCAGGATTCTGCACTTAGATCTAGGCTGTATGGTTTAATGGTTGAGAGCACAGGCTCTGAGCCAAACTGTTTAGGTTTAATTCCAACTTCATCAGGCACTGGTTATATGCTCATAAGCAAGTCATTTAGCTGCTTTGTCATTCAGTTTCCTCACTGTTAAAATGAGATGTTGTAGATTGAATGATGTCCCCCCAAAAGATATGTTCAAGTTCCAACCCCAGGCACCTGTGAATGGGATCTTATTTGGAAGTAGATGTAATCAAGCTAAAATGAGGTTATTCTGCACTAGGGTGGACCTGATGACTGATGTCTTTACAGGAAGAGGTAACGTTGAATGCAGACATATAGAGAGGAGAATGCCACAGACAGAGAAGGCCATGTGATGCCGGACACAGAGAAGAGAGAGATGCAGCTGGAAGCCAGGAAATGCCAAGGATCGCGGGCAACCACCAGAAATTAGAAAAAAGCAAAGAAGATTTTCAGAGCGAGCATGGCCCAGCCCCTTGATTTCTGACTTCTAGCTTCCAGAACTGTGAGAGAATACATTTCTATTGTTTTCACCCATTGTCGTAATTCATTATGGCAGCCCTCGGAAACAGATACCTGGGATAATCACATTTGCTGCCTTTGGTAGATTGTATTATTGTTCAATACTTTTGTTCTTCCCTATGGGAAGATGGATACACCCTCATCTAGTTGATGTCATGTTTGACCATATCACTTGCTTTGGCTGGGGAAATGTTGGTGGGAATGAGATGTACCACTTCCAAGCGGAAGCTCTTAGAGTCCCGTGAGGTTCTGCCATCTTATCTTTTTCCTCTCCCAGGGACACGCAATTCTCAGATAGGGACCACTCCTTCAGCCGTGGTACCCAAATGAAAATAACATGTAACATAGTTGGGGAAAAACTGAAATAAGCAGTAATGCAAGCAAAAACAAATCTCTGCTGTTACAATCCTCTAACATTTGGGGTTGTTTGCTACAGAAGTATAATTTAGCCTAAGGTGACTGATAGGCTATATCATACAGTGTTTGAGGACTCAGTTTCATGATGCTTGTAAAGTGTAGTCCTGGGCATATATATTACTAATATTATTTAAACACTATTACTGTTTTCTTAACTCAAAGAGCAGATTATAATAATTGAGTGTCAATTATGTGCCTAGATAAAGTGTTTGGTTCAGAGATGGGTATGTGACCCAAATTAGATAAATACAAATCCTTCCTTGGACTTTTGCTGGCTTGTTCTCCTTGGAAGAAGCTGCTTTCTTTTACCTGGGCTCCCAGCTGCTAGAGTGACATATGCCTGGCACCGGAGGGGGCTATCTTTTCCACGGTAAGGAGAGAGTCTAGCTGAAAATGAAGTCAACACAGAGAAAAGAGGCTAGAGTTAGAGAGAGGAAGAAAAAACAGTCCTATGGACATCATGTAAGCCCCTCGGATTCAGCTGTGCTTAATCAGATGTACCCTTAGATTTCCCAGTTACAGAAGCCAATCCTTTGCCACTTTTCTTAAGCTGTTTTGAGTTGGGCTTCTGTTAATAGAGAGATTCTTGATGCCCGGGGAAGTGTCCTAACCTCCTGCTACCAGATGGATGCTCCTCAAGGATAAAACTGCCTCACTCATCGGTGTAATTCTTGTAGCTCTCAGCTGAATGGCGCGTATGGGTGTCCACTCAATAGTATGTTTGGGAATTTAAGCAGACGATAGGCCCTTAAGAGGAATGTTGGTCTCTGTATACACATAATCCACAGAGGAAGTTGTGATTTATGCTACAAAACTATCCTCAGAAGATCACAGATAATGTGTGTTCCAAAAAGTATTATTTGAAAAAATCTGAACACTTGAGAAGGAAAGTTAGAAACTAAAAGTAGTAATTTATCATGTACAAAGCCATTCCAAAGAATCTGTTCAACCTTTCTGAAACTCTGTTTCTTCATCTGTAACATGGGATAATATTAAAAACTTTCTTTTCTTCCTTGGGACCCAATGAGATAATATATGCAAAAATAGGCTACAGAGTTTTACAGCAAACAGTAGACATTGTCCTCACACATTCATAGCTAGAAACACGCTATGTAGACTGAACAAGTTCTACTGGACACTCTTGGGACAAAGAATTGGGATAATGGGGTGATTCCCTTTGAGACTTGAAGGCTTTTTTACTGGTATAAGCGAAGTGACCCAGTTTATCACAGCAAACAGCCACATTGAAGTTACATTAACCCCAAGAGGAGAATGACTAAAATCAAGGTAAAATATGGATTTTGAGCCTGATTCCTAGAAATCACAAAAGACCACCAGTGAGACTGACAACAAGTAATCAAACTCAGCAAGACTTGGAAGCCAAAAATATAAAAGATAACATACTGGCTGAAGCTGACTACAACCAAGGAGGACAAATAAAGACACAACAGGCGAGAGGACAGGACAATGGCCAACCTTCCCAGGTATGGAGACTCATGAGAGCAATCTGCAAGACTGGGCATTTTTTTGTTCCCAGTGGAAAATATGCTTTTTCTCTAACAGCTCATTCTCCTGACTTGCTTTCCTGTGGTCCATGTTCCATACAACACCCATGGAGATCTTTGCAAAAAAGCAAAACAAAATTTCTGCATTGGTTAAAACTTCTAAGGGTTTCCTATCACAATGAGAACAACATCCCAACTCCTTACCGTGGTCTAGAAAGCGCCCAGTGAACTAGCCTCTGCCCCATTGCAGGTCTTTCTCTGCCTAACTAGGCAGTCACGCTAGCCTCTTCCAACACAGCAGGCTCATTTTCACCTCCAGACCCTTGTGCTTGCTGTTACCTCTGCCTGGGATGCTCTTAATCATGTCTCTGCATTGCTTGTTTCTTTCTTAGATTTCTCTCCCAGATTGGTGCCACCTTCCGAAAGGTCTTACCTGATCGCCTGATCTAACACTGCTCACTCCCCCACATTACTCTCTCCTATTTCTAATTCTCATCGCCTGAAATCATGGCTTTAATTTGTTATATGGATACTTACACATGTATCTACATATAGGTATACACATACAGATATGTATACATACAAACACATATGTCCTATATACATAAATGTATCTATGTGTATTTTTGGCCCAAACTAAATATTAAGTTTTGTGAATGTTGGGCCTCTCTTCTTGTCTTGTTCACCCCTGTGTCCCCAGTGCCCGGAATAGTGCCTGGCTCATAGTAATTCTCAATAGAGTCTTATTAAATGAGAGAGCAAATCACTCCCAGCAGCCCCTGCTCTTACCTGATTTCTGCATTTGCTGACCTTGCGTCTCCCCCCCACCCCCCCCCAACTCCTGGTTCCTGTAATAGAGTATTGACAAATTCCAGGACTGAAATGACCCTGAAAAGTCCATTCTCCCTGCTGTAGACAAGACTATGCCTGAGCCATTTCTGATCAATAGTGCCCCTCCCCCATTTAAATGCCTGTTCATAGATAACCCGAGTGGTACATGACCCGGCAGAGATGAAGTTTCATTCCTGTATTTAGTATTTCTCTGCTTTGCAAAGTAGAAAGGAGAAGAAAGTCCTGATATATGTCAAGTATAACAAGTAGTTTTCAAGTCCAGATTACTGGTGTCTGCCTGGAGTGACGTGTTGAAGAATTTTAGTGCCGTGTTGTGAGCTCTTTTTTAAAAAAAAAATCAATCTTGGGATTGATTAGCAGGGTCTGCATGGGCAGAGGATAGTGGGATGATGGTTTTAGGGATTTGCAGTTCCTAAAACACAGTTTCCTCTAGACATCTACACCATCCTGCCTGCTTTTGGTGATGTCACCAAAAGATTGTGGGTAAAAGAGCTGGGTCATTACTTTCCTATACCTCATAATGAAATACTTTCTTTAACTATCTCTTATTTTCCCTAATAAGCTATAAAAGCACTAGGTCCCATTACCTCCCAAACTGGGAAGATTTCCAAGGCAAATCTATAAGTAAATAATATCTCACAAGCAAGAAAGTAAAACGGCAAGACAAGAGACAAATGAATTCCCCCTACACGAACATGATATTCTAAGTTGAAAGACTAGATCCTAGGTCCCCAAGGATGTGTCTAAAGATTCAAGACTTCAGCTCTAGGTTGGTCTGTCTCTTCCTGGACTCATATTTCTAACCTCCTCCTATACATATCAACCTGGATGTTGCTTGGGTAACTCAGACTCAACACGTCCAAAACAAAACGCGATCTTATGATTTGCTTCCACAGCGCTCAAATGCTGCTTTGCTTCTCGTCTTCTCTAGTCATTCAGTAGATATATCTTCAGCACCTTTTTATGTGCCACATACCATTCTAGGCACTGGGCCACAGAAGTGAATGATACAGAGGATTTAGAGAAATGATGGACAAGAGTACCAGATTATTCAACTGTAAGGGACACCAATTATGTTGTGTTCTTTGTAAATAATGCTGCTGGAGTTGTGAAACATGGTGGCCCTTCTCATGGAACTCAACTTCTAGAAAGGAAGATAGGAAAGAAATGTGTATACAATAAATAGAAAAAACCCTTTTCAGATAGTGATAAGTCTTATGCAGAAAATAAAGTGGTAGAGTAGAGAGTGGGTAGCATTGGGCCACATCTGACGGGAGCACTAGGGAAGGGAAAACATCATTGAGGAAATGACATGAATGGAGATCCAAATCAGGCACCAAGTCAGCCATGTGAAGATTGGGGCAGAGCATTTCATGCAGAGACATAAGTACAATATTCAGAAGGTGGCAACAAGCCTGGGTATTTGAGACCCACAATGGGGAGCCCTTTGGTTAGAGAGAATGAGTAAGGAGAGAGTGGCAGGAGATGAGATCTGAAAGCAGGACCACATCAGGGTGGAATCTGCAGGTCACAGCGAGGAATTTATCTTTTGTTCTAGGCCTATGGGAAGCCATCAGAGATCTTGGGTAGGGAGTTGCAAGATCACTGTCTTAGCTGGCATCCCCCATTCACCCAGTTGCCCAACTTAGAAATTTAGGTTTCTTTCTCCCATCTGGGAGGTCACCACGCCTTGTTTATTGTCTCCCTTAAATGCCTCTCAAATTGCCCCCTTTCATTTCATTCCCATGGCCTAGTCCTTTCTTATTTAAACTTTCCCAGGAGGCCTCCTAGGGGGCCTCCCTGCCCTAGTCTCTCCCAGAACTCTCTGACTTTGACATTGCCACCCAAAGTAAAGTTCCCTGCCTAGAAATCTTGGCTTAGTCTCTGCGGCCCATTGGTTAGGGTTCAAGTCCAAGCATCACTCCGACCTTCTTAACACCTCCTATCTCTAACACACCTCATACTTTTAGGCTCACTGGACTCATTGCTTTACACGAAACATTCTTTATGTGCCCATGTTTATGTATGCTTTTCCACTTCCCTGGAATGCCATTCTCATTTGGCCAATGCCAATCGGTGCTTTAAGATCCATCTCAAAAGCCACTTCTTCTGAGAAGGTTTCCCTGACTTCATCACATAAAGTCCTGTGTCAGATTCTAGGACATTTCTCCCATAGCTTTTGCCAAGTTGGGTTCAGAGTTCTCTGGGCACAGGACCAACGCCCTCAATCTTGGAAGCTCCTAAGAGCAGAGATCATAGCTTGTGTCTCTAAGAATGTCAGGGCCAACTAGGTGCCCAAGAAATACTGAACTTAAGAGAGGCATCCCATGACCCACAGAGACCCCTACAGAGAGGAAGGAGGACATGTGCCATTTTCTAAGGCATCTTGAAGGACCATCCTTGGGTACAGCAGCCAGCAGCCGCAGCTCTTCAAATGCTGGCATCTAAGCTGTTCAACTGCCAATTTGGAATCCAGGCAAGGAAGAGATGCTGTCTCTCTTTCCTGGCATCTCTGGAACCAATCAAGTTAAATCGGCCTGCAACAGCAACGCAAAGACTAGATAATTTGTAACCGGTCATCAGACTGCTTGTCAAGTCAAGCTAATGACGAGGTTACTTTAACAACACACATCTGTGTGGACAGATACAAGCTGCACAAAGACTGACATGTCTGACTGCTCCCATGATCAGAAAAAAAAAAAAGCAAATATATGACCAAATGTATGATCAGACCCAGGAAGGGCCCCAAATAGATACTCAAGAAGAATCTAAACAAAGTAGGCAGTGGAGCTAAGAATATTAATCTACACACTCAAATTTCTGCCTTTTTCCTTTTATATAACCCACAAAACACCATCTAGAACTGAATGAATGCTTATTGGCAAATAATGATTACTTAGATTATAACAATAGACATTATTTACTCAGTAAGAGCCTGGGCAGAATGATAAAAATGAAAATACGATACCTGGACTCAACATGCTTAGATCTAATAAAGCAGGAGAGAGATGATACAGAGTTTATTGTCTGAAGGGATGGTCCTGGAGAGGAGCTAGCCAACAGCTCTGCTTGTTTGGAGATGGGGAAACTGAGGCCCAGATTGAGGAAGAGACTGGCTTATGGGCACTCAGCTTGTTGTTCCAAGATTAGAACATGTGCACACAGGTAACGCCAATACAAGGTGAACTAGTCAAAGAGCCAGCAGGCAGTTTTGGAGAAGCAGCATGAGAACAAGGCCCAGAAGATGGAGAGATTTATTTCATCTGGAGTCCAGAATAGGCTGCTGGGAGAGAAATCATGTGAACAGGGCCTTGGGGTGGACAGGATTCTGACAAATTTGGAGGAAGGATACTCCAGGGTAGAGGGACAGGTGGATTAGAGAACAGGAGAAGCAGAGAGAAGGATGGTTCTGAGACTCCCAGGAATGTGCTCTGTGTGTGATCTGGCCAGATGAGCGAATGGAGGGAGGGAGGCACACTGCAGTTTCCCAGCCTGCCAAAACGGACCTTCACCCTCACTGCCATCACCTCCCACTTGGACTTTGTAATTATCTCCACTTTGGGTCCTTATAGTATATTCCTCACCTTCCAGTCAATGTAATCTTTTAAAAATATAAATTAGATCCCACCATGCTCCTGAATAAAATTCCCAGTTGTTTCCCACTTTACTTAGAATAACACCCCAATTCCATCTCATTGTAATATCTCTGAGCCTGGAATCTTTTGTACAAATGGCTCCTTACTCATTACATTCCAGCCCCTCTAAACCTCCTCTCTCCTCCTCAGATATGCAAAGCTTCTTCTTATTTCAGAGCCTTTGTACTCACTGTTTCCTCTACATAGAAATCTTACCTGCAGATCTTCCCTCGGCTGATTTCTTCTGAGTTCAGAATGTCACCTGTTCAATAAAACCACTTCCTCATTCTGTATCTCTGACTTCTCCTTTCCCAAATCCCAGTACCTCTTGAGCAACATCCCTCTGTTCTGTTTTCTTCTTGGAACTTATCAGGCTGTAGTTTGACTCTATTAACTACTTCAAGAGGATGAATTATTCAATAAGAGCTGCTGGGGACATTGATAATCTGCAAAGAATTAAAATCAAATCCCTACCTCACACCACACACCAAAATTAATTCCAGGTAAATCAGTCACCTACAGGTAAAAGGCAAAATTTTAAGCCTTTTAAAGAAAATGTAGGAAAAAATTTTCAGGAATGCTGGATGGGGAGAATTTTCTTGTGAAAGATCAAAATAATGATAGTAGTAATCATCATCATCATCACAAGCACAGAGCATTAACAAACATGACTACATTAAAGTTAGGAACTTCTGTTCATCAAGAAGATGGCAGAATAGAAGGATGTGCACTCACTCCCTCTTGCTAGAGCACCAGAATCACAACTAACTGCTGAACAACCATCAAAAGGAAGACACTGGAACTCACCAGAAAAGATACTCCACATCCAAAGACAAAGGAGATGCCACAATGAGATGGTAGGAGGGGCGCAATCACAATAAAATCAAATCCCATAACCACTGGGTGGGTGATTCACAAACTGGGGAACAATTATATCTCCCAGGTCCACCCACTGGAGTGAAGGTTCTGAGCCCCATGTCAGGCTTCCCAACTTGGGTGTCTGGCAATGGGAGGGGGAATTCCCAGAGAATCAGACTTTGAAGGCTAGTGGGATTTGATTGCAGGACTTTGACAGGACTGGGGGAAACAGAGACTCCACTCTTGGAGGGCACACACAAAGTAGTGTGCGCATCAGGACCCGGGGGAAGGAGCAGTGACCCCAGGGGAGACTGAACCAGACCTACCTGCTAGTGTTGGAGGGTCTCCTGCAGAGGCGGGGGGTGGCTGCGGCTCACCGTGGGGACAAGGACACTGGCAGCAGAAGTTCTGGGAAGTACTCCTTGGCGTGAGCCCTCCCAGAGTCTGTCATTAGCCCCACCAAAGAGCCCAGGTAGGCTCCAGTGTTGGGTTGCCTCAGGCCAAACAACCAAGAGGGAGGGAACTCAGCCTCACCCATCAGCAGACAAGCAGATTAAAGTTTTACTGAACTCTGCCCACCAGAGCAACACCCAGCTCTACCCACCACCAGTCCCTCCCATCAGGAAGCTTACACAAGCCTCTTAGGTAGCCTCATCCACCAGACAGTGGAAGCAAGAAGAACGAAAATCCTACAGCCTGTGGAACAAAAACCACACTCACAGAAAGATAGACAAAATGAAAAGGCAGAGAACTATGTACCAGATGAAGGAACAAGATAAAATCCCAGAAAAACAACTAAATGAAGTGGAGATAGGCAACCTTCCAGAAAAAGAATTCAGAAAAATAATAGTGAATATGATCCAGGACCTCAGAAAAAGAATGGAGGCAAAGATCAAGAAGATGCAAGAAATGTTTAACAAAGACCTAGAAGGATTAAAGAACAAACCCTTAGAAGAATTAAAGAACAAACAGAGATGAACAATATAATAACTGAAATGAAAAATATGCTAGAAGGAATCAATAGCAGAATAACTGAGGCAGAAGAACGGATAAGCGACCTGGAAGACAGAATGGTGGAATTCACTGCTGCAGAACAGAATAAAGAAAAAAGAATAAAAAGAAATGAAAACAGCCTAAGAGACCTCTGGGACATCATTAAACCACCAACATTCGCATTTTAGGGGTCCCAGAAGGAGAAGAGAGAGAGAAATGACCCGAGAAAATATTTGAAGAGATTACAGTTGAAAAATTCCCTAACATGGGAAAGGAAATACCCACCCAAGTGGAAGTGCAGAGAGTCCCAGACAGGATAAACCTAGGGAGAAACACACCGAGACACATAGTAATCAAACTGACAAAAATTAAAGACAAAGAAAAATTATTGAAAGCAACAAGGGAATAACAACAAATATCATACAAAGGAACTCCCGTAAGGTTAATAGCTGATCTCTCAGCAGAAACTCTACAAGCCAGAAGGGAGTGGCATGATATATTTAAACTCATGAAAGGGAAGAACCTACAACCAAGGTTACTCTACCCGGCAAGGATCTCATTCAGATTCAGCCGAGAAATCAAAAGCTTTATAGACAAGCAAAAGCTAAGAGAATTCAGCACCACCAAACCAGCTCTACAACAAATGTTAAAGGAACTTCTCTAAGTGGGAAACACAAGAGAAGAGAAGAAACTACAAAAACAAACCTAAAACTATTAAGAAAATGGTAATAGGAGCATACATATCAATAATTACCTTAAATGTGAATGGATTAAATGCTCCAACCAAAAGACACAGTCTCACTGAATGGATACAAAAACAAGACCCATATATATGCTGTCTACAAGAGACCTCCTTCAGACCTAGGGACACATACAGACTGAAAGTGAGGGGATGGAAAAAGACATTCCATGCAAATGGAAATCAAAAGAAAAGTGGAGTAGCAATACTCGTATCAGATAAAATAGAATTTTAAATAAAGAATGTTACAAGAGACAAGGAAGGACACTACATAATGATCAAAGAATCAATCCAAGAAGAAGATATAACAATTATAAATATATATGCACCCAATATAGGAACACCTCAATACATAAGGCAAATGCTAACAGCTATAAAAGAGGATATCAACAGTAATACAATAATAGTGGGGGACTTTAACTCCTCACTTACACCAATGGACAGATCATCCAGACAGAAAATTAATAAGGAAACACAAGTTTTAAATGACACAATAGACCAGATAGATTTAATTGATATTTGTAGGACATTCCATCCGAAAACAGTAGATTACACTTTCTTCTCAAGAGTACATGGAACATTCTCCAGGATAGATCACATGTTGGGTCACAAATCAAGCCTCAGTAAATTTAAGAAAATTGAAATCATATCAAGCATCTTTTCTGAACACAACGCTATGAGATTAGAAATCAATTACAGGGAAAAAAAAGTAAAAACCACAAACAAATGGAGGCTAAAGAATACGTTACTAAATAACTAAGAGATCACTGAAGAAATCAAAAAGGAAATCAAAAAATAGCTAGAGACAAATGACAACAAAAACACAATGATCCAAAACCTATGGGATGCAGCAAAAGCAGTTCTAAGAGGGAAGTTTATAGCAATACAATCCTACCTCAAGAAATAAGAAAAATCTCAAATAAACAATCTAACCTTACAACTAAAGGAAATAGAGAAAGAAGGACAAACAAAACCCAAAGTTAGTAGAAGGAAAGAAATCATCAAGATCAGAGCAGAAATAAATGAAATAGAAACAAAGAAAACAGTAGCAAAGATCAATAAAGCTAAAAGCTAGTTCTTTGAGAAGATAAACAAAATTGATAAACCATTAGCCAGACTCATCAAGAAAAAGAGGGAAAGACTCAAATCAATAAAATTAAAAATGAAAAAGGAGAAGTTACAATGGACACTGCATAAATACAAAGCATCATAAGAGACTACTACAAGAAACTCTATGCCAATAAAATGGACAACCTGGAAGAAATGGACAAATTCTTAGAAAAGTATAACCTTCCAAGACTGAACCAGGAAGAAATAGAAAATATAAGCAGACCAATCACAAGCACTGAAATTGAAACTGTGCTTAAAAATCTTAAAACAAAGATTAAAAATCTTCCAACTGTGATTAAAAATCTTCCAACAAACAGAAGCCCAGGACCAGATGGCTTTACAGGTGAATTCTATCAAACATTTAGTAAAGAGCTAACACCCATCCTTCCCATCCTTCTCAAACTCTTCCAAAATATTGCAGAGGAAGGAACACTCCCACGCTCATTCTTTGAGACCACCATCACCCTGATACTAAAACCAGACCAAGATACTACAAAAAAAAGAAAATTACAGACCAATATCACTGATGAATATAGATGCAAAAATCCTCAACAAAATACTAGCAAACAGAATCCAACAACACATTAAAAGGATCATACACCATGATCAAGTGAGAGTTATCCCAAGGATGCAGGGATTCTTCAGTATACACAAATCAATCAATGTGATACACCATATTAACAGACTGAAGAATAAAAACCATATGATCATCTCAGTAGATGCAGAAAAAGCTCTTGAAAAAATTCAACACCGATTTATGATAAAAACTCTCCAGAAAGTGGGCATAGAGAGAACCTACCTCAACATAATAAAGGCCATATATGACAAACCCACAGCAAACATCATTCTCAATGGTAAAAAACGGAAAGCATTTCCTCTAAGATCAGGAACAAGACAAGGATGTCCACTCTCGCCACTATTATTCAACATAGTTTTGGAAGTCCTAGCCATGGCAATCAGAGAAGAAAAAGAAATAAAAGGAATACAAATTGGAAAAAAAGTAAAACTGTCACTGTTTGCAGATGACATGATACTATACATCCAGAATCCTAAAAATGCCACCAGAAAACTACTAGAGCTAATCAATGAAATTGGTAAAGTTGCAGAATGCAAAATTAATGCACAGAAATCTCTTGCATTCCTATACACTAACAATGAAAGATCAGAAAGAGAAATTAGGGAAACAATCCCATTCACCATTGCAACAAAAAAAAATGAAATACCTAGGAATAAACCTACCTAAGGAGGTAAAAGACCTGTACTCAGAAAACTATAAGACACTGATGAAAGAAACCAAAGGTGACACAAACAGATGGAGAGATATATCATAGTCTTGGATTGGAATAAGCAATATTGTGAAAATGACTATACTACCCAAAGCAATCTACAGATTCAATGCAATCCCTAACAAATTACCAATGGCATTTTTCACAGAACTAGAATAAAAAAATCTTAAAATATGTATGGAGACACAAAAGACCCTGAATAGCCAAAGCAATCTTCAGGGGAAAAAGCAGAGCTGGAGGAATCAGACTTCCTGACTTCAGACTATACTACAAAGCTACAGTAATCAAGATAATATGGTACTGGCACAAAAAAACAGAATATAGATCAATGGGACAGGATAGAAAGCCCAGAGATAAACCCATGCAACTGTGGTCAACTAATCTATGACAAAGGAGGCAAGGATATACAACGGAGAAAAGACAGTCTCTTCAATAAGTGGTGCTGGGAAAACTGGACAGCTACATGTAAAAGAATGAAATTAGAACACTCCCTAACACCATACACAAAAATAAACTCAAAATGGATTAAAGACCTAAATGTAAGGCCAGACACTATAAAACCCTTAGAGGAAAACATAGGAAGAACAGCCTTTGACATAAAGCACAGCAAGATCTTTTTTGACCCACCTCCTAGAGTAATGGAAATAAAAACAAAAGTAAACAAACGTGACCTAATGAAACTTAAAAACTTTTGCACAGCAAAGGAAACTAAACAAGACGTAAAAGACAGCCCTCAGAATTGGAGAAAATATTTGCAAGTGAATCAATGGACGAAGGATTAATCTCCAAAATATATAAACAGCTCATGCAGCTCAATATTAAAAAAACAAACAACCCAATCAAAAAATGGGCAGAAGACCTAAATAGACATTTCTCCAAAAAAGACATGCAGGTGGCCAAGAGGCACATGAAAAGCTGCTCAACATCACTAATTATGAGAGAAATGCAAATCAAAACTACAATGAGGTATCACCTCACACCAGTTAGAATAGGCATCATCAGGAAATCTACAAAAAACAAATGCTGGAGAGGGTATGGAGAAAAGGGAACCCTCTTGCACTGTTGGTGGGAATGTAAATTGATACAGCCACTATGGAGAACAGTATGGAGGTCCCTTCAATAACTAAAAATAGAATTACCCTATGACCCAGCAATCCCACTACTGGGCATATACCCAGAGAAAACCATAATTCAAAAAGACACCTGCACCCCAATGTTCATTGTAGCACTACTTACAATAGCCAGGTCATGGAAGCAACTTAAATGCCCATTGACAGACGAATGGATAAAGAAGATGTGGTACATATGTACAATGGAATATTACTCAGCCATAAAAAGGAATGAAATTTGGTCATTTGTAGAGACATGGATGGACCTAGAGACTGTCATACAGAGTGAAGTAAGTCAGAAAGAGAAAAACAAATATCATATATTAATGCTATATGTGGAATCTAGAAAAATGGTACAGATGAACCAGTTTGCAAGGCAGAAATAGAGACACAAATGCAGAGAACAAACATATGGACACCAAGGCAGGAAAGTGGGGTGGGGGTGGTGGTGTGATGAATTGAGAAATTGGGATTGACATGTATACACCAATAGGTATAAAATAGATGACTAATAAGGACCTGCTGTTTAAAAAAATAAAATACAATTCAAAAAAAAAAAAAATGAACTTCTGTTCATCAAAAACCATAAAGACAGTTGGGGGAAAACACCACAAACTGGAACAATACATTTTCCAGACAATCAATAATCAATCAATAAAACTTAAGTATTTGGAATATTTAAAGAACTCTTGAAAATTAAGGAGAATAAGAAAAACAACTCAATAGAAAATAAGCAAAAGACATGAACAGGAACTTCACAGAGGAGGAAACATAAATGGCCAGCAAAGAGTGGACCTCATGCTCAACCTCAGTTGTAAACAGGGAAAGAGAAACTAAAACCGTAGTGAAACCCTTTTTATACCCACTAGATTGGCCAAATATTAATAATATCAATAAAATCAACTTTCAATGAGGATGTGAGGTGGTGGAAACTCAAACAGCAATTTGAGAATATAAGTTAAAAAAACCGAACAAACAGAAATAATCAGAAAAACAATCTGGCAGCATTTTAAAAAATTAGAAAGGTACACCTGGTGAGACCTAAAATTTTGACTCTTTGTCTCTACCTAGAGAAACACATGCATGTAAATTCCAGAGGCATGTCTGTGAGTATTTGTAACAGTTTTGTTTAAAATTGCTCAAACAGGAAAAACCTAAATGCCCATACACAGAATAATGGATACATAAATGATGGAATACACGTAAATAAAATACTACATAGCAGCAAAAATGAATAAGCTACAGCTACATGCATCAATGACGATGAAATCTAGAAGATCAAATGGAATAAAAAAACAATTGCAGGGGTTTCCCTGGTGGCGCAGTGGTTGAGAATCTGCCTGCCAATGCAGGGGACATGGGTTCGAGCCCAGGTCTGGGAGGATCCCACATGCCGTGGAGCAACTAGGCCCGTGAGCCACAACTACTGAGCCTGCGCATCTGGAGCCTGTGCTCCGCAACAAGAGAGGCCGTGACAGTGAGAGGCCCACGCACCGCGATGAAGAGTGGCCCCCACTTGCTGCAGCTAGAGAAAGCCTCACACAGAAACGAAGACCCAAAACAGCCAAATAAATAAATAAATAAATAAATAAATAAATAAAAATTAAAAAAAAAAAACAATTGCAGAAGACATACAAAATAATCCTTCTATAAAGTACATAGAGAAGTAAAACTGAAAAATATAGTGTTTAGAAATATATACAGATGTGGTAAAATTATAAAAAAAGCAAGGAAATATTTTTTCAGAATCAGAAGAAAGAAAAAGATGTGAGAGATTGGCCTCACTATAATATGAGAGGGAGGGAAGCGGGCAGGGTAGAGATGAAAAAAGATTGGCCTTGAGTTGACAATGGTTGCAGCTGGGTGATGGGTCAGTGTAGGGTTCTTATCAATTCTCTCCACTTTTGTTCATGCTTGAAATTTCCCACTACTTACTATGATCAGTTTATGTATTTATACGTATGTGTCCGTATACACGTGCATATTTTGATTAAACTTGTGGGAGTGAGGAGGCAAGGGGATGAGATTGCAGAGAAGCACACAGAGAATGGCAACCATATTGGCAACGTCCTAGTTCTTAAACTGAGTGGTGGGTGCATGGTGTTTATTACTGTTATGCTTCACAACCTCAATAGGTGTTACATATATTGTATTTGTGATATCTTCTTTATAATTAAAAAATTAGGAAAAAAAGGAAGAAGAAAGAGACAAAGCAAGAGGGTGAGATGATTGGCCCCAGCCCTCTACTCCTAAACTTTAGACTGCTGAGGGTTTCCCCCCACTCTGTAGATAAGAAAACTGAGTCTCACAATGCCTACACGCTGACGCAGCATCAGTGCAGGCAGCCACAAAAGGGTCAACAGCACAGGGTGTCAGGGAACCACAGATGCAACTCCAGGGCCTGGGTCCGACTCAGAAGAGGGTTTTTTGGAACATGGGCTACAGCCACAGTGACCAAGGCGGTCAGGACACATGGCAACTGCAGCCTCATATGTGGGTGCCATCCCCAAGTGAGCCGGCTCTGATTCTGCTTATTCTTTGGATGTAAACAAGAATGAGATTGTCCAGCCCACCTGGGAGCCTTGGAGCATATCCGCAGAGGGTCTGAGCAAGCAGGTGATCAGAGCCAAACGAACTTGCAAGTTGAAACTTGCAAGTTTCAGAATTCTGCCCGTAGCGGGTTATCAGCTTTGCCTACGGGGAGTTGCATGATCCTGGACAAATACCCTGCCCCTCTTCCCACTGAATAACTTGCCCGAGTGAGCCCCCATAGCCCTTGCCTCCTCACCCTCTCTCTCCCGGTTTTAATTGCCCTCACAAAGGCGTACCCGCACGACCTGACGCATCTCACTGGCAGTCACAAAAGCAAAGGAACTCCAGGTTACGGCCACAATTCAGCCTCAACTCTCCCCCATTGTGCCCAGCCCCGGCAGTGGTCTCAGAGCCGTCGGGGGTCTTACATATCTCATACGTGCAGCGAAGTGGGGGAACAATGTGACAAATTATGAACAAGCTCAGAGCCAAGCCTGCGGAATTCTTCCCTTTGTGAGCCTGCATCACATGTCAGCTGGGCTGCTGGGCCAAGGCGGGGACCAGGACCGGGGGTGGGGGACATCCCAGCAACAGGAGGCCAGCCCAGGGCTGGAACACTTTTCACACTTGGGAACACTGCCCCTTCCCCCCGCCCCCGGCCCTCTCTCTCTCTCTCTCTCTCTCAGATTACAAGGGAAAAGAAAATTATTTTGACCCTACTTTTCTTCTTGTAGATCTAAATATTCCACCAATACTATCCTTGCTAAAGAAAACAAAACCCAAGCAAACTTTCAGTCCTTTCTCCCAAGGGCCAAAGGGAAAAAAAGCGCCAGGGATGTGGGTGATCATACTTTGTTCCTAACACTTCCTCATCCTAAAGAGCCTGACTTCTCTTCACCTCCTGGTGCCTCCATTTCCTCATTTGTAAACAAAGATGATGACCCCTACATCATACAATAAGAGTTCCTACTTCATACGATTGTCATAAGATTCAACATCTATAAAGGGCTTAGAAGAATGTCTGGTACACAGAAAACCCTCACAATGTGTGGTGGGGTTATTATTATTTACAGTAGTATAAGGAGAAATATATACCCTGTGACAATTTGGACCATTTTCCCTCACCCCCTCACTTCTTAGCAGGTTCTCTATAAGACAGGCCACCTCTGATGCTTCAAAGTGCCTAGTGAGAGGTAGGGCACTAGAATCCTTGTGAACATCTGTTTCCTAACTGCCACAAGATGACCCCCAAAAGAAGACTCTCCATCCCTGGAGCTGAAACAAACTTCCTGGATGAGGATTCTCTGTAGCAACTGAAAGGCTTCTCTCAAGTTCCCTTTCCAAGTTGTGTTAGGAGACTTGTACCAAATCTTCTCAGGATAACAAGAAGAAAACATCCTTTACGCAAAGAATTTGTGAAATACGCTAGTAATCACTTTAGTATTCCAGGTGCAAACTCCTAAGGCTGGTCTCTTTTCTTTTTTTTTTTTTTTTTAAATATTTATTTATTTATGGCTGTGTTGGGTCTTCGTTTCTGTGTGAGGGCTTTCTCTAGTTGCGGCAAGCGGGGCCCACTCTTCATCGCGATGCGCGGGCCTCTCACTATCGCGGCCTCTCTTGTTGCGGAGCACAGGCTCCAGACGCGCAGGCTCAGTAATTGTGGCTCACGGGCCCAGTTGCTCCGCGGCATGTGGGATCTTCCCAGACCAGGGCTCGAACCCGTGTCCCCTGCATTAGCAGGCAGATTCTCAACCACTGCGCCACCAGGGAAGCCCTGGGCTCTTTTCTGAACATAGTTTTGTCACCAAGTCCCTGAACTGCTTTTCTTCCTTTCATTTTTCTTTTCTCTTCTTTTCCTTTTTTCCTTTCTTCTTTCTTTTCTTTTCCTTTCCTTTCCCTCCCTCCCTCCCTCCCTTCCTTCCTTTCTCTCTTTCTTCCATTTAGTTTGCCAGTAGCTGTTTTTTGTAAGATTCTCATCAAATTCTTAATTGCAGGGATTTTTTTTCTTCTCTCTATTGGTTCAGAGACATTAAGTGAAGTCACACATTTTGCTGATTTAGTTCTCCATAGTTTTTCATTGATAATGGACAATTCAGTGACCACAACAATGACTATGATAGATCTCATCATCAATTTGCCAAATCTTCACAAACCTTAGGAAAGTGAAAGAGAGGAAGAGAATCAAGGTTTAACATACCTCTTGTCTTTGCGGATTAGAAACCTGAAAAAGACTTCCTTTTTAACAGTAGAATAAATAAAAGAAAGTGACACACCATTCTTTAAATTAGCAATAGACAGAGTAATACGGCAGCACACTGTCTTCTCCCAAAGTATCAGAAAAAATACTTGTGGGTTTGGGCAACTAATACACTTCCTTTCTTGGGGAGACCTTGAACATTTACCTGGGTCGCATGTCTTAGGGTTTTTAATGTAGCCTGTTGGGAACTGTGCATTTCAACAGACAGAACTGAGTACACACAGTGTAGAGACTGATAGAAGAAACATCCACTGCTCATTTTATAGCAAACTGTGCAAATAGGAAAGCTCTACAACTCTTTTCATGCATAGTTACTGAACAACACCGATGTGTCCTCTGCCGGGCTATTTGATGAGAGAAAGAATGCAGGTCCCGTCTTCCAGAGTGTGGCCTCTCCCTGGGAAGCCTAGTCATGCACCTATGAAATAGCAGTCACTCAAGGCTGACAACGATTCAATTCCCAGTAGAACCTGGAACCATAACGACGTTGTGCAATGGAAGAGGGAGGTAGTCGCTGGTAGCAAAGGCTCCAGGGAAGAGGAAGGACCTGGGAGGACAGTAGCATTTGGAGGGAGAAAAGGAAAAGCCAAGAAGGCTCAGATATTGTGAAGACTCAACACCGTTTCCTCTCCATGACTGTGGCAGCCATCACTAATCAATCATCACTAATCAGTCATCACTAATCAATCAGGCCACCGTTGTCCCCCTGCCCCCAAGTCGAGTCTAGGCTTCAGAATCCTTCTCAACACAGCATTCCAGGTAGGCATCCCCAACTGTTTAGGGTGAGTTCATAAAATAAAACTTTTTATCCTTCTGAGTGAGGGCAAGTGAGATGAGTAAGCACACAAGCCTGAGAGGAGATTTAGGTATTCAAGAGACTTCAGTCATGAGCAAAGTTTCCTGGTGGCCATGAGTGATAGAGACAGAGTGGTAGGATGGTGGAGATTAAGTAGGGCCTAAACTGCCCCATTATCTCTAAATAATGGGGGAGGGGTGGGATTAGAAGTCACCGCCTGTATTTCTGACAAATCGATGCACATTTTAAGTGGAATGGGGCAAGCTGTAAGGCACTGGCGAGCTACTTACAAATAACTGTGTATCTTTCAGGATGCTACCGGGATGTGGACAAAATACTGTAAGAATAGTATGTCACAACCTACTGCATTTGTAGTATCCTTGAATAAAAGCCAGCAAGAGGCATGGACAGGCAAGGAGATAGAGCTTCCCTTAGAGGATAATTTGGCAGCTTTGTGGCAGCCCTTCACTCTGCCATCCACCCCACTTCCTGCTCTACCAAATCAGGGCAGGAGATCTCTCAGGCTGGGACTCGGCCATCTGGTTCTGTCTGGATTTGGTGGTAGCTGCTCGGTGCTTTGGCTGCTCTCCTTTGCCCAGCACAGCGGCACAGGCTGAGGTTTGGAATCAGCACAGGGTGAGGCTTGGAATTCCATGCAGAATCACACTTTGTTTGACCACATCAGAGAAGGAACACACTTCTGCTTCCCTTTCCTTCTCTCCCTTCCCCAAGGCAGCACCTCCACTCCCCCCCACGCTTGTTGAGAAAGGATGTCGTCATGGTCCCCGGGACCCACAGATGCTGATCAAAGGCAGAGACCTAGCCTATGGCGATAGAGTTTTGCCAAGTCTAAAATGTAACCTCCGTAACTGCAGATGGCTTTTTCTCCATCCCAAACAAAGCTTCCTTCGTGAAACTAGGATGGCTTTGATTTCTTGCAGTCTATATACTCAGAGATTTTCCTAAGAAAAAAAACCCCAAGGGAAAGCATCTTCAGGCCAAGCACATATCCACCCCTGAGACACCAATTTTGTCAGGCAACTTCCCTCCCTCCCTCCGCATTCCAAGGGAGATTATTAATTGTCCCCAGGAGAGGAGGCGAGCTGAAAGGAAGATCCCCAGTTGAGATGCAAATCCCACAAAAGGAGCCATTGCTTCTCCTCCGTTTGCCGAATCAACGTGAGCCAGAGGTCTCAGTGACAACAGAGAAAGTCATCACTTAAGGAATCACAGCCACTGCCCCAAACTCTGGGTAAGGATTTTGCTTTATTTTAGGAAGACAAAGATGGCTTTTTTGTTTAGCTTAAAATTACGAGGTACGTAATCTTTCCTTTCTCCTCTGCTCCCAAATGGAGGCTTCCACACCAGATTTTGTTTCCCGACCAGAGAAGGAGCCATCGTTGGCCTCCTCGTGGCCCCGAGGGTCCCCCCACCTACCCCTCCAACCCCCAAGCTTTTGTGTTTACTCTTGGACTGTCCCCTGGCAAACAGCATTCGGCAGGGTTATCCGGTCAGTTACAGCCTTCAAAGAATAAATATCTAACACCTTGTTCCCTTCGGCAGTTCAAAAGCCTGTCACTGGGGTACACTGGTGGTTTTAAAAAAGGCTATGATTCATATGCAAACGACAGGAGGATTTTCATGATTTCATAATAAAATGTGGAAACGCTTTGATCGCAAGTTGTAAGAAGGTGTGAAACAGTGCCTCCGAAACAGACAGATATTTGTGTAAGCATCCTTTATGTATTGCCAGTGCGGAATAATAACATATCAAAGCCCCAACTTACCTCATCTGCCTGGTACAGCCAAGGCATAAATAAAGGGGAACAATGGAATTACTATTACTCACTCACTGAGAGCCAGCGACATCACTGTATCCTTTATAATTGCTGGCAAGAAGATTAATGTTTTGTTAAATATCAGAGCAAGGTCACAAGGGGGCTTTCAGGCCTGTCTAAACATCTAGTCTTTAAGCGCCTTCTCTCCACTTGCTCTTTTTTGAGGAAATGAACTTGTAGCGTTTCCTCTAATTATGGTGATTTTTGCTTTTGAAAGCAGGCCCACATCATCACCTCGCTCCGAACGTACATGCACACGCACACGCCTTTTCCAAATGATATTTGGGGACAGGCTTGATTTAGCTACAGCATATGGGCAATGTTGTTATGAGGCGACCTTGCCCTTTTAACCAATGTGGATAATTCATTGCCTGTCACTGAGGCTTGAAGCCACGGGCTTGTGCTTAAGAGATTGACTTTATTGGGGTCCTCCGGGGGCTCCCTACCAAAGACTGCTAGCATCGTTTGCTGCACTTCTGTTATGTTTAGCCCATACACCCGTCCATACAGATGTTTCCAACAGCAAACAGTTCGTGACCCAGAAAGAACAAAATATTTTGGCTTTCCCTGCCTTTCAGCACCTGTTCAAACCAAAGGGCCTTCGGAGCTCTGCGCACAGATCAGAAGGCCCAGCCAGCAACTGGAGAGAGGCCGTGTCATGGCTGGAGCCAAAGTGACGGATTCAGGCCCCTCCATGCGATGACCCTTAACTCCCACAAGTGTCAGAGGGAAGCAAACGGCAGATCCCACACAGGGGTCGACCAGCTTCATGCAGAGGCTCGTGAATATACCTGTCAGCTTATTTCTACTATGTCAGAAATTAACCCAGAAACTCCATGTCCCTCCCGCCACCATTTTATTCTGTATGTTTCAGGGCAATGCCATGGCTTTGGTGCGGCATTGGGCTCGAGCCATCTGCCATCTGTGCAATGTCTGCAGGGCTGTAGCAGACTTCAGAGGTTCTTTTTGGGGCTTGGGATAGCACGCTGGGGGTGGCAGAGGCTCTTTACATTTTCCCAAAGAGAACAAGTGACAGCACTTAGAGGGCTTGGGATCAACAAGAAGGTCTTAAAAATACAGCTCAGTGCACAGCAGGAAGCCCTAAAGGGGACCTCTTACCTCTGGCAGAATCTGACAGGAAAGACATTGTGGAGGTTGCCCAGGGGGTAATCTCTCCAGGGTCTGTTTATCTCACCACTCCACGCCCTTTGCCTGGGCAAAGGGTTTTTAAGTTGCCAACCCCAATTTTAAGGACATTTGCTTATTTGTTTGTTTATCTTCCTTGCAGCTCAAGGAGGAATTAAGAAGGAAAAGAGACAGCTTGGAATGAAGGTGGGTGTAGGAGGCAAATAGATGTGAAAGGAAGGATGCCCTGACTTCTGTGACTTGCCTCAGCTTCACTGATCTCAGTGACAGTCAGAGTAGTAGAGGCACGGTTACCATATGTGCCCTCTCGCCTCGGCATGAAACGAAGCAATGATGTTCCACCTGATATAGACGCTTGTGCTTCACATACACTGCAGACCTTCAATAAACATGTGTTGAATCAGTAAGTGACTGGCTGGCTAGCTGGCTGGGTGGATGGATGCACGGATGCATGGAAGGACGACTGTAGAGATTTGACGCAAGGTAGTTTAGACAAACAATCATATTTATTAGGCATATTTATTAGAATAACTAAATAAACTTTCTTGGTAGAATAAGGCCAGTCAACTAAGCCAATTCCTTCAACTGGGGTTCAGTTGAAAAAATGATGATCTCTTCCAAAGCGGGACAAAGAAAATGCAATGTGATGGACTTTTTCGAGAACCTGTACACAAAACAATGTATTCTGTACTTTCTGTGAAATTTAAGGGGATTTTTCAGGGGCTAATTTTGACTATAGGACTAAGATTTCCCCCTTATTACACTCACTTTAGCATATAAGAAGCTATCCTCATGATACCTAGGAATCTTATACCCATAACTCATAAATATGAGGGGTGAGATTATGCTCTTTCACAGTGGGCAGGCTGAGTTTTTTCTTCTTGCTGGGTGCGGAGGATTATTTCATTCTGCTTCCCATGATCGGAGAGGAAGAATACCACAGCTGCTCAGATAAATGAATGAATTGAATGTTAGGCTCCTTCTACACATCAGTCATGAACAGGGCTCAGGTTGATAGTTTCCTATAATTTGTTCAGGTCCATCAACACCAGCGGTTGGCAAAAGGACCACAAGGAGAACACATGAAGTTTTCTGAGAAAGCAGAGTTACTAGAAACTCCCACGTGGAAAGTTTAGCTTGGGATGTCACTGCCTTGGAGAATAATGCTATGTGAACTTGGCAAAAATGATCCTCAAGCAGGAAGGGCAATGGGAATGGAGAGTGAGGAGGCAGATATGTAGTTATGTTAGGACACCAGATATTATGGTTTGTCGTATTGTATTTGTTAGGCTCACAACCAATTCAACACAATGTTGTCACTGCTTTTTGCCATATCAATATACGAACCTTGTTGGCCATCAGGTAAGGCTGCAACCTGACCCCATTAACTATTTGGAAGGTCAATGTGGTAGGTATCTTCTAAGATGGTCTCCAATGATCCCTACCTCATACTATTCATGCCCTGGTATAATCCCCTCCCCATGAGTATAGAATGGACCTAGTAATTTGCTTCTATTGAATAGAATATGGCAAAAATGATGAGAAGTCTTTTCTGAAGCTAAGTTTCAAAAGATTGCGATTTCCATCTTGCTCACCTTCTCTTGGCCTCTCACTGGCTTGCTCTGTAGAAGCCAGTTGTCATGTTGTAAGCTGCCCTATAGAGAAGTCCCCAGGGCTAGGAACCTAAGGGGCCTTCGACCAGTAGCTAGGGAGGAACTGAGGTCTCCCAACAACCACATGAGTGAGCTGGGAAGGGGATCCTTCCCCAGTTGAGGCTTGAGATGACAGCAGCCTCTGCTGACACCATGATGGAAGCCCCCAGGAGACCCTGAGCCAGAGCACCAGCTAAGCTACACCCAGATTCCTGACCTCCTGAAACCATAAGGTAATATTTGTTTCCTTTAAGCCAGTAAGTTTGGGGGTAATTTGTTATGCAGCAGCAGATAACTAATACAGTTAGGATTTGCCACCTAGCATGATTTTTCCTTCAGAGTCCAGCTCCCTCTTCGTAACAATCAATATTTGGTAATTTTTGTTTGGTTTGGTTTTTCTTTTGAGGACTGAAAAGAAACTCTAGGCTAGGGATAGGTGACTGATATGTTCACTCTGTTAATTCCTTGCTGGAGAAATTCTGTTCTGGTTATTTTCATTGCATCAGAAAGAGCGTTGCTTTAAGCCAAAACTCAGTGGCTTACAGCAACATTGTTTTAATTTATTTCTTGCATTCTTTAAGTCAGAAATTTGAGCAACATGTAGTTGGATAATTTATCTGGGCGGCAACTGATATCACACAGAGGTATTCAGTGAATGTCTGGGCTAGATGGAGGGACCAAGGCAGCCTCCTCATGTGTCTAGTGGAGTGACTGTCCCTTGGGGGTTCATCTGGAGTGTCAACCAGAGCACAGGTGGCCTCTCCAGCCTGCAGGTCTCAGGGTGTTCCAACTTCTCACATGGCAGCTGGCTTTCCCAAGAACAAGAGTTTTAACAAGTTTGGTTCCACGTTCATCCTCTGAAGAAGCATTTTCTGATTGGTTAGACTCATAGAGGGAGCACCAGACCCAATAAATACTGGGGGGAGAAAAGGAAAAATATGGTCCAAATAAGTTGGAAAACATTACCTTCCCTAGCTCCCTTTTGGACAATCAAAATGTATGCTGGCATATGAAAAACCTTAAAAATCAAGAACACAGTTTAACTGGTTTAATCAAAATTTTGCAAATATATTGAATACAGAACCATAACCCTATTTTGATACATAGAAAGATTATCTCACTTTTGGAAGTAAGGCACCAAGGTTGACAACTTGTCCTTTCAACATCAGTAATATTAACAAAGGCCACTCAAAGATTGTCCAGGGCAGTGCATTCAGTAGAAGCTTCTGCAGTGATGGAAATGTTCAACATGGTAGCTGCCAGCTACATGTGGCTATTGAGCACTTGATACGTGAGTAGCGCAGGTCTAGGTCTAGTTCATCTCATTCTTTACTATTGATTGAAGGTCCCACACTTGGTGAAGTCACAGAGTCCCCCTAGTGCCCTCTCATCCTTTCAGCTACTGACCAGTCCCCCTTGACCTGCAGGATCAACCCACAATCAAGCAAGTAGTAGACCTTCAGCACCCTACTTCAAGGCTAAGGTTGTTCTACTGGTTGTGATGGTTAATTTTATGTGTCAACTTGACTGGATCACAGGATACCCAGATAGCTGGCTAACCATTATCCCTGGCTGTATTTGTAAGGGTGTTTCAGAAGAGATTAGCATTTGAATTGGTGAACTGAGTAAAGAAAATGGCCCTCCCCAGTATGGGTGGGCATCATCCTATGTGTTGAGGGCTTGAATGGAACCAAAATGCAGAGGAAGGTTGAATTAGTTCTGCTTGACTGGTTGAGCTAAGAATAGATTTTCTCCTGCCCTCAGTGCTCCTGGATCTCAAGCCTTCAGACCCAATGGACTCTCGCCATTGGCTCTCCTATTCTCAGGCTTTCAACCCACACCACCAGCTCTCCTGGGTCTCCAGCTTGCAATGGCAGATGGTGGGACTTCTTAGCCTCCATAATCACGTGAGCCGATATCTTATTATAATAAATTTCTTCACATATATACAGAGCCTGGTCTCCAGAAGCCCTCAGGGGCAGCTACTGCTCCTCTGGGGTAGCTGTCACGGTCTCCCTGTTAGATTGTGATATTGCATTACCAGGTGGCAGTAATCTCAGGAGTGAGATCATAGCTCTTCAAGGGTGTGGCATGGAACAGTGGATAAAGCTGGGGTTCCTGAAGCCGTACTGTCCAAGATAAAATCTGGATGCCCCCATTCACTCAATTTGTACATTTGGAGAAGTTAATTGACTCTTCTGGGTCTCAGCTTCCTTTTCTGAAAAATGGAGATAATCATAAGAAAACATCATAGGGTTGTGGTGAGTGGTCCCACTCCTAATATGTGCAGGGCTGAAGAAAGAGCATACAAGGGACCATCATGCGTGTGATCTACTGCTCCCTGCTCTATCCATCCCACAACCCCAAGCCCACCCCTACCCTTGTGGACAGCCACTTCTAGACCTGGGAGCACTTGCTGGTAGGACATCCCACTTTGAGAGGACAGACCCAGGAAAGAGGTGTGTGCAGCCTGTAGTCAGGACATTCTGAGGTCTGGGCACCCCGAGTGTGGTCTAGAAGAGGGGACGTGAGTTCCAGATGGACATATCCATTGGCTCAGAATGTCCTCACCACGGGGAGAGGCACAGACTGCAAAGGGCCAGAGTGGAGTGGGTAGAATATGTACAAATATACTCAAGCATGCACACAGGGCCCAGATCAGAGGCCCTTCTTACCTGGATCCCAGATTGGTTCTGGGGGGTAAGGAGTAAGTGATGGCTTAGAACAGGGCTGGCACCTGGTAAAGATTCAGTAAGCTGCTGTCATCTTTCATTTCAGTTTCTCTATGGCCTCTAGCTGTGTAAGGTCCACTGTCCTCTGAGCCTGAGACCTACCAACAGATGATGAGGGAGAGACTTTATTTGAGTTGGAGTGAAAATAAAGTCAGTTCATCTCTTCAAAGAGAGCAGGCCAGGGAGACAGGAGGCCTCAAGTTCCCAGCGGCCATCGTATTCTGGATTCATAAGGTCAAACTTTACAGCCTTGTTACTGCCACACTTGCTAATCCCTATCAAAGATATGCTATCTATTTCATCTCTGCATTAGATGAAAGAACTTCTGTGTTTTTCTTATAATGATGGCTACAAAAGAGTCATAGGTGACACAAGAATTAAAAAAGGGTAACATATTTCTAAGCAGATATCACATATATAGAGCTGTTTATTGTAATGTAAGTGAGCAAAATGTGAGGTGTTCAGATCGCCAGGAAAAGAGTACTGGAAAGAGGAAGTTTACACATGAATTTGCAGTCACTTCACACATAGAGTCGTCTCAGGGCTCAGAGGAGGGTGAGGCCAAAGAGGTGGCCAGGGTGTAAAGGTGTACATTTAAGGAGGTGCTTGCTCTCTGGGTCGTGTAAGTGTGGGATCAACCTTAAATGTAAGGAGGCTGTGTTAACCTGGGAGGCTTTTAAAAGGGGCCAGTGGGCTTTGAAATCACGCTCCATCCTCTGATAAACCAGCTGATAAATTAGCACACAGAAACAATCTTCAGATTATTCGCACACCCCAGAGTTGGCTGGCAGCTCTCTGGGTTGGAAATGGAAAAGGCTGAGAATAGCTAGGGCTCTTCCCCACAAGGAGCCACCCTCCCCAGATGTGCAGACAGCCTGCGCACCTGGATGCTTCTTTTGCTTTCAGCTCCGCTGGGAGGCTCACCAACAATGGTTGCCGAGGTGAGCTAGCATCTGATGGGGCAGACCAGCTCCAGACTGAGTCCTAGACCCCCCCAACCCCCTGTAGGGTCCAGGGAGCAGGAGAACTGAGGCAGGCTCAGCAGCACAGATATTTGTCTTTGTTTCCATAGGTATTTATTTGTGTTTTTCCCCGACTGTTTTGCATGTCATTGAGACTTAAAGAAGACATATTGTATGTCCTAAAGAGAAGCAGTAAAAATAATTTAGCTTATTTCTTTCATGTCTGAGTGTATTAATTCTTGCCTACATAAGGAAATACCAAAAACAAACTGTAAACAAGGAATCATTGGGAATCAGATTATGCATGAATAATGACACACTTTCTCATCTAAGATGTGGGGCGGGGGTTGGGGTGACGTGAATCTAGTTTTAGTGCCAGTGGCTTTAAAAAATGTTTTCCTTTCTCAAAGGAAATTACTCAGAATGTAATAAAAAATGTTTTCTGCGCTAAAAGGATTCATTTACCTTTTGTGTCATGAGAAAATAAATGTAATCAATACCTCAATTTTCCTCTGTGGAGAAAGGTAATTTCCAAGCTTGAATCCTAGGGAACGGTCATTTAGTTTTGATCTTCCTCATAACACAGATTCAGTTTCTCTTAAGGATTTCTCTGTTACTCAGACTCTTCCCAGAGCCCCCAATGACTTCAGGGCGTCTCTGCTTTCTTTTCCGCTCTAGACCATCTTCCTTTCCATGTGGTCCCCTTCTTTCCTGTAACCCCCCGCTTAGCACCCAGAGACTAAAAAGCACAATGGGCTTTAACCTGGGGAAAGAGACAAGTTAATTATTGTGGCCTCCAAAGATGGGGTCTGCCCCACCTCTAACATCAATCCCAAGTGTGAGTTGGGACCAGTTACCTAACCTCACCATCCCTCACTTTCCTCCCTTGTAAAATAGAAATGAAAAACTGTACCTACCTGATAGAGCACTCATTGAATGAATGCATGAAAAGTGTACCCTCACAGACACACCCAGAGATAACATTTTACCAGCTACCTGGGCATCCCTTAGCCCAGTCAACTTGACACGTAAAATTAACCATCTTACCTACGCTGCCACCTGATATGCTGCCCATTCACTCCATTGAACATGGATTTATTGAGCCACTATTAAGTATCAGGCACGAGGGACACATCAACAAAGACAGACAGACAGACAAGACAAACCACTAGTTACTTCTTTCATGAGAACATTTTATCCATGACAGAAGTTATTAACTTGGGATTTCTAGGAGCCACAGTTTCCAGTAGTTTCTCGAAGGGCTTCATGACCCAAGAAAGCTCATGAGTTCAGTAGAGTCTGGCTTAGTGAGTTCAGATCCCAGCTGTCCCACTTTATAGCAATGTGACTTCGGGCAAATTCTCAGCCTTCCTGTGCCTCCCTTTCTTTGTGGGAATATTGATAACACCAACCTCACAGGGCTGTAGCAAGGATTCTGTGGGACAGCACACATAAAGCATTTAGAATCATGCTTTGCCACCCAGGAAGCTCCGCATGCAGGAAGAACACATGAGTGTTCATATAATTTTTAAATCAACTTTATGGAGGTATAATTTAGGTGCAAGAAAGTGCACCCATTTGACAGTTGGATGAGTTTTGACAGCTATATTCCCATGAGGGATATCACCAGATCAAGAGACCGCTATAGCTTTACCATTGGCATAATTATTTTCCTTTGTGGCATTGCTGGGGGAATTCATGGCCTTCGGAAAGGCCAAAATATATACTCAGTACATGTGAGCTATTTTTACCATTATCATTAGCTCTGAAAACTCACTCCTTGGGGAGAGTTATCTAGAAGCTCAGAGCAAAACAGGGAAGCTCCAATTTGGGGAAGAAAAACAGCTGAAGACTCTTCTGAGAAAGTACTAGGGTGGTCCAGCCAGGCAGCAAAAGGTAAGTGGCAGTCATGGTCTGATCTGCCCCCTCCCTGTTCAAGCCCCCAAGGGCCTTTGAACTTGACCCCCTCCTAAATTCAGACATGCACATAGAGGGCGCCCAGCAGGTTTTGCAGCAGTGCTCCTTAGGCAGTCAAGGGTCTCAAGGCGGGAAAGCAGCCCCTGGGCCAGGGCCAGAGAGGCCACTGTCCAGAGAGAAGCCCCTCCCCTTCTGCAGCTTTGATGGAGCTGCCAGATCGCCACCTCCCATCTGCAAGCCCGAGTGTCATGTTTTCAAAAAAGTCTTGCCAAAAAAACCAACAGTGTAGACTCCCAGGAAAACAAGCATTAGATGTATTTTTGTCAAGGCAGGAGCCCTGCCGTGGCTGGCTGCTCTTAGATAAGATATCTGTTTACCTTTCATAAATGTCAGACTTGAAATAAAAAAGGATAATGAGGTCTCATTTCCACCAAAGCAAGCATGCACCTACTAATTAACCCACAGACCACTAACAAATGTGCTGTTTAGATGCTTTTGCTGCAGTTGTCGGGGCGCAAATAGCTTGGGCTCAGAGGATCTGATTTTCTTACCCTCCTCTGCTATTTTTAAGATATTTTAAATGGTCCTGCTGAGTCAACATCTGTTCATTCATTTAGTGCATATTTGCATTAATACCCACTGTGTGCAAGGCACTTGATCAGGGCTGTGGGGGACCTTATGAGGCTGTAGTTTGGGGTGAGCAGAGGCTCTGGCGCCCCGCAAGTCGGGATGTGAATGTTGGCCTCATCACTCTACATGTGGTTATAAATGTTACACACCTCAATTGATTCATGGGCTCATATAAAATGGAGATAATGCTTCTGTGTGTTGTAAGTTGTTGTTGGGATTAAATGAGATAATATAAGTAAAGCATCTAGCAGGTGGAAAGTGGTACTTATTATAAAGGAGCAGGTCAAGGAGAAAGAGAAGGGAGGGAGTGAGGAGGAAGAGGGAGAACGGGAGGGGAAGGAGGACGAAGGGAAGATGGTGGAGGTGACAAGGAGTGGAAAACACATGAGGAGAAGTAGGAGGTGGGATCTCTGTCTCATTGATCTCCAGATGGTGAACAAGATTGACACACATACAAATTACCAGGGTGGAAGTGGTGACTAGAGAGAGATAGAAAAGTATGACACTTGAAAGAAGGCAACTAAACCTTACAATGGAATTGGGAGGCAGAGGTCAGGGGATGCAGAGAACGTCAGAGGATGACTATTTTGGAGTCCCTGTTGGATGGACAGGCCGTAAAGGGAGAGATGGGCAGGGAAAAGCTTGAGCAAAATCCTGGAGGCGGGATGATCCAGGCTGTGTTTTCAACAGTCCCAGCTGGGGGGGCGGGTGGGGTGTGGTGGAAGGCGAGGCTGCAAGCATATGCTTCACCTGGACCATGCAGACTGGATGCTTTGCTCTGAAGGTGGTTAGAAGTTCTGAATGAGAAGGCGATTCCAGAGGTGGAAATCCAAAGTGAGAGAAGTAATTCTGAATTATTTCACATGGGACACCTACAAGTAAGGAAGAGCATTCTATGAAGGGGGTTTTGTTTCTTTACTGCGGGAACAGCGATGCTCCCTTACCTCTAAAATGCATCTTATGTCTTTCAAAAGCAACGCTTCAGGAATTACTGTAGTTAATTCTAACAAGTTAGTAGTGAGTAAATGGTGGCCCCCAAAGTGATCAGTCCACATCCTAATTCCAGGAGTTTGTGAAGGCGACCTTATTTAGAATGAAAGGGTCTTTGCAGATGTAATTAAATCAGGGATCTTGAGATTAGATTATCCAGGTGGGCCCTAAGTCCAATGATAAGAGACATACAGAGGAGAGACACACAGGGAGAAGAGAAGGCCAAGTGAAGATGGAGTGATACAGCCACAAGCCAAGGAATGCATGCAGCCACCAGAAGCTGCAAAAGGCAAGGAATCTTCTCCTCAAGGGCCTTCAGAAAGAGTGTGGCCCTGCCAACACCTTGATTTCAGACTTCTGGCTTTGAGGCCAGAGCTTGGTGATTTCAAGGAGAGTTTTACAAGGTAGGAAGCTGGTTGAAACTAGGCAGGGTTTATGACAAAATAATTTTAGATGGGTGGGTATAGAGTGAGAAAAGAATCTTGATGCAAGCCTTCATGAGCAAACTGCTGGCCTTGAAAAGTATTTAGTTGATTTATAGGAACAGCTATTTCCTGGAGCTCCAGCTATGTTATTTTTCTTGGTCCCATTATTTTTCAGCACAGGCAGAGGGACGCATGGGTGATTAAGTTCTCACCATAAATATATAGAATAGCAGAAGCACTGTTTTAGGCCCCTGTGTGTGTGTATGTCTGTGTGTGTATATCTCTCTATATACAGGTATATATGGGCTTACTCATCAGCCTTCCTAATCTCTTGTGATTTTATGGATGAAACATAGGGTACGCCATGGTACCGAAAAGATCCTTGTGGCCCATGCTTTAACATAAACTTAGGTGAGAGCAGGACCTTTTTTTCCTCATTGGTCACGTGGGAATTAGAATCTCTCCTCTGCCCTCCTCAGAGTGTTTGTATTATAGTTTATAGTGTGCTAGAGTTGCCATACACACACACACACACACACACACACACACACACACAATGTATATATATGTATATCCCTGCCTTCATAAATCTTGAATTCTAATGGAAATGTGAAGGAGAACAGAAAATAGAATAGTCAATAAATACACACATACATATAGAAAACTGGATTTCAGAAAGTGTTAAGCTTTATGGAGAAAAATAAAACATGAAAAGAAGATGAGGATTGTGGTGGGGAAAGAGGAAGGAATGACAATGTTCATAAGTGGGAAAAAATTTGCCTCTGTGGCCGCACAGGCTTGGGGAGTGCTGGGTTAAACAAAATTAAAGACCCCATCACCCCCAGAACACCTAAGTCTTATGTCCGTCAGTGTTTATGAAGAGACTCCAAGAAGAGACTGAAACAGACAGTATTTCTTAAATGGATTTGGCTTCATGGCCTTCTTTCCATAGAACCTAAGGCTGTTTTTGTCCTTGGCAATTGTTTTAAGGAAGACCCCCATCGTCAAAGGATGCCCGCCTGGAATGCAGGACACCTGCCTTGAAGAAATTGAAAGCCAGCCAGGGAGGTGCTGGTGTGATCATCCAAGGCTTGGGCTGGTGTGGAATGCAGGGGTGAGAAGAAAGAAGCCATCCCAGATGGAAGGTGAGGAAGGGAGACTGTGACAACCTATGAGCTTCTTCCTAGCAGTTCTGCCAGAATATGGGACCACTTTGCCCAGGAGATGAAGAAACACCTCAATTTTTCTCAGTTTTTTCTGTTCCTATCACTGAATTGGGGTTAATGTTTGTTGAATGAATGAAGAGACCCAATGGATTGAAGGAAACTAGGTAGATGGCATCAAAACTTAATCAGTTTATGGAAAACAATGAGGTTACACATTTTTTTTAATCCCCCGTTACAAATTCGCAGCCCCCTCTTCTTGCTTTCACTGCCCCCAGTCTTTTTTTTTTGGCCACACCGCACAGCATACAGGGTCTTAGTTCCCCGACCAGGGATCGAACCCGTGCCCCCTGCAGTGGAAGCCCGGAGTCCTAACCACTGGACAGCCAGGGATGTTCCCAGCAGCCACTCTTCCAGCAGGAATTCTGGTTTAGTTTATTAGCATCTCTAAGTCACTTAAGAGTGTTTCCATGTGCCTGACCCATCCCCATGCTGCACGGAGTGGGGAGATGGCACCTCTGTTGTCTGAACCTCACAACCACTGCGACCCTGTCTCCACACATAGCAGCTCGCCTACTGGACTCCGTCACCTCAAACCCTGGATTGAGTTGCAGATGGAGCCATGGATTGGGTAACTGCTCCCTGCACACCACCCCCTGGCAGTTCCAGCAACCAGGATGCCTCCTGGCTTCGGGAAAACGCTTCCTTACCTTTGAAGACCCACCAGGCCCCTGACGTTACAGGACTTCACCAAGGTGTCCGGCCCCCTGTGATTTCAATGGCAGCCTCTTCTCTCCAACCCTCAGATTCGGGGTACCGGCCACCTCGCCTCTCCCTCCTCTGCTCTCCGAGGCCTCCCTGTCCTGATTTGCAATCTGGCCTCCCTGGGGACCACCCCAGGCTTCAGACAAGCTGAAGTGTCCCTGACTCTCAATGAGGGGAGGACCCCATTCAGGGTAACGCTTCTCCCAAGAGGCTTCTCTGACCTGATGTAAATTTGGGGGTGCAAATAGAAGAAGAACATTGCCCAACTGTGCTCTGCTCCATCCAAGCCCCGAATGTATGTGTGGAGACGTTCAGGGTGTAACTCCATCCATCAACCGCATCTAGGCCTCCAGGCCCCGAATGTATGTGTGGAGACGTTCAGGGTGTAACTCCATCCATCAACCGCATCTAGGCCTCCAGGCCCGTCCCAGCATCTGTAAACCATCCTTTCCAACACACCCTACGCGTTTGCTTTCACCCAACAAGATAATGGAGCTGTTCCTCCTCAGGCCTCCGGGGCTGTGTTTCTGGCTTCGGGGCTCATCAGCTTGGGGACCGTCTCCCACCTTGGACAGATCCCCCACTTCCCCCCCAGATCTGAGTCTCTACCTCCTGCCAGGCAGTGCTCAGCTTCATGGGCTCCTGAATCACCCTCCTCAGAAACATTTTGTTCCCAGGGTTTTTTTAAGTCTTGCCACAAAAACATAGAATTATTTTTTTTTTAATTTGAAATTCATTTTCAGTCTTCTTTTATAGATCTGTCATTTATACAATGGCTGGAAAAGTTTCTAAAATCAGATATAATTTATGAACCCCTTCTTTTCGGAGTAATGTCATTTTGTACATTAAAATGATAATGACGGGAGGGCTCAGATGTGTCGCTCCTGCGGGTGGGGGAGGGGAGGGGAGGGAGGGGGAGAGCGTGGGTGGGAGGCTGTCCCGGTTCTTCTGAAATAAGCCTCAGTGTGCCCGTCCGTGCTCAGCCCCCCAGCAGGGGCTTGCAGGGAAGGGAGGAAATAGGAAAAAAAATGTATTTCTCACATCCTTGAAGTGAGAATAGCAGTGGAAAGCAGCTTAAGCCCCTTACGAAAGAAAAAGACCTTGACAAATAGTTAATGACACCCTTGACCCATAAAGCTTTTAAATTGTACCTGATTCTCAAAAAAAAAAAAAAAATCTCCGACGTCGTTGAGGGCAACAGTGTGAAGCAGTAGTTTTCAGTCTTAGCTGCTTATTAGAACTGCTTGGGGAAGCTTTTTAAAAATACATAAGCCCAGGCCCCTTCTCCTCATTCTGGTTTCATTGATGTGGGCTGGGGTCCAGACACAAGTATTTTTAAAAGTGTTCCACCAGATGAATCGAATGGGAATAGCGGCCCTCAGAAGATGGGGTTCCAATCTCAAGTCAATATAGTTGGTGCATTGCATGATCTTGGGTCAATAATCAAAGCTAATGCTTACTTACTCCTTGCCATGGGTCACGTGCTGTCCCAAGCTCTTTCCGTGTATTGAGTCTTCTCAACAATCTACGTCATCTATACTGTTGTTGTTATCCTGTTCCTCAGATGAAGAAACTGAGGCTCAGAGAGATTAAGGAACTTGCCTAAAGTCACAGAGCCAGTAGTTGACTCAGGTGAGATTTGAACCCAGGCAATCTGACCTGGGGGCCCATGCTCTACCTGCTATGCTCACTGACTTCCTAAAGGATCTACGTTTCTGTTTCTAAGTAGTCTATTAATTCGTCTGCTCATCTATAAAATGAGGTAAATGGAGCTAGGTGATTTTTAAAGTTCTGTGGTTATAGGGTCTCAATTTTAAAGAGGATGAAAACGAGTCCCAGAGAAATGAAGGGTCGTGCTGCCATCACCCAGCCACTGAGTCAGGCAGAGCCAGCTCTCCAATCCAGATCTCCTGAATCATAGTGCAGAATTCTTTCCCCATTTCACAGTAAAGCAAAAGTTGAAGGAGGAGTTCGTCTCTAAAACAACCCACTGGAAATTAAAGTACTCCACGAAAAGAACGCAAGTCCCAGGTTTAAAATTGTGACTCAAATCTTTTTTTTTTTTTTTTTTGGAATATCTAACTATTGAGGGCGAGAACATTTTTTTTTAAAATAAATGTATTTATTTATTCATTTATTTATTTATTTATTTTTGGCTGTGTTGGGTCTTCGTTTCTGTGCGAGGGCTTTCTCCAGTTGAGGCGAGCGGGGGCCACTCTTCATCGCGGTGCGTGGACCTCTCACTATCGCGGCCTCTCTTGTTGCGGAGCACAGACTCCAGACGCGCAGGCTCAGTCGTTGTGGCTCACGGGCTTAGTTGCTCCGCGGCATGTGGGATCTTCCCAGACCAGGGCTCGAACCCGTGTCCCCTGCATTGGCAGGCAGATTCTCAACCACTGCGCCACCAGGGAAGCCCCTGACTCAAATCTTAAACCCGTGTTCTTCCCTGTATCTTCCAGGAGACAGACTAAAGTGATATTCTATATAACCAAATTGAGCACCTCGTTTATGGAACCCTGATCTACTTGCTGTGAGGGATAGGAGAGAAGAAAAGAAGTATGGTCTTGTCTTCACTGGAAAAAAAAACCCAAAAAAACCCAAAAAACACTCTAGAGCATCAGACACAAGGGAGAAGAGAACTCTCTCTACCCCCTATGCCAGGGTCATGGGCACCCTTCACTCAGTTTTCTGCCTCTCCCATGCTAGCTCCTCCCCAATGGAGAGAGGAAAAGTTGTGCTTTAAGGCAATTGAAGGATGACATTTATTGGACGGTGTGGTTACTGTGTTAAAAAGACATTGGACTTTGCCTAATTTTTCCTTCCCTTCCACTCCCTGCAGTGGGTAGGGTGGGGCTTGGGGGGGGGGGTTCGGGGTGCAGTCTTCCCCCTCTGTCCCTCCACATGCATTCTGAGTGCCCTGATCAATTTTCAGGTCCCCATACCAAGCAGTGGTCCAGGAGACAGTCACAAGTGCTGATTTGGATTCCGAGTCCAGGGCTACAATGTCTGTAGGAGAACCTCTTAGGACCTCCAGAGTCTGAAGACATGCACTTTAACCCTAAATTTCCAGAAACTCTGTGTTAAAGAGCCTCCTTCCAGCCATCTGCTCTACCCTACCCTCAGTGTGAGTCATCCAGATGACTAATATTACACTGTGATAAGTAGCATTATCCTAAATGTACCCTGTGAAGCCATCAACAGAGCAAACATTGAAATAGAACAATTGCTTCAGGTTTTGCCCTGGAAGAAGTCACTTAGCACTTATTCAGATCAATGGATACTAACTTCCAAGCAAGCTCAGACATACGGTCTTAAATATTTAGATAAATAAAAAGGGTGGGGTTGAGGGGGGAATTAATTTCTTTTCCTAAGAAAGAAGATTTATAAAGAGGAAGGAGAAAAAGAATTAAAAAAAAAAATGTATTCTTGTCCATCCACCATCTCTTTAGAAACATTTTTATGAGCTAAATGAAAATGAATGAAAATGAATTTTAAAAAAGGAGATTAAATTCCCTCCAAAACACACATGGGCTTAAAAATTTAAGGGGAAAATACATTGTGGTTTTGGCCAAGCCCAGCGGGGAGGTGCTCTGGCCTGTGTGCATCGCACAGCAGGTCAGCCATCCCACTGCCTACCCACCTTTCACCCTCTGCACTCCTGGGAGATCTGCACCCAGCCTGGATGGTGTGGTGGACGTTGGGAGCTGTGGCACCCCAAGATGGTCCAGCACCTCACCGCCAACCAGCCAGAATTCATGAGTTTTCACGACATGGCCAAAGTACAAGGACAGATTTGACCAGGATGGACTCCTACCTCTCCACTGTGGCTGCAGATTGGAAACTAATTGCTTGATCTCTTCCCTGAGCTTACAAAAGTCAGATTCTGAGCAAGAAGACATCAAACCCAGGCTCAGCAATAGATTTACTACTGGAGATAATATGAAGCTGGGTGTCTGGGCCTCCGGTTTATACATCTGACAGATTTTGAAGAGTCTACTCTCTTATACATGGACTTATTGATGACTTGACATTCTCTCACCATCCTTTCTTGAGCTCAGGTATGTGCCGGACACTGTGTGAAGGGCTTGAACCATGTCAGGTACTTTATCAAAGTAACCACCAAATAAGGATTCTTAGGCTCAAGAATTCAGTGAGTTCTCAAGGTCCCATGTCTGATTTCTGATGGGGGAGGCGTAAAGGGGGCAGGAGCCAATTTGTCAAGTAATAATGCCACGGTCCTCATATCTTTAACCACTTCATTAGAGTATTACTTAAAATGTAAATCTGAAATGTGTGCAGCAGTCATCAGTAACTCCAAACAGTTCATTTATAGAAAATAAGCGCAGGGGGGTTGACACTCCCTCATCTCTTAGAGAGAACTTCTAGATAAACTCTGACCTGGTTGCTATGTTTGGGTAATGCATTATCATTTCTGTACCAATCTGAGAAAACCATAATTAGTCATGTAAATATGTTAGAGGAAAAAAAAAATAGAAATAATATAGTTCTTTCTCTGTTCCTCCCTCAAAGAAATGTAGATAATCAGAGTGTGTCTATGCCACAAGATACATGATTCATTCTCCAGTGTTAGCTCCCTTTGCTATTCATATCAATAGTGTTGGCTCTTGTCCCTTTGTTGTAATTAATCTCTTAATTATCTGTCTTTTTCACTTGACTCTGAAGGCAAGGACCTATCTGATGCACCTTGTGCCCCTAGTTTGGGTTGGGTGGCTTTAGGGTCCCTTACACAAAGATGACAAATGTGTGGCATGCGTGCTGTTGCTCCACCTTCCCAGGCTGTGGAAGACATTACTAATCAATCACTGCACTGAGCCTCTTGCTGGTCATAGACTCCTTCAAGTCAGACCTGTGGGTAGTCTCTAGCAACTAACCACAAATGACATGAAAAATGGAATCTTTTCCACACCTCAGTTCTAATGTTTAAATATGAAGCCTTCCTCAGAAACGAAGGGCTCTGGAAACACGAGAACACTGAGGAGATGTGAGAAATGATAGAAGCTACCTAATCAATAGCACCCCTCTGCTAGGGGCTGGTCCAGAGAAGGCTAATCAAAGAAGTGACCCACATTGGGCAAACTTACCTGGGATTTTTCAGTCTGGAACTAGGGGAGGAATTCTAAGTTTTCTTCAGTGATGAGGACTTAGGATGTGAGATTAGGAGCAGTCAGAGACTATGGGAAAACTACTCTGATAAAATAAAACTGTCATGCAGAGTTGGCTTGAAGACATCCTGGCCCACATGATTTCTGGTGTCCAGTCATCTCTGAGGCACAAATGGGCCTCTAACCTTTATCTTAGTTTGGTTGCATTGCCAACAAAGTCCCCTTTTTGGGGACATTAGTTTGAACCCTACTTCACATTTTGATTGAAGCCATCGAAAGTTGAGAACATGATTTTACTCAGCGTTCTTGGCATTCACACTGCTTTAAAACTTTACTTGTATAGCTAACAAGACGTGTTGCAGCAAAGCTCTGGGCTGCCTCCACACCATCACATCTGATTGGAGGGCTGGAAAAAAATGCAACTTGATGCTTTGGAGTTCTTGTGGCATTTGTTCCCTTATTCCTTTATAATGACTCAGCCAAGAGGGACTGATTCTTTCCCTGGGTTCTTGACTCAGAGATTTGCCCTTCTCAAATCTACAGCAAAAACTCATTCTTAGAGGAGGCAGCTTGTAGGGTTCTAGCCCCGCCTCCACCACCGATGTGTACATGGCTTTGGAGATGTCCCTTTACTTTTCTGTTTCTGTCAAATAGGGAGTGGAGACAGTGACCTTGAGGATCTTTGCAACAGTGAAGTTCCTTGACTGACTTTGCTCAGAGCTGGACAAAGCTGAGGCCTCAGGTTGACCTCTTCCTTCTGGCTGGCACTCTTCCAGGCTGAGGGAGCTCGCCTCTCGATAATGAAAGGAGGCATCAGCAAACTACAGAATGCTTCCGTGAATCCTGTTGCTGTTTTGTCTCATAAAGAGGAAACCCATTTCTCTGTTCTGGGTTTTGTGGTCCCCACACTCTTTTTCCTCATTCTTATCACGAAGCTTCAACGTCCTCCAGAGTAACTTATTCACAGCATCAGTCCCCATCTCTTAGGGATGCTCAGGGAATTTTCCTTTTATACAACCTCCAGTAATTCACAGGATGAATAAATTCAAGTCCCAGACCTGGATCTAGTAACAAAGTTATTCTAGGATCAGGAAGCAAAAAAACAGGCTTCTACCAAAACCCAGCAGCTGAGAGATCAAAGAAGGTCTTCTCCAGACCTCTTGTTTCTTGGGTTAGACTTTTGCCTCCATAAAAAAGAAAAGACCAAAGTTTAGGCCAAGAGAGTAGTTGCACTCTGTATGTGTGTGTGTGTGTGAGTGTGTGTGTGTTTCTTTCAAATGAACTCTTCTCAAAGAAAAGGCTTGCTCGTGTGGGTGGACAATCTTTTAAGAGCCACGAATCAGCCTCTGTCTGCTCTAATGGATGCCTGGTCTGAGACTTCTCAAGGGATTGGCACTCGGTACCCAATGAGTAATCAGTTGGAAAATCTTTTCAGTGTGGCAGAGTTAGGGATGTGAGAGCTGCTCTCAGGATGTGATGGGACAAATGTTCATGAGTACAGACAGGCATGGGGGGAAGAGAAAGATAAGAGGAAGTAGGAAGCCCACCTTTCATTCCTTACACAGAATTTTTACAGAACAGCTAGTAACATCTTCACAGTTTACGAAGCCCAGAGGAGTTAGTTTTAGAACCCACGTCTCCTGACTCTCCATCCAGGGATTTTTATTTTTGAACCCTCACTTCCTTTGCTGAAGACCCCCTCAGCAGTCTCTTCTGCAGAGAGAGACACTCAGGCAGACACTCAGGCACTTTGACTGTCATGTTCTAGATCTCTCCAAGACCTCTTTATTTTTTTTAAATGGAAGTATAGTTGATTTACAATGTTGTGTTAATTTCTGCTGTACAGCAAAGTGATTCAGTTATACACATATATACATTCTTTATATATATATTCTTTTCCATTATGGTTTATCATAGGATATTAAATATATTTCTCTGGATTTCTCATTTCAGGATCACAGTGTAGCCCCACTGTTCAGGTCTGAAGTTCTGAAAAGCAAGAATGGGTTTTTAAATAATGCTTACTCTGGTAAGTTAGGACTTTCCACAAGCAACCATGCTTTAAGATTCAAAGAAAAGTCCAGTGGGTTGTAAGAAAATTCAGAGGGGAAATGTCCAATGTTTTCTCTCGTTGATCATTTGAAACAACTTGCTGTCAATGTTCACTATATAAATGATTATATTAAGACTGAAGTTCTAGTTAATATTTTTTTCCCTGTGAAAATTATTCTCATTTTCAGAATGGTCCCTCTAGGAACTGATACTCTATATCAGATGCCATTATGGTGTCTTTAACCTAGAGAGGGGGTTTAATTTGTAATGTTAATATGATACTTTTCACAAGCAATGTTTTTATCTCAAAAATATAGGTAAAATGTTTGTGTACCATATAGAACTGTTTTATGTATTATCATTAAAAACTGATTAAACTGAAAAAATATATATATATATATATTTCTCTGTACTATACAATAGGACCTTGCTGTTTATCCATTCTGTATATAAAAGCTTACAACTGTTAACCCCAACTTCCCACTCTATCCCTCCCCAAACCCCCTCCCCCTTGGCAACCACCAGTCCAAGACTTCTTTAGCATATACATGTGTTCTGCTTCCAGCCACATCAGAATGATTAACGCCACAAACAATGTTTGGTTTCCAAAGGGATTCTTTACTTCGCCGAGGGCTTCTTTGAAGAGCAAGTTCTGTGTTGAAATAGACCTTTATTTCCAAAAATTGGGATTGAAGAGCCAAAGCTGTGAGCAGAGGCTGTACCCTGAAGAGGAATGTGGAAAGACAAAGTCATGAGGAAGCAGATACCATGAGGAAAGGTACAAAGCAGGGCAAGGAAGAAGATAGGGAGGAGAAAGAAAGCAAGGCCAGGGACAGTGGGGAGAGTCCAGGAAAAGCACAGACCCAGTGGGTAGCACATCCAAGGACCTGAGGAAAGGTCCTGAAAACCCTACCAAGATCCAGACCTGCCTTAGACTCCTTTCCTGCTTCCTGAGGCCTCACCTGATTGCCATCTTCCCTGCCCCCAGCGACAATAGCCGCCCCCATCCCGAGTCAGCCAAGAGAGACACTGTTTCTTCATCCCTGAGTGCCTAGTTGAATTGTTTGTTTCAGGAATGAAGCTATTGTGTAAAATTCAGCCCATCTGAACCTCCAGCAGCTTATGGCAAGGGAGAAGTCCTCTCGTTTGGCTAATGATCAGAGAAAGCTACAGTGAAACAGCAGGGACGCTCTCTTCAGGGCTGACCCAATGTGACTTTTCTCTGTAGTAGAAAGTCGTGTAAAGAATGAGAAGCATGGACGGAGACACATCCCGCTAGGGCATTAGGAGAAACAACTAACTGACAGGAAACAATGGGCTCTGAGATCAGCTGCTCTGACAAATAAGTGAAGTCTTTCTTAGTTATTCCTGCTGTTGGGTTTTACTCTTTCCTATGCCCTAGTCCCAGTTAACTATTTTCATACAGTTCTAAAGGCTGGGTTCATATAAGTTTTCTACTGCACCAGGAAATAAAAAAACACTTCATGCAGATGCTTTTAGAGTAGTTTAATACTCTTGTAAATAGATCAAACAAGCTGAAACCACTTTGCAGTCCCCAAATTTGAGTCCACAAGAGTACCAAGCAAGCAACCTAGTAGAAAAAAAAAGCCCATCTATCTTTTTCTTTTCCACTCAAACAGAATTCTAAGAGGCCCCTGAGATAACAGGATAATTAACCTCCTTTCAATAACTAACAGGAGTTAGTGGAAGCAGCTCTGATGAGAGAATGTGGAAAATTGCATTTCATACCGGGTACCATTCAACACCGGTTACCTCATCTTGGGCAAGTTCCCGACCTCTTGGGGCTTTGGTTTATCCACCTGTAAGGTGAAATTTGGGACTTGGCCAGTTGTTTTCCAATTATGCTTCCTGTAGCCCTAGGACCATGTGAAGGAATTGGAGCAGGTGAGGTCCCAGGTTCCCCACCTGCATTAAAAAATGCAACTCTGTGTTGCTTATTGACTTCTGCCTATTCTTTCCATTCAAGGGTTTCATTGCTTAAAATATTCTAAAAATAAGATAAAATAGAAAACCACTGAACTTGGTGGCTTCCAGAGTGAACTCTCTGAAAAAAAAATCACTATTGTAAAGGGAAAAATAATGTTTCTAAGATTTATGCACAGACAAGACACAAAATAAAAATGCCATCAGTGCGGAACATCAGTGTCAACTCTGGAGTTGGGTCCTTTGATCATTTAACAGACCCCAGGATCAGATTGGTTAGAGGATATTTATATCTCACCTTACTAATCCCATCCCCAAATATCTGATGTATGTTGCTTAAAATAATCAATCCTATAATAAACAAAACCTTAGTTTTGTTTAGTATTCATTAATCAATATTTTATAGCTAAGAAAAAATGTATAAGCTCACTTGGGGACCTTGTTATAAAAGCAGCTCTTCTGGCCAGTCCCCCAAGATTCTGTTCTAGAACATCTGGGGTGGGGACTTGGAATCTGCTGTTTTAAGAAGTCTCCCAGCCTATAGATCACACTTTGAGAAGTACCACTTGTGTTAGGTTGGAGCTCCCAGAGGCAGACCCTGGCATGAAGTGTATGTGTAAGTGATTGATTAAGGAACTGCTCCCAGTAGAAACTGTCAAGAAAGTGGGGGAAACAGGACAGGAAAGGGAAAGAATGTACATAAGGATACAACTTCAGATAAAGTCTCAGGTTTGTTCTAATCCTGCAGGGAGATGCCTAAGAGTGAGTGAGTTCCTACAAGAGTCAAGGGATCTGGGCTTTCACACACCGGTCAGTCATAGGCTGACCCACAGGGGATGCAAATTCCCAGGTATCACCAGATCTCTGCATTGAAAGTGGTCCTCATGAGAGAGAATCTGGGTGGAGCAGGGCAGGTGAAATGCTTCACAAACTGCAGACTATCAAGTGGGTCAGGCTTAAGAGGCCACAGTTGAAGGACACATTCAGTCCAAGATGCTCCATTGCTAGAAAATCAGTGCCAACAAACATGAAAAAAACATGAATGCCCAAGGAAACATTTATGACAAGCTTGGATGAGTGAATAAAAAGGGAACACTCAAGGTGAAAATGTTACTGTACTCAAGCATCAGTAATTTCATGTAAAGTCAAAGGTCCATCAAATATGACACTGTGAATTCAATGGAAGATTTTCTACTCAAATGGCATTAAATTTCTTTTTGACACTCTCAGAGGGCAGATTTATGGAATAACTGCCCATTTCTCTGCCACTTTCCACTGTGAAGTGTGCAGCTGTTAAGCTAGCCCACTCCATCCATCTTAATTCTTTCCCTTCAAGGCACTTATATATTTCTACAGTTCTGATGATTATACATATTTTTCTTGCCTCTGGTACTGAGCCATAAACTCCATGAGGGTAAAGACCACATCTAATTGCCAGTACACTCCAGTGCTTACAGTAAAGGTCTTCACAAACTCTGAGCAGGTAAATAAAGGCTGCAGGATGACTTAAACTATCCACAGTCCAAAGCTTTCCTTTGTTAGCTCCATGTAAGCAAAACTTTTCCTAGCCTTCCATTATATTGGATTCCTTGGGTTAATCAACCAAGGAATCCTTTACGTGATTAATCCTAATTCCTTAGGTAATTAATCAAACAAGTATTTATTGAGCACCTAGTCTGTACCCATTTTGACATTGAGAAGGTTACAAAGTGGTATAAAACATAGTCCAAGTACTCTGGGCTCATTGTTTGGGAGAAACAATGTTTAAATCATATGAATCAAAAAAGAGAATAATGTAACAATATAATCAAGTGCTACATTATCAAATGCTACTAAAACTCAAAAGGGAGAGTATATATCAAAAGTTAGTTGTGAAGTACAAACTATAAAAGCAAAAGGAATTAGAGTACATTTCATCGTCATGTCAGCTCTGATCAGTTGGTAGTGGTTGCCTAGAGAATCGTCTTAAGAAATCTTAGCCCAAATATGAGCTGAGACACTGTCCAAATTGATAAGCAGTATCTGCCAGAGCAAAAAATGATGAGTGGTTTTATAAGTGAAGCAAATTTAATATCCCCAGCAACAACATTACTCCATGTTCAAGAATAGCTTAAGATGTGGTATGTAAATACACTGGAATATTACTCAGCCATAAAAAGGAATGAAATTCTGCCATTTGCAGTAAGATGGATGGACCTAGAGAATATCTTGCTTAGTGAGATAAGTCAGACAGAGAAAGACAAATCCTGTATGATATTACTTATGTGTGGAATCTAAAAAATAACACAAATGAATGTATATAGCAAAACAGAAACAGACTCACAGATATAGGAAACAATCTAGTGGTTACCAGAGGGGAGAGGGAAGGGGGTAGGTGAAAGTTAGGGGTATGGGATTAAGAGATACAAACTAATATGTATAAAATAGATAGGTAACAAGGATATACTGCATAGCATAGGAAAATATAAACATTATCTTGTAATAACTTTTAATGGAGTATAATCTGTAAAAATCCTGAGTCACTAGCTGTACACCTGAAACTAATATAATATTGTAAATCAACTATACTTCAATTTTTAAAAAAGAATAGCTTAATAGGAGAGAGATTTTAGAATCCAACTACCTAAGGTAAATCCTATATTTATATCAGACGAAATAGATTTTAACTTAAAGAATTAAGGGTCTTTCATAGAGATTGTCATACTGACTGAAGTAAGTCAGACAGAGAAAGAGAAATATCATATGATATCCTTTATATGTGGAATCTAAAAGGAAATGATACAAATGAACTTATTTACAAAACAGAAACACACTCACAGACTTAGAGAACGAATTTCTGGTTACTAGTGGGGAAGGATGGGGGAAAGGGATAGTTAGGGAGTTTGGGATTGACAGGTACATGTATATACTGCTATATTTAAAATGGATAACCAACAAGGACCTACTGTATAGCACAGGGAACTCTGCTCAATGTTATGTGGCAGCCTGGATGGGAGGTGAGTTTGAGGGAGAATGGATACATGTATATGTATGGCTGAGTCACTTTGCTGTGCACCTGAAACTATCTTAATCGGCTATACCCCAATATAAAATAAAAAGTTAAAAAAAAAAGACTTAAGGGGTCTTTCAGAGTTTGACTACTTAACAATGAACAAAGAGGTAACCAACAATAAATGATGTCAGGAACAGTGTTTCAAACTAATGATTTACATGTCAAAGAATTAATAGATATCTTTGGAGAAACTGATGAAGCTCTCAAATATTTTCACTCCAAAAGTGACTTTTCTGTGGCATTTTAATAAAAGTCAATGTTTAGGAAAGGGATGTTGTTGAAAAAAGTTATATCAAAAATCCTATCCCTTGATTCATTCTTTGTTCATTCTAAGAGTTAGTGAATTGTTGTGTTTATTACTGATATTTTGCTAAATGTAAGATAAATTATTTGTCCCTTTTTTCAAGATATAGACCCAATGAGACCTTTTTTATTTCCTTCACTCTTATGAAATTTTGATGTTTTATTTTAAGTGAATTTATTCTCAAAAGTCTTTATCTTCTGCTATTTATACTTAGATAATAGGATCTTCTTACATAGAAGGGGCTTATTAAGTGTTTATTAAATATTTGGCTGAATGAATAGGTATGATTTGTCTGCCTTCAGGCATGAACATAGTTAAAGCAACTTTGATCAACAAGCAACTACAACATGGTTCTTAAAGACGTTTCTGGAAAGGGATAGCTTAGCAACCTTGAGTCTTTCACTCAGAGAGAAGAAATTGGCAACACTTTATTAAATCTCACCAGTACATCTCCAGTCCTACTTCAATAGAGGCACACATAGATGTGAAGCACTGACTATGTGCCAGGCACTGTGCAAGCATTCAGTACCATGAACTTCCTGTAAGGAACTTGTAGGTAAATCAAACAATTAAGATGTAGAATCATTGCAGTCTGATATACAATTGTATAAAACCAAAGGCTAATGCATATAATACAGATAATGAGAACCAAAAAGGGCTTAAGACAAGAAGAACATAGTGCAATAATTATCAACAGCAAAGAAGAGGAAGAGTAGAGACAGCGTTAGAAAAGGTAAAATGAAGATAAGGCAAGATGGCACATAGGAGGTTCCTGTGCTCCCCTCCTCCCATGGACACACCAAACATACAGCTACACACAGAGCGATTTCCTTTGAGAGGGATCCAGAAACTAGCTAAGCAATGCTGACACATTAGATGAATGAAAAAATACCCACACTGAAACAGGAAGGAAAGGCCGAGATACATTATCACCATAAACCCCATCCCTGGCACAGCACGATACAATCAGGAGAGAATGCTCAACTCCCACTTTCTCCCTAATAATTGAAGAGTTTGAACCCCACATTTAGCACCTCAACTTTAAGACTCCCAACTGAGGGATAGGCTCTCAAAATACCTAGCTTCAAAGCCAACCAGGCTCTTTGCCCATGAGACCCACAAGAGTATAGTAAACAAAAAAGCATTTCTTAACCAGCTATCCCTCCCAGGAACACAGAGGGAGCAGGCAAAAATGCTCATCCATCTCTCAATCTTTCCCTGAAAGAAGGTTATCTGCATACTTTAAAATCTGTTGCCCAGGAGTCAGGCTTCTAATTTATCTGTGATTCTCCCTGGAGACCAGAGAAGCTGGTGGACACCTCTCCCATCTTCTCACTTCTCACCTGGCTCTGATAGCCATGGGGCTTACAATTCACAGACCCACAGTACTGTGGCAAACAAAGAAGCAGTTCCTTCTTCTGCTTCTAAGGATCACACCCCCCACCCCCCCGCAACTATACACCCAGGCCCAGCACAGAGGGAACAGACAGAAAGGCCTGTCTCCCAGTTTCTCCCTGGAACGAGATTAACTACATACTTTCTCAGCTGCTGCCTGAGGGCCCAGCTTCCAATCAGTCTGCTTCTAAATGCTGACTGCGATATTCCCCTTTGGGAAACTACTGGATCTTGGCATACCCTCAACTACTGGGAGCCACTAAGAACAAAGAAGGAAGCTTGGACAATCACAAAAGTTTGACAGACAACTAGGAGCTTGGGCTGGGCTAATTGATGTTGTTCATCTCCTACACAAGACAACTCTGTCAAGACTGGGAGAGGTGGCTGTTTTATCTAATGCACAGAAACCAACACGGAGAGTCCAGGAAAATGAAGAAACAGAGGAATATGTTAAAACAAAAGAACAATATACATCTCCAGAAACAGATCTTAATAAAATGGAGATAAATGATTTACCTGATAGTTCAAAATAAGGGTTATAAAATGCTCAATGAAGTCAGGAGAGCAATGAATGAATAAAATGAGAATTTCAAAACAGAGGTAGAAAATGTTAAAAAGTACCAAACAGAAATCACAGAGCTGAAAAGTACAATGACCATACTGAAATTTTAATAGAGGGATTCAACAACAGGCTGTATTAAATTGGAAGAAAGGATTGGTGAACTCGAAGACAGGGTAGTGGAATTCATCCAATCAGAGGAGCAAAAAGAAAAAAGAATGAAAAAGAGTGAAGGTAGTGTAAGAGAATTATCAAACACCATCAAATGGACCATTATATACATTTTAGCGGTGCCAGAAAAAGAAGAGAGAAAGGGACAGAAAACTTACTTAAAGAAATAATGGCCCAAACCTTTCTTAACCTGGGGAAAGAAAAAGATATCCAGATCCAGGAAGACCATAAATTATCAAGTAAGTTGAATCTAAAGAAAGTCGCACTGAGACATATCATAATTAAACTGTCAAAAATGAAAGACTGGGAGAGAGTCTTAAAAACAACAAGAGAACAGCAACTTGTGTTTTACAGGGGAACCCCCATAAGACTATTAACAATTTTTTCAAAAGAAACCTTGCTGGCCATAAGGGAGTGGGATGATATATTCAAAGTGCTGAAAGAAAAATCTGCCAGACAAGAATACTCTACCTGGTAAAGTTGCCCTTCAGAATTAAAGAAGAGATAGAGTTTTCCAGACAAACAAAAGCTGAAGGAGTTCATCAACACTAGATTGGCCTTACAAGAAATGTTAAAGGGAGTTCTTCAACCTGAATAAAATGACGCTAATTAGTAATAGGAAAACATAAAAGTATAAAACTCATGGGTAATGGTAAATATATAGTAAAATTCAGAACACTCTAATATAATGGTGGTGGGTAAATCACTTAAACTCTAGAATGAGGATTGAAAGAAAAAGTATTAAAAAATAAATATCACTACAATAATTTGTTAATGAATACATAATGTAAGAAGATGAAAACTGAAGACATAAAATATTGAAAGAGAGTGTAGAAATATAAAGCTTCTGTATGTATTCAAAATTAAGTTCTTACTAGCTTTAAAAATACTGTTATAAATATAAGATGTTTATGTAAGCCTCACAGGAGCCACAAAGCAAAAACCTATAGTAGATATACAAAAAACAAAGAAAAAGGAATCAAAGCATACCACTACAGAAAGTCATCAAATCACAAAGGAAGAGAGAAATAGAGGAAGAAAGGAATTACAAAACAACCAGAAAACAATGAACGAAATGGCAATAGTAAGTCCAAACCTATCAATAATTACTTTAAATATAAATGGACTAAATTCTCCAGTCAAAAGACATTCAGTGACTAAATGGATTAAAAAATAAATAAAATAAGACCAAACTACATGCTGCTTACAAGAGACTCACTTCATCTTTAAGGAACCCAAGACAAAGTGAAGTGATAGAAAAATAAATTATGTGAAAATGGAAATCAAAAGAAAACAGTGGTAACTATATTTGTATCAGACAAAATAAACTTTAATCTAAAGACTCTAACAAAAGAAGGTCATTACATAATGATAAAGGGGTCAATTCATTAAGAGGATATAACATTTGTAAGTATTTATGTATCCAACATAGGAGTACCTAAATATACACAGAAAATATTAACAGATCTAAAGGGGAAACTAGATAACAATATGATAATACCAGAGGTTCAACACTCCACTTTCAATGGTGTTTATCCAAACAGAAAATCCAATAAGGAAACATTGTACTTTAATTACACATTAAACAGATGAACCTAATAGACATATACAGAACATTCTATCAAATAGCAGCAGAATGCACATTCTTCTCAAACAAATATGGAATTTTCTCTAGGACAGATAATATGTTAGGCCATAAAACAAGTCTTACTAAATTTAAGGATTGATATCATATCAAGCATCTTTTTGACGTTTTTACCACAATGGTATAAAACCAGAAGTCAATTGCTAAAAGAAAACTAGAAAATTCACAAATATGTAGAGATTAAATAATATGCTCCTGAACAGCCAGAGTCAGAGAAGAAATCAAAAAATATCTTGAGACAAATGAGAATAGAAACACAACATACCACAACTTATGGGATGCAGCAAAAACAGTTCTAAGAAGGAAGCTTATAGTGATAAATGCCCACATTAAGAAAAACAAAATATCTCAAATAAACAGCCTAACTTTACCCTCAAGAAACTAGAAAAAGGAGAGCAAATTAAGCCCATAGTTAGTAGAAGGAAAGAAACAACAAGATCAGAGTGGAAATAAATAGAGACTAAAAAGACAATAGAAAATATCAATAAACTAAGAGCTAGGTTTTTTAAAAAGAAATGAAATAGAAAAAACTTTAGGTAGATGAAGAAAAAAGAGGAGAGAGAGCTCAAATAAATAAAAGAGACACTACAGTTGATGCCACAGAAATACAAAAATCATGAGACTACTATGAATAATTATATGCTAACAAATTGGACGCCTTAGAAGAAATGGATAAATTCCAAGAAACAAAAAACCTGCCAAGATGAAACATGAAGTAATAAAAAATCAGAACAGACTAATTATTAGTATAGAAATTGAATCATTAATCAAAAGTCTCCAAAAAAACAAAAGTCCAGGACCAAACGTCTTCACTGGTGATCGCCACCAAACATTTAAAGAAGAATTAACACCAATCCTTCTTGAACTTTTCCAAAAAATAGAAAAGGAGGGAACAGTTCCAAACTCATTTTATGAGGCCAGTACTACCCTGATATCTAAACCAGACAAGGACACTACAAGAAAAGAAAATTACAAGAAAATATCCCCAATGAATATCCTCAACAAAATACTAGCAAACCAAATTCAACAATGTGTTGAATGATTATACATCATGATCAAGTGGGATTTATTCCAGGGAGGCAAGGATGGTTCAACGTCTGCAAATCAATCAATGTGATACACCACATTAACAAGATAAAGGATAAAAATTATACAATCATCTCAATAGATGGAGAAAAGGCATTTTACAAAATTCAACATCCTTTTGTGATAAAAAATTCCCAAAAAACTGGGTATCAAGGTAATGTACCTCAACATAACAAAAGTCATGTATGACAAGCCCATAGTTAACAACATAACAAAAGCCATGTATGCAAGCCCATAGTTAACATCATAGTCAATGGGGAAAAGCTGAAATCTTTTCCTCTAAGATCAGGAACAAAACAAGAATGGCCATTCTTGCCACTTTTATTCAACATGGTACTAGAAGTCCTAGCCAGAGCAATTAGGCAATAAAAAGCAAAAACAGCATTCAAATAAGAAAGAAAGAAGTAAAATAGTCTCTATTTGTAGATGGCATGATATTATATATAGAAAATCCTAAAGACCTCAAAAAAACTGTTAGAAGTAGTCAATGAATTCAGTAAAGTCACAGGATACAAAATCCATATGCAAAAATCTGTAGCATTTCTATACACTAAAAATGAACTATCAGAAAAAGAAATTAAGAAAACAATCCCATTCACAATTGCATCAAAAAGAAAGAAATGCCTAGGAATAAATTTAACCAAGAAGGTGAAAGACCTGTACACTGAAGACTATAAGACACTGATGAAAGAAATTGAAAAAGACACAAGTAAATGAAAAAATATTCCACATTCATGGATTGGAAGAATTAATATTGTTAAAATGCCAGTACTACTCAAAGGAATCTACAGATTCAGTGCAATACTTAACAAAATTTAAATGACATTTTTCACATTAGTAGAAAAAACAATCCTAAAACCCTAAAATTGAGCCACAAAAAACCCTGAATAAGCAAAGCAATCTTGAGAAAAAGCTGGCAGCAACTCACTTCCTGATTTCAAGCTATATTAAAAGCCAAAATCAAAACAGTATGGTATTGGCATAAAAACAGACATATAGATCAATGGTACAAAATAGAGTCCAGAAATAAATCCACACATATATGGTCCATTAATTTACAACAAAGAAACCAAGAATATACAATGGGGGAAAGGATAGTCTCTTCAATCATGCAAAAGAATGAAACTGGACCCCTATCTCACACCATACACAAAAATCAATTCAAAATGGATTAATGACTTAGATGAAAGACCTGAAACAATACAACTTCTAGAATAAAACATAAAGTATAATCTCCTTGACATTGGTCTTGACAATAATTTTTTGGATTTGACACCAAAAACAAAGGCAACAAAAGTAAAAATAAACAAGTGGGACTACATTAAACTAAAAAGATTCTGTACAGCAAAGGAAACCATCAACCAAATGAAAAGGCAACTTATGGAATGGGAGAAAATATTTTCAAACCACATATCTGATGAGGGGTTAATATCCAAAATACACAAGGAACTTGTACAACTCACTAGCAAAAAAACCCAAATAACCCAATTTAAAAATGGGGAAATGAACTGAATAGCTATTTCTCCAAAGAAGACATACAAATGATCAGGTACATGAAAAGGTGCTCAACATCACTAATCATCAGGAAAATGCACATCAAAACCACAATTAGGTGTCACCCCACATCTGTTAGGATGTTTATTATCAAAATTAAAAGAGATAAAAAATGCTGGCAAGGATGTGGAGAAAAGAATACCCTTGTATACTGTTGTAAACTGGCACAGGCACTATGGGAAACAGTCCAAAGTTCCTCAAGAAATTTAAAATAGACTACCATATGATTCAGCAATCCCACTTCTGGGTGTATATCCAGAGGAAACAAAATCATTATCCTGATGAGATATCTGTACTCTCATGTTCATTGCAACATTATTCATAATAGCCAAGGTATAGAAACAACCTAGTGTTCATAAATGAATGAATGGATCAAGAAAATATGATATACGTAATGAAATACTGTTCAGCATTAAAAAAGAAGGAAATCCTTTCATTTGTGACAACATGGATGAACCTGGAGCCATTATGCTGAGTGAAATAAGCCAGACAGAGAAAGACAAATACTGCATGGTGTCACTTATATCTGGAATCTTTTTTTTAACAATCACACTCATAGAAACAGAGAATAGAAAAGTGGTTGCAAGGAGCTGGGGTGGGGGTGTGTGAGGGAAATAGAGAGAGGTTTGCAAAAGGGTACAAACTTTCAGTTATAAGATCAATAAGGTCTGAAGATCTAATGTATAACATGGTGACTATTATTAATAACACTATAGTGTATAATTAAAATTTACTAAGAGAGTAGAACTTAAATATTCTCACTAAAAATCAAAAGGTAAATATGTGAGGTGATGGATGTGTTAATTAACTCAATGAGGGGAATCCTTTCACAATGTCTAGGTCTAGTGAATCATCACGTTGTATACTTAAAATATCTTACAATTTTATTTGTCAATCATACCTCAATAAATAAAGCTTGAAAAAAAACTTAGAAAGTAAAAGAAAGGGTAAAATTAACACCTGGGTGTTAGGGGCTTAGGAGAGTTTTGTTGAAGAATCATAGGGAGTTAGGTGAACATGGGAAAATCCTATTCCGTTTTCAAGTTTATCCATGGGTGACATTTTAACAGTCTCTTTCACTGACTCTTTGAGGAGTCTGCATGTGTAAGCATGTGTGTAGGTACAGGTACGTACCACTGGTCCCAAACCACGTTCTCTCCTATTAGTTGAAGTTGCTCTCTTTTGTGAGCAACAGGGTGTTCAGTAATACGCAAAGACTTAGACTTATGGGTTTCCAAGCCCTGTTTTTCCACACCCAAAGAGATTATTTATCAGCTTGGGTATTGTATCAATTATCTACTGCCCAATAATGCTGTGTAATTAAAAAACATAAACCCTCTGTAACATACAGTGATAAAGTTTTACTGAGCTAACAAGGCTACAGGGCTCAACTAAACTGGATTGGGCTCATCTGATCTTGGCTGGGCTCACTCACATGTCTGGGGGGCGTGACTGGCTGTTGACCCATCTAGAAATGTCTCAGCTGAGATGAGTAGTGTGACTCAGCTCTATTTCATGTGTTTCTCATCACCCATCAGGTCAGCCTGGGCATGTTCATTTGGCCACATTAGAAAGTAAGAGGTATTAAGTCCAATTGCACAAGTTGTACTCAAGCCTCTGTGGGCATCACATTTGCTAACATGCTATTGATCAAAGCATGTCACATGGCAGAGCCCAGACTCAGGATGAGAGAGAGGGACAAAGTTACATGGAAAATGGTGGGGATGGAGAACTGGTCTCCTAATACAACCAATCTACCATTAGAGTAATAACCAGTAGTTACAGTCATGTGATCCATTAGACACCCTTCCCTAAAGCCTTCTACAAGCAAGCCTTGAACACCGATAGGAGGAGGGAGAGGGGATTATTTTTTAAAGTGAGGTAGCTGAACAGCCAGCATTTTCCCAAGGCTGCCCTGCCCTATTCAGAACAAAGATGCAGGCAATAGGCCATGCTTGGATACCTCAGACCATCTGCCAACAAAAACGGAAAAAAAAAATTAATTATGAATGGTGTCTTCCCATGCTAATCATTTATTGTAAAGGATTTCTCCAGCTTGTTTATAATAGCTGTTGCCTAAGGGTGCATGCTGTATAAATTGTCTGATTACAGGATACAGAGCGCTTCTTAATAGGCCTCAGCTGATTAGGAGAAGGGAAAGAAATTAAAGAGGCCATTTCCCTTTAGGTATGCAAATACCTCCCAGAACAAAAGACAAAGATATGATAGACCATGATGAAACACACCCTCTTTTCTTTTTACCTTAAATTATGTACCAGGCAAGGAGCAAGCTTCATTGCATGTGTCAGCTGAGATGTGAATGGTCTAGTAATTGAAACAATACCAATGCCAGAAATGCTTGTTAGATGTCGAGCTAAACTAGCTCCCTGGGCAGCCCTGCAGCAAATGGTAGTGTGCTGCTTGGATCTTTGGGAAAGGAGTCACTTCTGACTTTGGGATAATTTGACTCTGCCTTGTTGAGCTAAATTTGTTTGTATCACATTGGTCTTCTCATTTCTGAAGCCAGAATTTACATATCAACATCTGGCAGGGAAGACAGGTGGAAAGGCAGGATAAATGTGTTTGATAAACAGTGAAAAACATGGAAGTCTACAGACCCAATTCTTCTTCTCAGGCACACACAGATACCACACACACACACACGATCAGGATTTTCTGTTCCTACAAATATTTTTCCTCTTAAAATGTTCCTTAGTGTTTTGAAGGGATATAGTCAACATAATACTTCATTGTGATTTTACTTTGGGGGTGGGGCAGGGATTCATAGGTCTCCCCTCTCACCCAGCTTATAAGAACTAAAATGCAGAGGTGTGTGGAGATGCTGAGGGTGGCTCCTAAGTAACGATTCTAGCTGTTTGGAAGTAAATGCCTTGAGCCCCAGATTTCAGGTACTTCCAAGTACCAGTCTTGCATCCTTCCTGGGTGAGTCTTTCTACTTCATAGAACAGTAAATCTCATGTACATCTTATTAGTGCTTCATTAGAGCTGATTTCATTTTCTATTGCTGTATAACAAATTACTCCAAAACTTAGTGACTTAACACAGTAACATTTATTATCTCACAGTTTCCATGAATTGGGAACCCAGTTTAGCTGAGTCTTCTGTCTCAGGGTCTCTCACAAGGTGGCAGTTGAGGTGTCAGTCAGGGGTGAGGTCTCATCTGAAGGCTTGACAGGGGAAGGATCCATTTCCAAGCTCACTTGCTTGGTTGTCAGCAGGATCCAGTTCCTGTGGGCTGTTGACCAAAAGCTGCCCTCATTTCCTTGCCAGATAGCCTTCTCCATCTGGACAAGCTGACAAAAAGAGCCAGAGGGAGAATGCCAGCAAGATAGAAGTGACAATCTTTTATAATCTAATCTCAGAAGTGGCATCACACTGTGTTAGCTGTGTTCTGTGCATTAGAAGTGAGTCACTAAATCCAGCCCACATCAAGGGGAGGGTATGAATATTAGGAGATGGGGGTGTCACTGAGAGCCATGTTAGAAGGCTGCCCCCTGGCATCATTTACCAAACTCCTGCCATTTCTTCTCACAGAATCAAGCCCAGATGCTGGCTCAGATTGTCAGCCTTTGCAGTTGTGGTTCCCTCCACACACTTTATAAATGATTATTTTCTCATCATTTGAATACAAATTCAAATGTTACCCTGTAAAAAAAATGTTTCAACCCCTACCTAAATTAGTCACTTATTTCCAATCATTCACTTGTTATCTCATTAATCCATTTTGCTTTTTTCATAGCCTCTATGAAAAAGTTATTTGTTTATTATTGTTACTTCCCTCTCTAGACTCTAAGAAAAGGAAAAGACCTGGTCTGTCTTGTTCAGCATTATATTCAGTGCCTAGAACAATGCACATAGTAGGTGCATTATAAATATTTGATGAATTAATGAATAAATGAACGAATCCCATGTAAGGTGGTTCAAGAAAGCCCAGCTCCCAAGTTTAAACAGGTTGTTTACATCCTAAATGCCTCAGTTTCCCTGTGTGTAAAATGAGAATGCATTCTCCCTAGTTCTCCTTTTGCGAAGGGAAAATTAAGGATGGCTGAGGAACATTTTAACTTTGAAGTATAAAACCAGTATTGTTTTTCAGGAAAAGTTCCTTGAGTCAAAAAATTTTCTCGTCAAACAAATTAAAAGCACCAAAACCTTAAAGAGACTAGAGAATGGACTGGGAGGAAATTTGATCATAGAATCATGTTGGGGTCAGAATATCTCAGTTCTAGTTTTGAATGTATCATAAATTATGAAACCAAGGACCAATTCCTTTTCCTAAGACTCACTGTCCTCAAGCTAAATTAACGAGGTTGGACCAGATGATTTAACTATGCCAACTACATGTTGCAATCAAACCACTGGATCTAAATAAGAATTTTTTAGGTCACTTCCGAATCTTAAAGGAAACCAGGAAATTCTTTTGAATGAAACCTGATAGGATTCCTAATACATTCCAATGGTCTATGGAGTCCACTGTATGGAATACATAGAACTGGGATTACTCAGAAAACCCAAGATGGATAATCATTACATCTGAAAGGCAGCTTCCCAGATCTGACTTCAAAATGTAAATCCTTAATGAATGCATATATAGAAGGATAGATATGTAAAACAGCAAGTATTATAAAATGTTAATATAGAATTGGTGGATATGCAGGTGTTTATTGTAAAATTCTTTCAGTTTCGCTACATGCTTGGAAATATTCATAATAAAATATTGGAAAAAATTAAACCTCAACATCAATAGTTTAAGGGCTCAAAACCTTGACAAACACATTTAGGTATTCTGGGCTGTAAAGGTCCTCTTTCTCAGAATCACCATGTCATCTCATTTCCTAGACTGTCACTTTGCATGGTGGTTCATCCAAAAAGCAATTTTCAGAGGCTATCTGGAACCTTTTAAGTTCCACTAGTAGGTGAGAGATATTCCAGAGTTGTGTCAAAATGCAAAGTGCAAAGAGCAAAGGAAGTGCCAGTGACCACATACTTGCCCATTTGTGACCTCATTTGACCCCATGAGAGAAGCAAGGTAGGCAACAATGTGACCTTCTCATAGGAAAGAAGAAGGAAGCCCCAGGAAATGAAGTGACCTCACCTGGGCCACATAAGTACATGGAAGAGTCAGGATTTGAACTTGAGTCATTGGACTCAAACCCTGCATCATTAATAAAGCATGCTTCTAGCCAACACTAACTGCCTAAAGAGTTGTGTCTGTTCTCTCTCTGCATAAATTTAAATTTAATATATGCAGCAGACCCAGAGAGTCTCTCTAAGGACCTATTTCTGCTTAAATTGAGCTTATTTTCTATCTTACTGAGGTAAATACCCACTCCTCCCATGTGGGACTCTCCAAAACGTGGTGGGAGGCCCCTATCTATGGCAGCAAAGATCAAATCAGTGTTGAAAATATTGGGTTTTGAGGAAGGTTCCCATCAAAAGCACTGTTACCAGTGGAAAACTTCTAGTCCAGGGGTTATGAACTGGACTGAATGTCATCCACAGAAGTGTTTTATTTGCCTGTACAAACTGAAAGCAGAATTCAGGTGCTTTTCTATCTTAGATTCTGAGAAGCAAAAGCAGGAGACAGGAAGGAAGTCCTGGCTGTATCAATTAGAGCCGTCTTTCAAGATGAAGGGACCCAGTGAAGGATGCTGTCTGCATCTTGTGCAATTTTCTGATTCCATATCACTTCCTTGCACACCTACCCAACTTTCCACTACCAGCACCTGCCTTCCTTCTCTAAGGACTTTCTCTAGCTGCCACAGCCACTCTGCCTGTGTGTAGCAGGCCACAAGAACAGGGTCAATACACCGTGGGAGCAGTCCTCAGCCAGTGCCTCCATGTGTGATAACTCTGGGGTATGATCGTCACCTCTCAGGTCCCCAGTGGGATGGAGTTCCAGTTGCAATATCAAATCTTTTTGGCTTCTCATCTTTCCCTGTCTTGCTTCCCGTGATGAATAATTTTATATGTCAACTTGTCAGGGCCATGAATATTTGGCCAAACATTATTCTGGATGTTTCTGTGAGCAATGAGTTACGGATGAAGGATGTGTCTGTGGACTTTGAGTAAAGCAGATTGCCCTCCATAAGGTGGGTGGGCCTCGTCCAATCAGTTGAAGGTCTGAATAGAACAAAAGGCTGACTTTTTCTGAGCAAGAGGGAATTCTTCAGCCGACTGCCTTCAGACTTCAACTGCAACATTGACTTTTTGGACTTTATCTGCAACATCAGCTCTTCCTGGTTCTCTAGCAGATGGCCTTTGGACTTAAACTGCAACTCTTTCCTGAGTCTCCAGCCTGCCAGCTTCCCTCATCAGATTTTGGATTTGCCAAGCCTCTAGAATAGTGGGAGCCAATTCCTTAAAATAAATCTCTTTCTTTGTATACACATCCTATTGGTCTGTTTCTCTGGAGAACACTGACTAATATACCTCCCACTCTTATATGGGAATTTAACCTTCTCAAACAAATTACTCGTATTCGAATCCTGGTCTCAGGATTTATTTCTGGGGTAACCTAAGAGATCCTGAGCATCTCACTGAGAAAAGATGTGTGATTCTGGGTGTCCTTGTCACATATTGCTCTGCCTTGTGTATGGTATATCAATTAATTCTCACTGCAAATCTGTGCATGCAGTAGGCACTATTGCCACCCCCATTTTACAGATGAGAAAAACGAAATGCAAAGAGGTTAACATGGGATTAAACCTTAAATGACTGACTCCAGAGCTTTCATCTTAAATTGCTCTTCTGTCATGTCTAACATTTATTTATCTAGTCAAGAAAATAGAAAATGATCCTTCCACGCTGAGCCACACATTTCTCTTGGATGCAAGTACTTCGACTAGAAGCTTGACTTCACACCTCTGTCAGCCTTTCCTATAATAAGCCGACATATCTGCTGCTGGGGGCAAAAATCCCTGTTTCTAAGAAAAGTGTGCCACTTCGAAGGGAAAAAAAAGAGGAAGGGAGAGAAAAGTGTAAGGGGGCACCGAATGAACAAAAAAGGACCTCAGGAGTCTTCTTGGAAAACAAACAGCTTTTGCAATGCAACATTTTGATGAGTTAAGTGCAAATGAATCAGGAATAATGAGAAACACATGGGCTAAATTTTCCTTAAAACATACAAGTTTAAAAATTAAGAGGAAAAAATGCTTGGGGAAAATGTGTTTTAAGTTTTAGCCAAACTGAAAACATTCACAGAATGCATCAAGATATTTGTTGAGCCCTCAAAATGACTGGGCTGGTCCATCCTAGACAGAGAGTGTTAAGGAAACAGATCAACAGTGGAGGGACACACGTTGGGCCAGCACAGGACCAAGCTTTAGAGCCGAGCCAGGCTCCCTGAGAGCTGTAAATGGGGAATTTAAAGAAATACTGCTTTTCTTTCATTTATTTCTCCAAGTAATACAAGGCACTGCGCCAGAAATGTAATACTAATGAATAAATAATACCGTCGTTTGAAAAACTGTCGACAACACGCAATGGATTTGATGTTTTTTTAAAGTCCCTCACAATCTGTGTTAGCAAGAGAGTTGAGAAACAAGGAAGATGTGTTGGGATTCCGGAGGTTGACAGAACTTACAAGCCAAAGGGATTCAGCTGTCATTTCCAGCTTCTGGGAGGCAGAAATGACATGTGTCAACAAAGAAGGACCACAGAGGCCCAAACTCCTTGTTGCCAGCAGAACAGCGATCCAGCCAGAGGAGAGGGTTCTGCGGAAGGCTCATCAGGACTTTCTGTGAAGTCCTGTGAATAACACTTGACCTTGTGAATATTCTGTGAATAACACTTGACCTTGAAATTGGCTTTGTTTTTCCTGAGAAGGAACCTGAGATACCCACTACTCCTTGCAAAAAGAACAAGAGGCTCGGGACTTCCCTAGTGGCGCAGTGGTTAAGAATTTGCCTGCCAATGCAGGGGACACATGTTCGAGCCCGGGTCCGGGAAGATCCCACATGCCGCACAGCAACTAAGCCTGTGTGCTACAACTACTGAGCCTGCACTCTAGAGCCCGCAAGCCACAACTACTGAGCCCCCGTGCCACAACTACTGAAGCCCGCGCGCCTAGAGCCCGTGCTCCGCAACACGAGAAGCCACCGCAATGAGAAGACTGCACACTGCAACAAAGAGTAGCCCCCCTTCGCCGCAACTAGAGAAAGCCCGTGCGCAGCAACAAAGACCCAACGCAGCCATAAATAAATTAAATAATTTTTTAAATAACAAGCTGATTACCTTTTCTGAGCCTCAATTTTCTCTTCTATAAAATGGGGGCTGATGTGCAGGGCAATGTGATGATGAGAAGTGATGTAGGTGATGTGTCTGGCACATAGCAGATAATCGGTACTTGCAAGCCGTTTGCTAACATCGTTTTTAATTAGTAGGCAGAAAACGTGAAAGTGAAGTGCAGTTCCATAAAAACAATGTATTTTGGTTCCCATCTGTCTGCTGATCAGAAAAGCTGGAAGGAGACTTCTTAATGTTCTTGGAGCCTCAGCAGAGCAGCGTGGGCCTCCTGCACGGCAACAATTCTGTGGAGGTGGAGTGACATTTCTAAAATGACTTGATTGACACCTTCAGCCATAAAAATAAAATAAAAAGTAACCTCTGTCTCATTAAGGAATACAGAGAACCCTCCTCTAGCTCGCCCACCCGAAACACGAAAAGGGTTGGGCTTTGCTGGGAATGAAACATTCTCAAGGTGCATTTTGGGAGTAATCAAGAGAGCCCCCTGGTCTTTCCTTGCAGGACTGGCTAGGCCACCCCAACCAGGAGCGGTGCTTCCCCCAGAAAAGCAACCTGGAAAGTCAAGGCCACTGGTGTCTGTAAAATTCTTCCAGCAAACAAGGGTGGATTATTTCAGAGGAATTACTCAGTGCATCTTCTAAAGCTGCATTTCTTAAGATATGTTCCTTAGGTCTTTAGAGATATTAATACTTAGTTAATAAGAAGTAAGTTCTGTCATCAAGTTTGTTTGAGAAACACTCTGTTAAACTTGTGAAACATGTTTCTTTAGTAGAGATCATCCTAGTGCAATTTATATATGCTTTAAAGAACCTAAGAATCTTGCAGAGGGGAATGCAACTTGGATCTTTTCCCATATTTACTTGATCACAGATCCCTTTTGCGGGGGGAGCATGTCAAGGACCACACGATCCCAAGAATACCTCTCGGAGGGGGTTGGTATAAGCAATGCTGATCTATCAGCCAATTGATTCTTCTCTTGGATTTTTTTTTTTTTTCCTCTTTTTTTTTTTTTTTCTCTTGGATTTTGAGTGAAAAATTTTGACTATCTTTTATTGTTGTTTATTGATTGACACCTCTAGTTCCGAAAGTGACTGCACACCTTAGTCATTTAAGCATCTTAAAAAAACCATCAACAACAGCTTAAATTCTGGAGCCCCATCCTAGATCCCCAGAGATGGCAGCTCATGAGTCTGTACTTTCAAAATCCTTCACTGGGGAGTCTGGGGCAGCCAACCTGGCACAGTTAACCAAGGCCTGACACTCAAGGGTCAATCCTCTACCCTGTATCATTGACACAATCTTTCATCTTCTTGTCATCACAGACTTCAAGCTGTTGCCATGGGTCTTATCTAAAAGTGAAATGGCAGGTGATGGTGCCAACCCAAAGGGAATTTTGAGGCCTGCAGAGAAAGGGATATTTTCTTTCCTCTCTCCAGACTCAAGTAAGAGCAATCACTGACTTTCCCTAAAACCCATTAATTCTATATTTAGGAAACTAAAAGGAAAGAAGGAGAAAAAAAAAAAAAAAAAGCCAACCATAACCTCACACATGATGGAAAAGATTGTAGGTTCCCAATGGCTATGTTGGCAAAATACAGAATGAGTTGAGTTCTGTGGGGTGTTACCATTCTCATATTGGATTTTTCTTTTCTAAAGTAGGTGAGTTAATTTATCTTGACCCACATTCCTCCAGACAGAGTAGAGATCTGGTATCTTCATCACCACAAGAGGTAGTACAATCTGGACACGCCAAGTCTCATGTATGCCTGCGAGCAGTTTTAAAAGGTTTTGGTTAGCTCCAATTTTATTAGAACGAAAGCTTTTCGCAAGTAAGAGGTTTTATGGGAGTTATTTTTAAAGTAATGTGTTTTTATTGGTTTCTGGTAAGATCAGTGAAATCACATGGCATTTTTAAAGAATTTTAAACCAAAAAAAGATGTTCAAAAAACTTACCTGAAACACAAAAGCCAGAAAAGTCAGAATAAAATATTTGAATTCAAGGGGGTTAACACCAAGATAAAAACAGTTCTGAGGAAGCAGAAGAAAGGGGTAAAGGAGGACCCTGAACCAGGACAAAGATGAACTGAGTCCAACATCTAAACTGTCGCTCACGTATTAAGATATGAGTACTTATGTCTCTCTTGGACTCAGTTTCCCCGACAGATATGGGGATCGCCATTGGTTGGGTTGAAAATTAAAATTATTAAAAGAGAGAACATACTCTTAGTTACCTAGACCTCAAAAGAATAAAGTACACGACACACAAAAAACCAACTGGGTGGTGATACTATCAGCAGAATATCAGACACACAAATCACAGAAGATCCAAGTGGGAATTCTACCGTCTCCTGCTCCACCACCTTTTTGTCTTTGTTTCCTTCACCTTTATTGTCTTCTTTTCTGATTATTAAAGTAACACATGCTCAGAGAAAACAAGTTAGACATGTCTAATGCAACCTGTAAAAGATAACCTCTGCTTTCAGGTGAGAAAACAGGCCAAGGGAGAGAGAATCATGACTTGGTCCCATGTTCCACATCAAGGCAGTTGGTTATCTAGGACCAGAAATCATTTATTTCAATAGCTCTAAACCACAGTCTATATCCTAATATGTACTTACTACATACACATCTGCACGTTTGCTATGAATTTGTTTCCTACTTTCCTAAAACATGCAGGCATGTGCACATACTCCCCCTCACAACAGACACACACTCGTACAGACACAATGTGATGGTAAGCTTCATAAAGGAATGGCAAGGTCTATGTCTTTGTAATACAGCACTGTAGACCCAGTGTCTAGCATTTACTAGGTACTCAGTAAATACCTGAATGACTAAATGAATAAATCTCGGTACAATGCTTTTTCAACCAAACCATGGCTGCCTCATAACGCTTTGATCCAATACAAATGAGGAACTAGATAGATCTATCAATGATCAATGATAGATCTATCAACCTGCAAAAGGACTCCTCAGAACTCTTCCCTCTAATTATAGAAAACAAACAATTAAAGAGTGAATACTCACCTGTTCCTTAGAAGCATGAATTGAGGCAACTCGGTCTTCTAGAAAGAGAACAATAATGAGCTTCTAGAGACCTGGGTAGGTTATGTCCATGCCATTGCAATTGTGTAAACTTGGACTCCTGCCCCTCCCAGAGATGGTGCTGATATTACCTGAACTCTTTCTCCTTGAGTTGGTATGAGGGTTAGTGGATTCATAATTTGGCGGAGGAGCAAAAGTTAGAAGTGTTATATACACACAAAATTTCTACCAAACAAAAGGAGCTTTCTGAGAATGCTATTCTGTCCATTTAGGTACCATGCAGTGACATATAGAAGATGTAAAAATGCTTTCATAATATAATGGTTGATCCACATTTATCAACCACTGATCCATCTTGATAGTGTACCAAGGTGAAATTATGGCATTAAAGAATTTGACGATTTAAAAAAAAATTTTTAATAAAATAAAATAAGAAAAAGAAAAATGTTTTCATAAAGTATGAACCCATCTTACTATAGATTCTGGTTGTTTTCATTAGGATGTGAAAATCACTCTTTTTTGAAATGAAATCTTCAAGGGAACCATCTCCCCTTATAAGCTCTGAAGAAGGACTCCATCTCCTTCCTCCAAGAGGAGATCACCTTCAACCTTGAAATGCCACCTGGTTCTACCCAGACTCAGTTTAACTACAAGACCCAACATTATTCAGTACTAAGAGATTACCCATTTTGGACACAAATTGAGAAAGGGAAAAGTTGAGCCTAGGGCTGCCATTGCTTGGAGATTCTTAAATGGAGAAAAGATTAAGCTATGTTTAATATATTGACCACCTACCACTGAGAGTACACTGCCTCTACCTTGTCCCATTCCTTTTGAGTAATGGGTCATTCCACCATTTCCCTCTCTTAGTGGGTGGAATTATAACAAGTTATGAATGGTGCTTACCAAATATATCTGGCTCTTCACATTGTAGAACTGTGTTTCCTGACCTCCTGGGGTGGTGTGAAGCCATAGGACCAGTTCCCCCCAATGAGTTGTGAGGAAAAATGATGTGTATCATTTTGAATCTAGAAATTTTCCCCCAGATATAATAGAGTTAATTTATTGGTTCCTTTTATGTATGAATATAGAAAATTTAACAGCTAACAAAAGTATCTTCAGAGATATGTTTTCTCTGCCATGGCACCTAGTGACACTTCCGGTATTAGCTTACATCCCAAAGTATGGACAAAGGGAACAAAGCCCCCAGCTGACCCCAAATGGACATACACAAGACCTTAATTTTGATGTTCTAAGCTACTGAAATTTTAGAATTGTTTGTGACTCCAGCATAACCTAGCCTGTCAACTAAAGCAAATTAGAAAAGTAGAGAATATTTACATCAACTTACCTACAGCCTATACCTATGAAAAACCATTCCAAAACCTAGTGACTTAAAACAACCATTATTCTATTTGCTTATGGTTCTGTGGGCCAGCAATTTGTGTTGGGCTCAGCTGACTGGTTCTTCGGCTTATTCCACCTGAGTCACTTCTATACCTGCAAACATGGGTATATGGGGTGGCAACTTGTTTGTCCAGGGGGTTTCAACAAGGGTGGCCCATCTATGTTCCATGTATTCTCAGTCTTCAGCAGGTTAACTGAGGATTCTTCATCTAAGCCTCAGTAGAGCAAGAGAACAAGAGCACAAGCTGTAATGCCTCCTGAGGCCTGAGATAAGAACTTCCACTTTCCATAAAGTACAGCAAGTCACTAGTCCAGACTCAAGGGAGTAGAAAAGTAAATTCTACTTATTCATTGTAGGAGCAGGAAAATAATATTTAAAGGGGTGTAAATATAAGGAAAGAAGGAACTTGTGGGTTTTTTGTTTTGTTTTTTTTTTTGGCAATCTATTACATCGTCTTATGATTAGAATACTCACCCAGAAAGTTTAGGCATTGAAACGAAGTGTTGGCCTTTTTTTTTTTTTAGCATCATCAACAAGATTTTACTGAACAAATATTAGCTCAACAAGACCATTATATCACTGCCCACCCATAGAAAGCTGTCATCACACAGTCTCCACGAGGCTACATGGCCTCCTTGTATTACATGCTTCTTTCAACCAGTGGCTACCCTATCTCCCAAGACACCTGGGTCATCTCCTCTGTTATTATTTATACAATGTTTTATAAAACACATCTCTCCCAGGAAGATGACTTGGAAAAATCAGATAAGAGCCCAAGAATCCCCAGTTTCACTTAAGTGGATTGGAAATCCCACAGTGGTTCCCACAACATAGGTCAATGACTGATATCTGAAAACAGTGAAGGCCACAGGGGTAATTTGGATATGACGCAAAAGGAGACCCTCCTTTTGAACGTGGACAACTTGATGAAAACACTGATGAATAATAATAGCTATTTCTGAGTATTCTGAGTACTTAATATTACTGCTACTAAGAGTATTAAAAGCTAAATAAGGCATGTTCTTTCCTAAGAATGAAGTTATATCTTTATCAAAATGTGAGGGGCTTGGATGAGTGGTGAAGGGGACATAGGAAGTCTATGTTGATTACTTGCTTGTGTAATTGGAACAGATTTGAAATAAAATCCACTGAAAAAGGATAGTCACCAGAAAGAAAAAATATAAAGTGTTGAGGAGCCAAGGGCAGGCCACCTAGCCCCCATCTGAGGCCCACCCACCATTCTACCTTCACCTGTCACCCCACCTGGCTAAAACTCCAGAGTCCATAGGCTCATTCCCCTTGTCCCCTGGATCCTTGGGCCTGCAATGTCTCCACCTTCTAATGTCCAGAGAAGAGCTGAATGGATGGCCAGGTGCATGGTTCTCAGGACTGACATCCCAGACCCTGCTTTCCATTGCTGCACAGACAAGGCAATGGGCAAGGGGCACATGAGGACAGGAAATGCTCACTCAGCCACATCTCTCCTGAAGACTACGGGGAGACAGCAAGACTCTTGCTCTCTCAAATGGAATGTGAGCAAAATTCCCTGGGGACAATTGGATGGATCAGCTCTAAGAAGTTCCAGAATTTGAAAGAACCTTCTGGGCTGGTTGTGAAGGTTGTAGGAAAAATTGTAGTGTCTGCCCTTGGAGTCGCTCCCTGCAGGTCAGCTCCTGTTGCTTGCCACTTCTTTTTACCCTACACCGACACCCTGTGTTTTGGCAGTCATGTGGTGACTCTTGAGGGAAGGAAATGAGTCCACCTCTACCAGGAAGCCATCATGAGCTAGACGAAGGGGTTGCAGAGCCTCTCCTACCCCTAATATATGCTCGAATGCTTATTTCACTCTTAGCCTGCTGTAGTTTCAGCCACTCATATATCTTTGGATAAAATCGTAACAGGGTATTTGAGCTGAGACTGGACTTCTGAAATCTTGAGAGCTAAGAACCGAGGATATGACGCAATTTTTAAGCTGACAACAGATTTCTAGTTCAAAATACTAGTAAATAACTAAAGTACTTATTTACTAGTCTTAGTAAATAAAACACTAATAAATTCAAAGAGTACTAATAAATTCAAAGAGTGCTGGGAATAGGAGGAGGGAATCCTTCAGGAGACCAGAACATCCGAGAAGCTTCTGGAATATGGAAAGTGTATGGGCTCCTACTGAGCGTATAATACAAGTGGTAGCTGGAATCCAGAGCTTTTAGGGAAAGCACCTGCAAAGGTTATCGGCGGTGCTCTTGGCAGAGCCCTGGAGAGACTATCAGCTATGTGTCTGTGGGTAAACAGAGCAGAAGTGGCAGAGAGGCAAAAATCAAGGTGATGAATTGAAGTTCTGTCAAGGCTCCCCTCTGCCATTCCCTACTAGTATCATAACTGAGAAAGTGATGGTTTCACCCAAGACCTGGACTATGGCTCCTGATATGGCTGTCAGTGTCTCTTTCAACATGGAGGAAGGGGTAACCTGATGGTCAACCCGCCTTTCCTAACTTCCCACCCCATAGGTCAAGGTTCAAGTCACTCTGCCATACCATTCAAGGAAGGGCGTGTTGGAGAAGCAGAACTGTGTAACTGAAATGAAAATCCATGCCACCTACTGTATGTCACCCAAGTCCATAATTGACACACATAAATGGGCAACCAAAGATCAGGAGAAGGTGGAGGATCCACTGCGGGTAACTTTCAGCCCAAAACAAACACAAAAAACGACCCTGCAGAAAACAGAAAATTCAGGAAACAGCAGAGAAGTTCCAAAAAAAAAAAAAAATCTATTAAGTATGCTCAGAGATATTTAAGATCCATGAAAAAGAACAGGCCACTCTGAAAATAAAGCAATCAGAGGATAAGAAAAAGTGCTTTGAAAATAAGCATATGATAATATTGTGGATGTTTGTGCTTACCTACTGAGCATCCATTCCATTCTTACTCTTTCCCAAAAGAACCCCCATTTTGTTGAGGTGTCCACTCATCCCAGGGATTCCATGTGACTCAATAGGCACATTTTCGTTATTACAAGAAGAGGGTGGGAGGCAAAGGGGATGGAGGTAGAGTGGGCTAAGGAATGGTCCCTAAAGATGTCCATGTCTTAATTCTCAGAGCCTGTGAATAGGTTACCTTACATGGTAAAGGGACTTTGCAGATGTGATTAAATTAAGGATCTTGAGATGGGAAGACTGTCCTGGATTATCTGAGTGAGCCATTGTAATCACAAGTCCTTATAGGAGGGAAGCTGGAGAGTCAAGTTGATAGTAAGAGATGTGACAATGGAAATAAGAGGTTGGAGTGATATGAAGAAGGGGCCAAGAGCCAGGGAATACAGGTGGTTTCTAAAAGCTGAAAGACAAGGAAATGCATTTTCCCCTGAAGCCTGCAAAAGGAGGATAGCCCTGCCAACACCATGATTTTAGACTTCTAACTTCCAGAACTGTAAAAGAATAAATTTGTGTTCTTTCCAGTGATTGTTTGTGGTAATTTGGTATAGTAGCAATAAAAAACGAATATAGGAGATGTTATTGAACTTTAGTGGGCAGATATCATAGATGCTACTTGTCCTGAAATGCATGAGCAGTTGCTTACAATGAAACATCATCTTGACCAAAATGGCAATAGCGCCAAAGCTGAGAAACTTTGGGAGCTACTCAGAAATATCTTTTCGCCTTTGTCAGTGGTTGGATCAAGAATGGGCACATGACAGAATTCAGGTCAAAGAGCTGTAAAGAGCCTTTGGCTGGGTTTCTATGAGGTCTTCAGAGGTCTCCTCCTCTGGAAAGACATTAACAAAGAAGCATACATACCAAGTTCCTCCTGGAAGTCATTCTACAGCCATGATGGAAACTGGCTTTAGGATAAAGCTCTGTAGATAACAGAACAAAGAGGGAAAGAATTCAGATCATCATGACATGTTTGAACAGGTAAATCAACCAATCCTGAATTCTGTCCCACATCTGAACTTACAGTTCTACAATTTTTTTTTTTAAAAGACCTTATTGCTTAAGCCATTTGAATTTGACTTTCTGTTGCAGAAAATGTGTTCTAAGTAATACAATTGCAAAAATATCAATAGAAGTGTTAAAGATGACTCCCCAAAAGAAAAAGACACAAAATGAGTGAAACATTCATAAATTTAAGCTAGCAACATAGACGGTCCAACACATGCAAAAATGGAGGTGTAAAATTAACCAAAGAACATGGTTATACAATGGAATATTATTAGGCAATAAAAGGAACAAAGCACTAGTACATGCTACCATATGGATGAATCTTGGAAACACTATGCTAAGTGAAAAAACCAGGCACAAAATGTTCCATATTATATGACTCTGTTTATATGAAATGCCCTGAATAGGTAATCTATAGAGACAGAAAGTAAATTAGTGCTGGAGGTGGGGGTGGGATGATGAGAAAGGATGGGGAGTGGCTATAATGGGTAACTGTTTACTTGGGGGTTTTTTGAGATGATGAAAATCTTCTAAAATTGATTGTGATGATGGTTGCACAGCTTTGTGAATATACCAAAAAAAGTTGAATTATATAGCCTATGAGTTCTATCTCAATAAAGCTGTTAAAATAAATTTTTAAATATTTTAAAATGTTTTACACACAGAAGCCCATATTTAGCAGAAACATCAAATACGGAGCAGGACTGAAAAATGAAATTCACATTTCTACATTTCAATATATTTTTATAAAAATTTACAGAGAGTAGAAATAGGCTGTCTACAATGTATAAGATTCAAAACTGCATCTAATTTGTTAAAACAATATGGGCCATTGGAAGAAAGGGTCAAATAATCTGAAAATACAAAGAAATTATTTGAGCCTAGAATTTTATAATTGGCTAAACTACAAAAATGATGAGTGTATGTGTGGGGAGGGGGTAGATATCAGACATGCAGGGATTTAGAGTTTTTCCCCACTAATCTTTTCCCAAAATTTACTTGACAGTATAATGCAGGAAACAGAAAAGGAATAAAAGAAAACATGGAATTCAATCAACAGGAGATCTAACTGAAGACTGAAATGAAGAGAAATCCCAGGATGAGTTCTGTGAAGCAGGTCTCAAAAACAATATATCCAAGTTTGAATTAGCAGTCAGAGGGCTACTAGAAAAGCTTTCAAGAAGAAAGTGGGTTCATTCTTAATAATGTGATTAAGTAGTTAGACAATCTTGATTAGGACATAAAGGCATAATTTTGTCAACCAGAAAAAAAAAAAAATACTCCAGGAAAAAAAAATAAGAAAATTCTTTGTGTAAGTAAAAGCAAACTAAAAAGTGGCATAAATTGAAGCAGCAGAAGGAGGTGTACTAGTTTCCTATGCTGCCCTAACAAATTACCTCAGACTTAGTAGCTTAAATAACAAAACATACCCTGTTATGGTTGTGAAGAGCAGAGTTCAAAATCATTCTCCCTGGGCTGAAGGCAAGATGTCATCAATGCTGGTTCCTTCTGGAGGCTCTAGGGGAGAATCCCTTTCCTGGCCTTCCCAGCTTCTAGAGGTCACCTACTTTCCTTGGCCCATGGTCCCTTCCAACATTTTCAAAGCCAGCAATGTAGCCTCTTCAGCCTCTCTCTGACTTTCTGACCTCTGTTTCTGAAGGGGATCAGGATATGTCAACCCCAAGTAGATTATTTTGTCATAAGAATTATTTTGTGCTGAAGGCATGTGAGTTCCTGAAATCCCTTATCTGCCTAAAAGTAGATACTCAATTGTCATAAATCCCTTCCTGGGGAGCAGTCTTCTCTTCTTGGAGAGAAGTTGGCAACACAACCAGGTAGACATCTTCACAAACTATCATATGTATCATCTGTATTCCTAAGGACCCATTTAACTTTCCAAAAAGTCACTTGCTTTTTCATGTGTCCTTTCTCCTCCTCCCTTTCCCTACTATGTTCCATACACAGACCCTAAATTCTAACCACCCCTTTGAGTTATCTCTGGGTACTCTCTTGTTTATGCACCATCATGCACATGCTAATAAACTTCTGTTGGTTTTTCCCCTGTTAATTTGTCTTTTGTCAGGCAATTTGTAGGGCCCTAGCCAGGGAACTTGGAGGGTAGAAGGAAAAAGAATTTATCCTCTTCTATATTTCAATCATCACATCTTCTCTGACTCTGATACTTCTGTCTCCCTCTTAAAAGGACACTTCTGATTACATTGGGTCCATGTAGGTAATCCATAATCCAGGATAATCTCCCCATCTCAAGATGGTATCTTCTTCCAGGTAAGGTAATACATTCACAGATTAGGGGATTAAGATGTGGACATCTTTAGGGGGTCTTCCGCACATAGGGTGAGAAGGGAGAATTCATGTGACTGATGTTAGACATTTTCTTAAAACCAGTATCACTACAGTTTATGAGGTTTCAACCTATAGAAAAAACACTGATTATTGATTATAGTTATAGGACATAAAGTGTTAATAAACCTAGGCAATGTAAAAATAATAATATGGATGACAGAAATTAAAGAAAGTGGAAGGGCTGTGAGGAAGTGTTAACTTCATCTTACAAGGGGAAGACATGAGATATAAGGTAATGTTATTAAATTAAGAAATAGAAGTATATTATTTAGCAGTTATGAAGCTCTCCAATAGGAAAACTTGAAATAATTTAACTAACAAAATTGGGAGGAGGACATGGGGAGAATGAGTTCAGACCCTCATCTTTCTTATCAGGAAGTCAACAGACACGGCTCAGAATTGATTGACCAAGAAGTAGAGTTGTATTTTATGTGGAGATGTGACATTAACTGAGGAAAACTAAAAGCATAAACAATTAAATATGGTTAACTCTGTGGGTTGGGGACAAAAATATGGAGGGTAGAGGAAAGGAATGCTTTGCTTTCCATTTTACACCCGGATGTCCCTCCCAGAACCCAGAAGGGGATTATTTTGCAGCTACTGGGAGTACTGCCTGCAGGCAGTCCTCAGGTAAAGAAAGCTGCCTTACCCAAGTTCCCACCTCCTACTGAGGCACCCTACATAAAATGGTTGGTCTGGGGCAGCAAGTCCCATGCAGAACAATTCTTAAAGGTCATGCCAGTTTCAAGGCTCCCCATGGGGTCATTGAACCATTGAGACAGCATTGCAGCCTGACCACCCCTTCTGCCCCAGGCCTGCTCCCATCCTTTCCCTCGTGCATGGATCCCAAGTTTTCCCTAATAAACTTCCTACTTGCTGGTCTCCAGCTCAGTCTCCTTCCTATAGCGCTCAAGCTGGGATAGATCCTTTGACACTAATTTTTTAAAACTCTGCCTAAACTACTTTTTGTGTCAGCACAGAGCCATGAGCAGACTCTTGTTTGTTTTTTTCTAGAAATGAAGGTCCATTTAAAATCTGAGGGAAGATTGAATCTTGATTTTGGGAAAAATACAGTAAGGGACTGTTTGCCCACGCCATTACACCGACTTCTCTCATCTATAATGGAGAGCTTTAAAACAATGAGGAGGTAAAATGTTTTGCACAGTAATGGAAAACATTGTCTTTTTGGAGTGTGTGTGGCCTTGCATCTTCTCAGGACACTTAAGTGCAGAGTTTTTCAACTGCAGGGCTTGTTAGTGGGTTTTAAATTCAATTTAGAAAGTCAAAACCCAACATTTTTATCAAAGGAACAAGAGTGTATTGCTATTCTCTGTCCAAATGCATGAACATATAGAAATTATTGCCAGAAGCATCTCATGCCATGGGTAACTGTATGGTCTTAGTCATAACTTCCAATGGTTTCCCACAACACATAAAATCAAATCCCAAATCCCAATCAAATTTTACCAGGTCCTACAAGATCCCATCTCCACCTACGTCTTAACTCACACTATATCACTTCTCACCCTATTCATCACTCTGGAGTCACACTACCTCTCTGCCATCCCTGGAGCTTACAAAGCTGATTTCTGCCTCAGGACCTTTGCACCAGCAGTTCTCTTGCTTGAAATGCCTAAAATCATCTTCCCTTGAATCTTTGCTCTATCTTGTCATTCAAGTCTCAGCTCAAATGCCTCCTCAGCATAGAGACCTTCTCTTTTCCATCTATTATAAAGCAACACCCTCTTCCTTCTTTTTTACATCACTCAACTTTATTTTCTCCAAAGCGCTTACCGCCAACTGGAGTTATCTTGTATATTTGTTTACTCGCTTGTTATCTACTCTCCTTGTCCCCCTAGAAGGTAACCTTCCTAGAGCAGGAACTTTCTTTGTCTTGGCCCTGCTGTCTTTGTAGCATCTAGAACAGTCCTTGGCCCTAGTAAGTGCTCAAGAAATATTTACTGAATAAGCAAACACTGCAATATTATCTGAATTTGGTATGTTTAGGAATGCAACCCCAAATTAGAGTGAATGCTCTTTATTTTTAATGAAATTAGGAGATAGAGTCACAATTTTGAAATAGTTCTAAGTGTTGACAACTTCGTTAAGTGATAATTAACTTGTACTGAGACACAGAATGCCCTGGTTATCCTGGGCATTGAAAGCTGTGGTTCTTCTCCCCAGGGGAAAAAAAGTGCTTGTATAGACACAGAGTATGGAGCATACAATTCCAAGATTTCTTCCCCAAGTTGAGGAGACCTACTTTAAAGACTATGTGGAAACCATTGAGAGATGGCATACAGTTAGCAGGTAAGTGAGTATTGATGGAGTAACTGAAAGCCTTATTTTTTCCCCTTGATGGTTAACACCATTTAAAGTCTGGCTAGAGCAGTATGGAGCTTCCTTAAAAGACTAAACACAGAGCTATCATGTGATCCTGCAATCCCATGCCTGGGCATATATCTGGAGAAAACCGTAATTCAAGAAGAGACATGCACCCCAGTGTTCATTGCAGCACTATTTACAATAGCCAGGACAGAGGAATGGATAAAGAAGATGTGGTATATTTATGCAATGGAATAGTCCTCAGCCATAAAAAGGAAGGAAATAATGCCATTTGCAGCAACATGGATGGATCTAGAGATGACCATGCTAAGTAAAGTAAGCCAGACAGAGAAAGACAAACAACATCACGATATTGATTATATGGGGAATCTAAAAAAAAAATGATACAAATGAACTTATATATAAAACAGAAACAGACCTACAGACAGAGAAAACAAACTTATGGTTATTAAAAGGAAAGAGGGGGACGGATAAATTAGGAGTTTGAGATTAGCAGATACACACTACTATATATAAAATAGATAACCAACAAAGAGCTACTGTATAGCACAGGGAACTATACTCAATATTTTGTAATAACCTATAATGGAAAAAGAGCTAAAAAAGAGTATATATACATATGTGTGTGTAGATATATATAAATACATATGTGTTTTAAATATATATATAAAACTGAATCACTTTGCTGTACACCTGAAACTAACACAACATTGTAAATCAACTACACTTCAATAAAAATAAATACGTTAGAAAAAAAATCTGGCTAAATGGGTGTTTCCTCATGGAACAGGGAAGACAGGGCTGAGTCGGCAGGAAGATCGAAGGGATCACCTACTCTAAGCCCTTGCCGAGCATGACTGCTCTTCTGAACGATCTCAGCTGCTCAACGATCTTATCAACTGCCCTCCTGGCCTTGGTTAACCTCTCCAAAGTGATATTAGTCCCATCTCACGCAATTACCTTTAAATGTGTCAGTCTCCTGTACTTCACTATAAATTCATTAAGACAGATTTACCTGCAAATCACTTCAACATTGATGAAACAGATACTAAAGCACTGGGCTCAGAACTTTACATCAATAAACGATCTTAATTTTCTAAAATTTAGTACTCATCACAATCCTAAGAGATGTACCCTAGCACGTATTTGCCCGTTTATTTATTATTTTACTTTCTTCATTAGAATTTAGGTTTCGTGGGACCATCAGTTACAAGTGAGTGCTGTAAATAGAGTTGGATAAGTGAATGAATGAATGAATGAGTGCCTATACCATGCCAGTTACAATTCTAGGCACTGGCAATACAGAAGAGAACAAAGTAAGAAGGCCCTTGCTCTCTTAAGGTAGACCCAAAAAAGGCCATAAGTGAATAGGCAAATATTTTATTTCAGATGATGATCATGCCTCTAAAGAAAAAACAGTAAAGCCAGTTAATGAGCTTGAGAATGACTTGTGGCAGGAGGTGGGGAGTTAGGGGAGCCCTCTCTGAGGAAGCAACATTTAAGCAAAGACTGAATCATAAGAATGTAGCAATAGTAAGATTCCAGGGAAGAGGATTCCAGATGGAGGAACAGCATGTGCAAAGGCCCTGAGGTAGGAGTTTGTTGCGGTCAAGAAGCAGAAAGAAGGTCACTGTGTCTAGATGTGTGGGTGCCAGCTCAAGTTCAGAAGAGAGGAGACACAGGCAGGCGCCAGATCATGTAGTGTAAGCACTCTGGGTGTTATTCCGGTGCTATTGGAAGCCATGGAATGGTTTAAATAGGAGAGTGGCCTAATATCTTTAAAAGATCACCCTGGCTTCTGTCATCAAGGAAATGTGGGATATATATATATATACACAATGGCATACTACTCAGCCATAAGAAAGAATGAAATAATGCCATTTACAGCAACATGAATGGACCTAGAGATTATCATACTAAGTGAAGTATGTCAGACAGAGAAAGGCAAATACCATATGATATTACTTACATGTGGAGTCTCAAATATGACACAAATGAACTTACCTGTGAAACAAAAATACACACAGACTCACAGACATAGAGAACAGACTTGCGGTTGCCAAAGGAGGAGGGGTGGGGGAAGGATGGATTGGGAGTTTGGGATGAGCAGATGCAAACTATTATATATATGTATAACGGAATCACTTTGCTAACACAGAAACTAACACAACATTGTAAATCAACTATACGTCAATAAAATAAATTAGGAAAAAGAAAAAAGATCACTCTGGCTTCTGTCCAGAGAATGGACTATAGGGGACAGAAAAGCACCAGGGAGTGGACAAATGGGCAAGTAGACGGACGACTGGATGAAACGGCAGCAGCGAAGGATGGCTGCCTGGAGACAGGGCACCTAAGGTCGAATCCCAGTTGAGCCCTACGCCTGCCCCAACCACTGTGTGGGATGGGTGAGTCGCTCTCTGCCCAGGCCTCTGTTTTCCCACACCTAAAATGAGAGGATCATGGAGCCATCTTTCAGGACCACTTCAACGGTGACATTCTGGAAACTTCTGCATCTCAGTCTTGTCCTTGTCATTTGGGTTCAGAGATAAATCTAAAGACTGCAGGTCGGCCCCCTGCCTGCCTGAGCAGCCTTGAGACTTGCCCACCTGAGCAGCCCTGAGACTGCCCACCCGACATGCAGGTGACAACGCTCAGGCCAGCTTTACAATGTCCTGCGGCTGGGGGCAGGCTCCTGGAGCCCAGTCGTGTCCTTCCCACTGGCTTTCACTGTCTCCATCAGAGGGGACGACGCCCACTTGATTCTGCTTCTTAGTCAAAAGAGAGACGGCACCCAGCTTTTAAAACAGCAACTCAACAGGGAGCCTTCGATGGGGTCTATTTCTTGCTTTGCTCTTTGCATCCCCGCTCAAAGAACACATGGGCGCCCCTCCTGGCTCATCCCAGTGTCTCCTCCGGGAGGGGAGAGATGCTCCTCGGCCAGCACTTCAAGTGCTATAACTTATTGCATTCGGTTGACGCTAAAACCAAAGAGAAAAGGGGTTTGACCTGGTTGGATATTGAATCTGGCTCCCTCCCTCCCTCCTTTCCTTTCATCTCCCAAAGTGGTCCTCGCCCGGCTCATGGGAGAGGGCTTGTGCTGGGCTGGGGGTCACCCCGCCTCCCCCCTCCCGACTTCCTCAGCTCCCTCGCCCTTTGGACACTTGTGCAGCTGCTTGATATAAATTCCCCACATACATCTCCGGCCAGCCAGTTTATTTTTATAAACAATAAATAGGACGACATTCCTATGGTGTCCCACTCTGGCCGGCCTAGTTTACAGAGCCGGGGGGCAGTGATGGAGAGCTGGTGGCGTTTATACAGATGGCGGCCCGCATGTCGTAAATCTCATAAACACGATGGAGGGTTGGTGGGTTTTTTTTTTCAGAAACACAAACAACAACAACTCGCTCCCCAGCCCGTTTTCTTTCTTTCCCCGAGATCACAAGGCATTATCGAGGCCTACAAATCACCACCAGAAGATATTAAGTTGTTTGGATAACACTCGGGATCCCTTCCGGTGTGTTATTTTTCTTCATTAGAAACGATGGCCCAAGTGCACCAAATCCTCTTTCCCTCTCCTCAAAATTTATAGATCACAGTCTCTAAACTAATTGTTAGTTGCACACTAGACCACAAGCTGTTTGTGCACAGAGCAATTACCTCCAAGGCCCCGATTAAAGGTCAGAAGCAGAAGTGCAAGAAAAATGAAACACTCTGGCCGGGTGGGTACCGCGCCCTGACATTGGTCTGTGGATAAGAGTGAGTGAGGGGCCCCCTTTTTCATTACAGACCCTTGTTCAAAGCCCAAGATATGATAGGCCATGGGATACGGGCTGTCGACTGCTTTTATGACGTTATGAACCAATGTAGCTTCCAGGCCACTGCGAGCATCTTCCTGGGAAAGTGGAACAAAATCCGAAGCCCTGGAGTCCATTAGAGATGCTATTTGCTGCTTCTTATGGGTAGAGAAATTGAGGCTGAGACAGAGAGCAACTTGCCTGACATCACACAGCATTCCGATCTGCTAATCCCCGGAAACACGGATGCCCTGGGAAATCTTGCCATTTGGAGGTGAAATTTCAGTTCAAAATGTCATAGGAGGAGTGGCTCCCACCGATGCCCCCAACCATGACCAGGGTGCGTCACCAACTGTAAACACTACCAAACGAAAGGGCTTCTTTTGAAAGTGAGAGTCCTTCTCCAAGTGCCTAGGGGCAGGGGGAGAAATGTGTTATTTTGGCATCCGTCCTGGTCCATCAAACTTCTGCTACCGGTCTGTGATACAAGGATATTTGTGCCGCACGCAGAGCAACTCAGCACCCCCTGCTCTGGTCCACCCCAGCACCTGGGACTGTGCCCCAGGGCACTTGCAGACAGAAGGAGAATGCACAGAAATGCCACTGAGTGAACAATTTGGGAGCAGCTCTCAACCACGGAAGTAGGGGAGCGGGTGGAGAAATGCCCCAGCTTCCTCAGCCCTCAAATGGAAGGACACTGACATGTAACCTATGGGTCTCCTGGAGGTCCCCAACCCTGAGGTCCCCATCCCGGAGATCCCCAGAAGGATGAGCCTCACGGTCACGGGCATACCCTCTTCCTAACACACGCTGTAGTGTCTGCCTTCCCTTCCCCATCTCACTCCCCACAGCCCTGCCTGTAATTCCTGAGATCACGGTCCAAATAAATTCTATGCACTCAAATCCTTGTCTCAAGGTCTGCTTATGGGAAAAACCAAACCCAAGATACTTCACAACCATCCTTCCACTTATAAATGGCATGGATGCCAGTTGAGGGGACTGGGGTTTTTGCTTTTTTACTTGTTTAACCAGGATTTTAAATTCAAGGTATTTTAAATGAAGACAAAAATAGGAATTCCCATTTCTTTTAAAAATCAGAAATTCTGGTGTCCACACATGGCAGCCCAAGCAAGAGCTGGGAGCAGCTGCCCCTTTTAGATAGATCTGTTGTCCCCAGTTTCTTCAGGTCCCCACCAGACCCTGCTTTCTTCTTTCATGTCGACTTCCTGGTCCCTGTAGAGAGTTGAGTTTTTGAATCCTAGATTTTGATATTATTCTGGGCCTTTTCTAAAGGACGGCAAACAACAAATTAAGCAGCAGCCTTCCATTCTGTTTAATTTCTTCCTTAAATCTAACAGAGGGACTCCCAAAGATTTGAGAAAGTACTTCTCTTTTTATTCTTTTTAATTTCAGGTTTTTATAATGATGGTTCTCAATTTTTACAGCAGAAGAGTTTCTCCCCAACCTCCAGTCACACTTTGGCCCATTTATGTAAGCTCCATGCACTTGACTCGATTCAACAGGAAGCCAAACCAGTGAGTTTCCCTTTGACTTCTGTTCATGGTGGGTTCCAGGTAACCAGCTTCGGTGGTTGTTATCAGACTGTCTTGCCTTGACAACATGTTTTGCATTGTAGAATTTTATTTAGCTTTGCCTTGGATGAAATAAAAATTACGTTTAAGAGAAAAAAAGTTCCTTGGAGGAGATAAACTTTCAAAAGTAATTCCATCCTTTTTCTACCTCATACCTCACCACTATTAATATTCATGGATTTTTTTTTTCTCCTTGTACAGCTTCCCAATTTTTAATCACTTCCCTTTTCCCTCGCATCAAAGTACTACACATGCAAGCTCTGGGGGATCAGAGATGAACCCTTCATGGTGCCTTCCCTCAAGGAGCTCACGGTCCGCGGGGGAGACAGACGGTGTGAAATAATTTGCAGGGTTGCCTAGGGAGGGTTGTGAGAGTTCTCAGGTGACAAGAAGAAAGGGGTGATCAGTTCACTGGCCAGGGGGAGGGAAGGCTTCAAACAGAAGACCCTCCATTGCGTTTGAAGGCTGAGGAGCAATTTGCTAAGTGGAGGAGAGGAAGAAAGACTGTCCAAGCAGAGGGACCAGGTTGAACGAGGCACAGAGGTTCAGAACTGCCTGGGACATGAGTTCAGTGAAACAGTGGTCACAGAGACATCTGGAAGACCAAGGCCAAGGAATTCCTGAGCCAAATCTCCATTTTCCAATCCGAGGTGCAGGGGAGCACCTGGGCTTGGAGCCCCCGGAGGTCACCTGCATTCCAGGGCTTCCTGTGTCAGTCAGCACTTTTTAGGTTGCACATGGTACTTCCCCTCTGAGAATTGATTGGCTTGTGCTCCTGGGAAATCCAGAGAATATCATGGCTTCATGGCTGCAGTCAGGACCCTTCCTCCACCTCTTGGCTGTTCTTTCCCCATTATTGGCTTTGTTTTTCAGCCAGGTTTTTCCCCAAGTGATGACAAAGATGGCCAGTGATATCTTCAAAGACACATTTATGACTTCAGTCTTTCTGGAAAGACAGTATCTCTTTCTCATTAGTTTCCATGAAATTCCAAGAGAAAGAGCCTCAGTGGCCCCAGTTATGCCACATGCTCTTTTATAGACCAGTTACTCATGGCCAGGAAGATGAATTATCTTCACTGGACAGTCTTGAGTCAAGGGCTAATTCGTTCAGCCAGGGGTGGAGTCATTTCCCATTGCTACTTACTATGAGTAGTAGAGGGTCGGCAATCCATGAAAAATTGGGGTGCTAGCTCCCAAGTGGGCAATGGATGCAGGGCAGATGAAAGCAAGCACTTCCTCTTACACAACAGCATCCCTAGCGCCTCGCCCCCAGATGTGTGCTCTGTGCAGGGGACACCATCCCTGTTGCCAAGATGATAACTGCCTTAACATTGCTGGTCCTCAGTTTCTACTCTGACCTTCAGCTCTTCTGCCAGAGCAACATACTCATTTGTTTCATCTGGAAAGAATTCTGTGATGCTTCTTCTGAGGATAAACAGCTATATCAATTAAGGTACACTGTTTTGTTAGCTTTATCAAATAGCACAATTTCTACACTTGTGAGGTGTTTTGGTGACTCTAGATATTCCAGAGTAGCTATGTTTCAACATATCCTTTTATCCTTGCTAATTTCTTTGCCCAAGTCCAAGTTCAGAGAAAAATTAGTAAGCTTTGTGGCAACATTCTTATGCCTGTTAGAATTTACTCATGCCAGCCAAGGTAGCTTATATCATCTACGATTCTCAGCTATTCGATTTTGCTTATCAAGCAACTGTGTTCAGCAGTGATGTCACTGGCCTGAATTTATTAAGACAGATCTTTAAACCTCACAAATGACCTGTTATGTTACTTCTGCCATTGTTATGCCTTCTTTGCTTGCATCATATTGACTAAGGAGATGTCAGAAAACTACTACAGAGGGCAGAGCTCTCCATATCCCAGGCACCGGAGATAGGATTTTAAAAAATCCTCTGATAATAAGGGTATAAAATAGATAAGAATTTATATATAAATAAATTCTAAATAAATACATATATACATGTACACATCAATGATTATTATTTGACAGGCCCTGTTCTAAGAACTTTACACATAAGAACTTTTTAATATTATAAAAATATAGTATGATAAATACATTTTACAGAGGAGACAGGATCTCAAGCCAGACTCCAGAATCACTCTGCTTAACTACTACAACATCCATTCATTGAATAATCACATGAGAACCGATTACAAATTGTGGTTAATATTATGATGGATAAGTTTAAGGATCTTATAAGGAGCCCAACCTGGTCGTATGGGTGTAGTGGGGAAAGGACATCTCGGAGGAAGGGACATGTGAGCTGAAATTTGAAGATGAGCTCGAATTATGTTGGTGTAGGGTGGTGAGAGCGGAGAGAAAGGCAGGTGGCAGGCAGAGGGACAGTGTTTATGAACCTGCCCCAGGACCCGAACGAAGCTGGTGGGTTCTGTACAGTACAGCAATTACTGGAGAGATAGTACAACAAAGTTAGGGACACGTAGCTTCATGCTTTGGGGGGTTTTATTTGTGGTAGGCTGAATAATGACCCCAAAGTGTCCTTGCCCTAATCTTCGGAACCTGTGAATATGTTACCTTATATGGCAAAAGGGACATTGCAGATGGGATTAATGGTACAGACCTTGATATGGGAAGATGAGCCTGGATTATCCAGGTGAGGCTATCTAATCATGAGTCCTTGAAAGCAGAAGACTTTCTCCAGCTGTGGTCACAGAGAAATGTGTTCATAGAAGAAGTCGTTAGGGAGATGCAACCTAGCTGGCTTTGATGGGGAAGGAAAGGGACCAAAGAATGCAGGTGGCCTCTAGAAGCTGGAAAAGACAAGGAAGCAGAATTCTCCTCTAGAACCTCCACAAAAAGATGCAGTACTGCCAACACCTTGCTTCTAGCCAAGATTATGTCGAACTTCTGACTCCAGAACTGTAAAATAATAAATTTGTCTTGTTTTAAACTAAGTATGGGATCATTTGTTACAGCAGCAACGGGAGATGAATGCATATGAGAAGCTATTGAAGGCTCTGGGCAGAGAAATGGCACTCTCAGATTTGTTTTTTTAATTAGCTGCATATTTTTATCTGGGTCTCACACTATGTCACCATGACTTAGGGGTCAAATATCAGACACATTTTACTGAGCTATTGACAAGTTTTCGATCTCGGTGGGAGAAAGCTAACATAGGGAAACTATGCCATAGGACAAAGTGTTTGTCCCCTTTGCTGTCACAAAGCATGTGTAATGACTCCATCTGTTGTCATCAGCCACTGAACCTAAAGCCCTGCAGCAGCAGAGATTTCCAGGGGCCTTGATGCTAATTGGATCTGCGTTCAGATCCTGGCTTAACTTAGGTGTCCTTAGGCAAGTTGCATCGCCTCTGTGACCCTCACCTTCTCATCTGTAAGATGAGGATTCTGCCAATGCCCACCCCACTGGGTCAGCATGAGGATTAAAAGAAAACCTTAACAATGGCCTTGACACAGAGTAGGGCTCCAAAAATGTGACATTCTTCTCCTTCTCTGTAGTTGCTTCCACTTCTCCAGTTTTTCCAGGTCAGACAATGCAAAAATTATCTGGACAATTATAACCCTGGACATGCAGAGACTTTAAAAATGTAAGTGCCAGGTGAGAGTCAATTATTAGTACTGGGATGATGGCCAACCATCAGAGGACTTGGTGGAGGAGATAGTCCCGGCGATCCCAAGAAGCACAGGAAAGGAGGGGAAGAGGAAGAGGCAAGGCAGAGAAGAGAAGAAAGATAATTAAAGGTGCATCAATGAGCAAGTTACCACTATGGGCGACTGGGGCGCATTCTACTGGGGACCTTCTGAGAGGCTGTGCCGAGCCCACCTCAGAATTGTTCCCCTGGAGAACAGGAGGCTGGGGCATTTATCCACTGGCAACCATCCCCAATTTGTTGGTAGTTGTCCCCAAGTTGGTAAGTCCCCCATCCTTCTGGGTTGTCCCTGCTTGTAGGGCAGAGCAAGCTCTGTGCTACCATAGATGCTCTCGGCAGTAAAGAAAAGAGGTCCAGGTGGCTGAAGAGAGAGTGTGCGCTGCGGGGAACTCAGGGCCATGATCACGGGTGTCAAGAGCATCTGTTCCCTGCATGTGGGAGAAAGAGATGGTGCACATGGCTAGCCCAGAGTCCAGGCAGGGCCGTGCAAGGCAGAGCTACACCCTCGAGGGTTCACTGCGTGGCCCCATCTCCTTAAAGGGCCACCAGCGGAGGAAATACATGGCCACCCTGGGCAGCAGGATGGCCGTGTGAGGATAGCAGCTCACCCTTCAGGTTCAACAAAGCCACAGCCAAGGGAGTAGAGAATCTGAGGGCCAGTCCCATGGGGTGTCCTTTGGGGTCATGCCTGGACTCCCGCAGCCAGGGGCCTCCAGAGGGACTCAGAAATGTGGGACAAATCTGGGACCTCAGAGTGGGCACTGGGCATTATCAAGACCCAGAGCACCACAGAGAGGAGAAAATCATTTTCCTCTTCAGGATGGCTTAGGGTACGGATCACACCTCTCTAATCCTCTCAGGGATGAGCGCCTCTCTCACCTGGGCTCCCCAGACAGGTAAGAGGAAACCCAGATGAGAGGGCCCCTGGCTCCCACCCCTGGGCTCTAGACAATAAAATCCCACATAATATGACTCCCAGCAGCAAACCTGCTGCTTTTGGGAGAAATTTGCAAACTTTCAACTTTTGAACCTAAATTCATAGTAAGAAAAAAAATTTTTTTTTACGTGTCAGTCCAGCATATACACATGTATATAACTTTAAAAAAGTAGTTTCATGTCATCACATAGTACTTATCCTTACTACCTGTTTCAGTCTGATATTGCTGTTATATTATGTCATATGATATTATATTTTGTCTTTTGAAATGCTGGTCAAGACTCACTAAATTAATTGTACAACCCACTTTCTGCTTCCAGATTGGTAGCACCCCTCAATTTGATAACACTGAGGTAGCAGATAAGGGACTTGGTACCAAAATAGGAACTCTGGGTGGAGATAATGAAGCTTGCCTGGGTCCCACCCCACTGTATCTCTGCTGAGCTGTCCAGAAAGATAAGGTTCAAGTTCAGCTGAAGGCAACAGCCTTTTTTTTTTTTTTTTTAATGATGAAACTCTCTAGGAGTTAAGCCAGCATTTTTTATTTATTTGTTTTTATTTTTGGCTGTGCTGGGTCTTCGTTTCTGTGCAAGGGCTTTCTCTAGTTGCGGCAAGCGGGGCCACTCTTCATCGCGGTGCGCGGGCCTTTCACCGTCGCGGCCTCTCTTGTTGCGGAGCACAGGCTCCAGACGCGCAGGCTCAGTAGTTGTGGCTCACGGGGCCAGTTGCTCCGCGGCATATGGGATCCTCCCAGACCAGGGCGCGAACCCGCGTCCCCTGCATTGGCAGGCAGATTCTCAACCACTGCGCCACCAGGGAAGCCCGGCAACAGCCTTTTTTAAGGCAAGCTTTTTATTAAAGTATAACATATATGGAAAAGGGTGCAAACATATTGTGATTGCCCCAGTGAAGCCAGTACCCCAGAGGCTTGCTTGCACCCCACCCCAGTCACAACCCTCCCAAAAAATCCTGACTCCTAACACCAGATGTTAGTTTCACCTGTTTTAGAATAAGTATCAAGTCATATAGGAGGGACTTTTCTATGTCTGACTTCTGTGCAGTGAACCTAATGGTTCTTCCACGTCCCTGGGTATAGCTGAAATTTGTTCCTTCTCGTTGCCGTGTACTGGTCACTGTGTGACTAGACCATAATTTGACTTATCAGCTCTGAGCCTTGGATTGTCTCCGGTTTGAGACTGTAAGTACTGCTCTGAGCGTTCATCTTTGATATGTGCTCATTTCTATCCGATATTTACCCATGAGTGGAATTGTTAGGTCACAGAATATGCATACGTTCAGCTTTAGAAAATATTAGCCAGATGTTTTGCAGGCCAATTCTGGAAAAATGAAAATGGTTAGAGTTTCCAATTTTTCTTACTCAACGTGAAAATCATTTGTAGAGAGCCCCATGGGCAGTTAAAAATAAATATTCTTACAGTTGAAATTACTTACTCTACTGAGGAGAAGAATGTCAGTGAGAAAACTGGCCCCTTTGTCAGCCAGTATCTAGGCACTTGGGGAAGCCCCAAGGAAACATCTTCCTATTTTGTCACTTTAAAATTGAAACATGCCATGTAGGTATACCCAGAAAACTGCAAGTCCCCCTCCCAAAGGTGCCTCCCAGCTCGGGTTTCTAGAAATCCACACCTCCTCCCCACCATTTTCAGGCTATGGTGCTGTTTACACTTGGGAAAATATTTGTTTTTAAGTAGCCACCTAGAAGCATCAAGATTTGGGGAGGCCATATGAAGGAGTTATTGAGGACATAAGTTCTTGAGTCAGACACAGGTTTTGAAGCTTGAGTCCTAATGGGTGACATTGGGCTCATTATTTCACACCTTGGGTCTTGATTTCTCCATCTGTGAAATGGGCATAATAATGATATCTCATAGGGTCCTAGGGTAGTAAAGAGGATATTCTGAAATGCATGAACCAGAGTAGCACAGTTCTGGGGGCTTAATTCTCAGTAAACATTAATTGCAGTCAGCATCATCACCATGATTATTCTTACTTGCTAGCTGTCAGAGTCAGGGTGTTCAGAGCTGGGCAGCACTCAAGCTGTGCCTGAAGACACAGTCTTTCCCCCTCTTTTTTCATGCGTCCTCGGAGCCTTCACTCTCCATACCCCACCTCTCAACGGTAACAGGAGTGTCCAGGCTACTAGTGCCAGAATCACATCACACGGAGCCTGCTAATCCTCCTGGCTCTCAGATGTGGTTAGCTGGGGATGGGGATAGCAAAGAGGGGGTGACCAAGTTGCAAACACAGGGCAGCAAAACTGAGCTGCCTGAAGTTTGCAGCCAGGAGCAAACGGGAAACAAATTAGTTCAATCCCAGAATGTAAACCGGCGTTGACAGAGATGCATGGAAGAGCCGTGCAAAGAAACGTGCCACAATTTCTCATCCAGTTAGCCAAGGAATCAGTGCCACAGCACACAGGCCATGTAGAAGACACTGCATGCAGGCAGTAGCTCAGGGCCTGGGACCGCCTTTAGGACTCCCAGATGTGGCAGGTGCCAGGGTCAGCTTTGGCGGAGGGGGACTTGCCCTCAAATATACCTGGTCCATGTGTTTCAGTGCCTGAGAGTCCTACATGAGCGCTTGGAATTAGACTTGGAATTTTAGGACGTGGACATCATTTCATCCAGAGACTTTCACGCAAGGACTCTGTGAATGTGAGTGTTGTAAGGATGAGGAAACACTGAAGAGGTGGGATCCCAGCTTCAAACAGAGCTAGTCTCATCAGTTTCATATTAGGTTGAATCATATGACACTGTCAATTTTGATGGTGAGAAGCAGTTCATTGATAATTTCATATGGTTCAATATATTCTATTGGTGTTTCATGTAAGTTATCATTTGACCCAAACATTCTGAGGTTAACTGTATTGGGTGTAGTCCAACCTCCTGACTTTCAGATGGGGGACAGACTGGATGAGATTCTGCTCCAGCCACCAGCTGCAGGAGGAGGGCAGGGCAATGGGGTTCAGTCTACCTCGCCAGCCCCGACCCTAGCAGAGGGCCTGATATACACTGAGCGTTGGAATAGCACATAAAGGAAGCAGGTGTCAATTCCATCATGGTTGCTTTCCTTATTCATTCATGCATTCATGACCAAGCATTCATTGTACCGTATGTATCAGGTATTTGACTAAGTGCTGGATTACAGCAATTAAGCAGACGCAGAGCAGACTCTACCCAAGGCCATTTCTAGTCCAGTGGGTGAAACAGACATTAAACAGATAATTCCTGAGTATTTATTACAAGTGTGATAAATGGCAGGAAGGAAACAGCGCAAGCAATCCTTGAGTACTTACTAGGTGCAGATCTCCAGGCTGGCCATCATGGAGGGCTGGTAGACAATGCACTGATCATAAGGATTTGGTACCCATCCCTTGGAAGGAGTTTCCTTTCCTCTTCTGCTGAACTCAGGCATGGCCATATGGCTTGTTTTAGCCAATGAAATGTGAGCATGGGTGATGGGCCACTCCCAGGTAGAAAATTCAAGAGTCTGTGTGTCGTGCTTTCTTTTTCTTCTGCCACACTGGTGCTTCATTAGCCAGAGTGAAGGCCACGTGAAGCAGAGTCCTAGACCCCCTCACCATGGATGTGAAATGTGAGCAAGAAATAAACACTTATGGTTATAATACCCTAAAAATGTCAGGTTGTTTGCTTCAAGTTGTTTCAGCATAAACTTGCCTAATACAGCAATAAGCACACTTACACTCTAATCTAATATGAAACCATGTGTGATTTTCTATGTCCCTCTTCATTGCCAAGTGCAGTGTCTTCCATCCTGGCAAGTACTCAGCAAATGATTGTGTACCAATGATTCAACACAAGGTGTGGGGATTGCTGTCAAAGAAGGGCAAGCATGGTGTCCTGGGAGGTCAGTGAAAAGATAGCCCACCTTCAAGTCGAGCATGAGGGTGTCTTAAGCACAGACTGACCCACCCTAAATACTCAATAAATGGTAACTACTATTATGATCATGCTATGATTCCAGTCCAATTCATGTTTGGGGAATGGCTTGTAGGCAGGTTGGACCAGAGCATATCATACTGCCTAGTCCCTTTCTTCATACTCCGGGCATCATGGACTTGAGTGGCTGGGGTCTCACATTCTTAATACCTCATTGCCAGAGAAGTGAAGTACTTCCTTCCCTGCTCTAATTTTTATGTTTTTATTTTTTATTTTATTTTATTTTTTTTAAATTTTTTTTAAAAAGTGATTTTACTGAACTGATACAAAATTGCCTAATACCCTAAAAATAGTTTGTTTCAACCAGAAAAATGGTAAATAGATCATGATGCTACTATTTTTTTTTCACACACACACACACACACACTGTATTTTATTTTTACAAGAGATAAATAGACTGACATCAAGCATTGTACATGGATGACCACAACAAAAGCAACAATGATTGCAATTACCAAACATGAAACACACTCATACTATGTCATAATATTGACATTCAGTCCAATAATCCTCCACTGTAGCAGCTCCTTTACTTTGCAGTGAAAATTGATTTGTATATTCTTTGCCTCTGCTCTAATTTTTAAAATCCTAGGGAAGACTTCCTATTGGCTTGGTTGGAGTCACATGTCTGCCCTTGAACCAATCACCGTGGTCTTTGGGTAAGATCCAGCTGAAAGAGCTAGCCAAAACTTGGTCCCATGTTATAGGAAGATCAGAGGTCAGAGTAATTGCGACAGGCAGGCTCCCCATTTTTATATGTTTAGACAATAACATACTGAGTACCTACTGTATAGAAGACTTTGTACTTGGCAGCACAGAGAGATATAGGAAACATAAACGGAGAAGTTCGAGGGTTTGAGGAAACAGAAGCAAGAAAAAGCTACAGCCTAGATGCTGTCTAGCTTCACTGTATGGACATTCACCGTGATACTCTGCCCTGCCTGGAATATGGCCTTCCTCCCAGAAAGCTCTAGTCCCCTCCCAGCAGCTGGCTGTCCCTCCTCCCACCCCCACCCCCCCAAGGAGTTAAAAGGCAATGCAGCTCGATTCTGGGCCTGAAAGCAAAGTAGGATGAGAATGAATGGGGCTCTGGAAGGCATCTTGTAGCTCTCTCAACTCTGCTCTGCTCCCATGCACTGCGTGCTTGTGGTTTCTGTCTCCTCTTCTGTTTATGGTGCTGGGCAGCTGCTGCATCCCCCCACCCTCACCTTCCCTGGGTGCCCTCAGGGAGACAGAGATGAAGCCATTCAGCTCTAGGATACATGGCCCAACGTTGTCCAGAGTCGGAGTCTTCACGCTGCAGGCACTGCGGCCAGGATGTGCTGGATCTAACCAGAGTCCTGAAGCTCACCAGCAGGATAATCTGGGATGTTGGAGCAGCTGGGAATGAGCTAGGCAGGAAGCAGCATAAAATATACCTGCAGTGGCTTGAAGAAACTGGGGTTCATTGTTTCCTTCATAACAAGAAATCCAGCTCTTGTGGTTCAACCATAAAAGACCCAGGAACTCTGAAGCTCTTTGGGCCTCGTCTTCATTTTGCAAGCTGGTCACTGCAGTTCTGGACAGCACACCTGTGAGCAGATGAAGTGATGAAGGGAGGGATGGGATAAGTCTTGTCTGTCTCTTTTATCAAGAGAGCAAAACCTTTCCCAGAAGCGCCCAAAATACTTAGGTCTCATTGGTCAGACCAAAGGCTGTGGACACTTCTAACTCAAGAGAGCCTGGCAAAACAGGTATTTTGCTTCTCTGGTCCTCATGGTGGAAGCAACAAATAAAAAAGTGTTGGGAACAACTGGAGGTCAGACAATTAGCCATGTCTTCTCCAGAAAGTTACTTCTCTAAGCTCTGTGTATTAGTTTGCTAGGGCTGCCATAACAAAGTCCCACAAACTGGATGGCTTTAAAAGCAGGAAATTACTGCCTCAAAGTTCTAGAGACTAGAAGTCCAAGATCAAGGTTCCTTCTGAGGGCTGAGGAAGAACCTGTTCCATGCCTCTCCCCTAGCTTCTGATGGGTTTTTGGCCATCTTTAGTGTTCCTTCACTTGTAGAAGCATCACCCCGATCTCTCCCTTCATCTTCACATGATGTTCGTTCTCCCTGTGTGCACTTCTGTCTCCAAATTTCTCATTTTTATAAGAACACCAGTCTTATTGGATTAGGGCCCGCCCTAATGATTTCATTTTAACTTGATTACCTCTATAAATACCCTATTTCTAAACGAGGTCACATTTTGTGGTCCTGGGGGCTAGGACTTCAATACATGAATTTGAGGGGAGACACAATTCAGCCCATCACACCCCAGTTCCCTCATCTATAAAAAGAGCATCACAAGAATTCCTACCCACACTGTGGCATGGGACTTAAATGGGGTGATCCCCAGAAGGGGCTGGCCCAGAATACACAGCTGCTATGGGGATGGCTTCCTAGCTCCACTCTATGGCTGAGGCTGAGGCCAGGTCCTATAAAAGGAAGGAAGGTGGGCCGAGGAGGAGGCTGATATCCAGCCCCATCAAGTGTGCCAGGATCCTCAAGATGAGAGCCAAGATTTCCAGATTTCCAGCCCAAAGCCTGTGAGTCAGACATGACTCAAGAACTCACTAGCTGGCACTCATGTTCCAAGATTGCCCCCTCCCACTGCCAGTTGAGGACAGCTGGTCGCCTGAGTCAGTGGGACTTCTGTCTACAATTCAGGGGGGCCCCCAAATACTTGGCAGCCCCACTGGGCACGTGTTTCCAGGGAAGCAGCCTTTAGCAGTTCCAAGGGAAAGGCACATCAGGGACTTGCCCAGCCTTGCCTGGCAGTCCCTTCTCTTCTATGCAGTGATGGAGTTCACCTCCTCTCCTGGGGGTCCCTTCTTATGCCTGCAAGAGCAGGGCACACTGCAACCTCGCAGGTTCTGTTCTATCTCTCTGCACCACAGTGCTTTGAGTAAATTACAAGGTTCTTATCAGTGCTGGGGGCTTTATTGTTCTGCCAGGACATCTCCCTTTGTCAAAAAAAACAATAACTTGTTGTAAGTAGTACTTTTTAGGTTTACCATGCAGACAGACTAATTGTATCTTTTAATCTGGGTCAGACTGCTCTTGCTTATTACAAATTGGCTCTGAATCCTAAAAAGAGAAGGGGGAAAATGTGAGGAACATTTGCAAATAATTCAGAGGCAGAATTACCTTCAGATAAACATTATGTCATGTTGGGTTTAAATGCATACCTGGTCCTCAGCCCAGTTATGCTCTGGTTGACCCAGAGGGATGCCGGGGGACAGAGGGGGGACCCCCATTTACGGATTCTGGCTGCTTACATGAATTGTGAACCAGGGCACCCCCCCTCATACAATAGGACATAGGACCATATGTAGCAGCCTGGGTAATAGCCCGCAGAGGCACTGGGTTCTAATTCCTGAAAACAGTAAATGTTACCTTATTTGGAAAAGGGTCTTTCTAGATATAATTAAGGACCTTATCCTGGATTATTCAAATGGCCCCTAAATGAAATCACAAGTATCCTTATAAAAGAGAGGCAGAGGGATTGGTGTGATGAGGCCACAAGCCAAGGAATGCTGGCAGCCGCCAGAAGCCAGAAGAGGCAAGGAACAGATTCTCCCCTAGAGCCTCTGGAAGGACCATAGCCCTGCTGACACCTTGACTTTGGTCCAGTAAGACTGATCTGGGGCTCTGGCATCCAGAACTGTGAGAGAATAAATTCCTATTGTTTTAGCAACCAAGTCTGTGGAAATTTGTTATAGCAGTCATAGGGAACTAATACACCAGGGGACTCGTGTCAGTGGCTTCCGTGTGTGCAAGGAGGACCTTCCAAGGCTGAAGAGGCCCCCAAGTGATGTGGGAAGTGTCCTAGAAAGGATGGCCATTAGAGAGGCATGCCCTATGTTCTAGCTCCTGTGTCACCACTTTCCCAGTTGCGTGACCTTGGACAAATGCCTAAGTTGTCTGAACCTCAGTTTCTTCATCAGTAAAATAAGGATAACCATAGCCCCCTTCACATTGTTGTTTGAGGATTAAATGACATAGCACATGTAAAGCAGAGCCTGACAATCAATGTAGGTTATCCTTTTTTTAAAAAAGATCTGGGACTTCCCTGGTGGTCCAGTGGTTAGGACTCTGAGCTTCCACTGCAGGTGGCACGGGTTCGATCCCTGGTCAGGGAACTAAGATCCCACAAGCCACGTGGTGCAGCCAAAAAATAAAATAAAATAAGAAAGATCTTTTAAAAATTTTTATTATTTCACCTCTGTTGACTTTCTGGAGCTATTTTCAGAGTGTTCTGAAAGTTCCCTGGGGCACCATAAACTGTATTCTTATCCTCTGTAAACTCAAAAATTTGCTACACAGTGCCATTTATGCTAAATTCATAGGCTTAGATCATTGAGGGCTAATTTCTCCTACTCTCAAAACACTTTAAAGAAAGAGCTGATGATAATAAAAACAAACTAGAGCCCAAGTCAGGAAGGAGACCTCTATAATAAGTGGGGAAAGAGGGACATTTTCCTCCAATTCACTGAAGGAAAGAAAGGCTCCTGTGCTTGTGCTTTTTCCAGTCTTTTTCTTGTAGTTGATTTCTAGTCTCATACCTTTGAGGTTGGAAAAGATGCTTGATATGCTGTCATTCTTCTTATATTTATTAAAACTTGTTTTGTGGCTTAATATGTGACTTATCCTGGAGAATTTTTCATGTGCACTTGAAAAGAATGTGTATTCTGCTGTTTTTGAATGGAATATTTTATATATAACTATTAAGGCCATGTGATGTAATGTGTCATTTAAGGTCAATGATTCTTTACTGATTTTCTGTCTGGATGATTTATCCATTGATGCAAGTAGGGTGTTCACATCTCCTGCTATTATTATATTACAGTCTATTTCTCCCTTCATGTCTGCTAATATTTGCTTTATGTATTTAGGTGCTCCTATGTTGGGTGAACATGTATTTATAAGTGTTATATCTTCTTGTTGGATTGATCCTTTATCATTACATAATGTTCTTTGTCTCTTAACACAGCCTTTGTTTTAAATTCTATTTTGTCTGATATAAATATTGTTAACCCAGCTTTGTTTTCATTTCCATTTATGTGAAATACTTTTTTCCATCCCCTCAATTTCAGTCGATGTGTGTCTTTAGATATGAAGTGAGTCTCATAGGCAGCATATAGTTGGATCTTGTAATTTTATCCATTCACCTACCCTATGTCTTTTGACTGGAACATTTAATCTATTTACATTTAAAGTAATTATTGATAGGTATGTACTTATTTACTTATTGCCATTTTGTTAATTGTTTTCTTGCTGTTTTTGTAGTTCCTCTCTGTTTCTTTCTTCTTTTCTTGTTCTCTTCCCTTGTGATTTGATGACTTTTCTTTAGTGTTACATTTGTACTACTTTCTCTCTTTTTCTTGTTTTTCAGTATAGTTGATTTACAATGTTGTGTTAGTTTCTGGTGTACAGCAAAGAGATTCAGTTATACATATATATATATTCTTTTTCATATTCTTTTCATATTCTTTTTTATCTGCTAATCCCAAACTCCTAATTTATCCCTCCCCATCACTTTTCCCTCTTGGTAACCATAAGTTTGTTTTCTATGTCTGTGAATCTGTTTGTTTTGTAAATAAGTTCATTTGTATCATATTTTAGATTCCACATATAAGTGATATCATATGGTATTTGTCTTTCTCTGTATGACTTACTTCACTTAGAAAGATAATCTTTAGGTCCATCCATGTTGCTGCAAGTGGCATTATTTCATTCTTTTTATGGTCGAGTAGTAATTCCCATTGTATTCCTTTCTCTTTATTTGTTGTGTATTTATTATCCGTTTTTGGTTTGTGGTTACAATGAGGTTCTTATACAACAACTTATGTATATAGCAGTCTATTTTAAATCGAAGTCATTAATTTTGAGCTCGTACTAAAAACACTACATTTTTACTCCCTCACCATGTTTTATATTTTTTATGTCATATTTTACAGCTTTTGTTTTGTGTATCCCTTAACTAATTATTGTAGATATAGATTTTTTCTTTCATAATTTTTATATCTTTAGCTATGGTATTTTTGTTTGTTTGTTTGTCTAAAGAAATCCCTTTAACATTTCTTGTAAAGTCCGTTTAGTAGTGATGAACTCTTTTAGCTTTTGCCTGTCTGGGAAACTTTTTTTTTTCCATTTTTTAACAGCTTTATTGATATAATTCACATGTCACACAATTCATCCACTTAAAGTTTACAGTCCAGTGGTATTTAGTATATTCACAGAGTTGGGCAAACATCTCTACAGTCAATTTTAAAATTGATTTTAGATTCAGATTTTTATAATTGATTTTTCATCATCCCAAAGAGAAGCCCCATATACCCTATAGCAGTCACTCTACATTTCCCTTCAAATCTCCCTAGCTCATGGCAATCACTGATCTGCTTTCTGTCTCTAGAGATTTGCCTGTTCTGCATATTTCATACAAATGGAATCATAAAATTTGTGGCCTTTTATCTTACTTGGGAAACTTTTTATCTCTCCTTCAATCTGAATATTATCCTTGCCAGATAGAGTATTCTTGGTTGTAAGTTTTTTTTTCCTTTCAACACTTGGATTATGTCATGCCACTCCCCTGTGACCTGTAAAGTTTCTACTGAAAAGTCAGCTAGTAGTCTTATGGGGGCTCCCCTATATGTAACTAGTTGTTTTTCTCTTGCTGCTTTTAATATTCTCTCTTTAAGTTTTGACATTTTAATTGAAATATGTCTTCGTATGGGTCTCTTTGGGTACATCTTGTTTGGAACTCCCTGCTTCCTGAGCTTAGACATCTGTTTCCTTCTCCAGCTTAGGGAAGTTTTTAGCCATTATTTCTTCAAATAGGTTTTCCGTCCCTTTCTCTCTCTCTTCTCCTTCTGGGACCCCTATAATGTAAATGTTAGCACAATTCATGTTGTTCTAGAGGTCCCTTAAATTATCCTCATTTTAAAAAATTCTTCTTTCTTTTTGCTGTTCTGATTGGGTGATTTCCACTACCCTGTCTTCCAGATAACCGATCCATTCTTCTGCATCTTCTAATCTGCTGTTAGTTCCCTCTAGCATATTTTTCATGTTTGTTATTGTATTCTTCAGCTCTGATTGATTCTTTCTTTTATTTTCTGTCTCTTCATGGCAGTTCTCACTGTGTTCCTCCATTCTTCTCTTGAGTTTGGGAAGCACCTCTATGACCATTACTTTGAACTCTTTATCTGGTAGGTTGCTTAGTTCCACTTCATTTGGTTATTTTTCCGAGGTTTTGTCTTATTCTTTTGTCTGGAACATATGCTTTTGTCTCCTCATTTTGCCTCATTCTCTGTGTTTGTTTCTATGTATTAGGTAGATTAGTTATTTCTCCTGGTCCTGAAAGACGGGCTTTATGTAGAAGGTGTCCTGTGGGGCCCAATAGGGCAGTCCCCCGGTCAGCAGAGCCAGGTGTGCCAGCAGCGTTCATCGTGTGGGCCACATGCACCCTGCTATTGTTGCTGGGCCACAATTGCTGCAGGTGCACCACTGTGTGGGATGGGCCTCTGGCACAGCTGTCTGTAAAGCCCAGCTGTGACTGGTGCAGGTGCTCTGGTGTGTAGGGCCAGCCCCTGGGGTGGGATCCACTTTGGAGGGGCTTCAATGCTGGCCAAGGCTACTTGCTCAGTGTGGCAGGGAAGGGGGCCACTTTGGTGGAGAACCAGCTGGAGTGAGTTTTCAGGTAAATGCTGGGGCAGGGAAATTGATGCTAAGGTAGATAGGGAAAGTAGAAATGGCACCCACCAGGGCTAGGCCAGCTAGGTAGAAGGTGAGGAAAAAATGGCACCCACCAGCACGTTCTGTACCTGGAGAAAATTCCGACAGATCCTTGTCCTTTCAGCACATGCCCTAAAATCAGTCAATGAATCTCTTTCATGTATGACCTCAGCGCTTTTCAAATCTCTGCTTCTGAGCTGGGACTCAGAGCAAGTGAGTTTTTTTGCATGCTTCCTTTAAGAGCAGAGTCTTGGTTTCCTATGTCCTCCAGCTCTCCCAGTCAAAGCCAGACATTATGGAGGCTTGTCTTCCCAGTGCAGGGTGCCAGGCTGGGGTCTTCCCCAGGCTGGGGTGCCATATGTGGGGTTTGGTCCCCTTGCTCTTCAGGGGGGACCTCTGTGGCTGTGCTAGCTCTCCTGCCTATGGGTTGCCATGCCAGGGGTGGGTCTTGGCCAGACCACGTCTTCACCCCTCCTACCTGTCTCGATGTGTTTTTTTCTTTATGCCCTTAGTTGTGAAAAAGCTTTTATGCTAGTCTTCAGGGCTTTCTCAGATATGATTGCTCTATATGTAGTTGTGGTTTTGGTGTGTCCACAGAGGAGGCAAGCCCAGGGTCTTTCTACTCCACCATCCTGTCTCCCTCTTCTCACAAGGGTGGCATTTACCCTTGGTGTGTTTTCAGGGGTACTCCTGTATTACGCACTCCTAAATGCCTTTACTATCAAACCATAAATTTCACCATTAAATATTTATTCCTTTGGTGAGTTCAAGCATGGACCTATGGAGAGCAAATATCACCAAGGAGCCATTAATACCTTAGCATAATTTGCAATTTAAAACCTGTCAGTGGCTTCCTGATGCTTCAGGATAAGCCATGACATCTTTTCTATGGTCTCCAAAGCCTCCATGGCCTGACTTTCCCCTCCTTGCTCTTGTGTCTTTCTTGTTCAAATGTTCAATGGTTGCTCCTGACTCGGGCCTTTGAACAAGCTGCTCTACCTGATTAGAAAGCTCTTTCTCTTACTGACATCTGAGCTCCTGAGGACAGAGGCAGGATCTCTTCTGCTCATTTCTGTGTCCTCATACGAAATTCAATACCTGGTGCCTATCTTATGCTGCTAAGTACATACTTGTTGAATAAATGGATGAATAAATAAATGAAACCAGTTCCTGAATGATGGCACTGAGGTCACAGTAGAGTTTTATTTGTTTGATGTGCAGAAGAGTGAAGAATAAATGGCAAGTTTGGAAAAAGAGAGAGAATGCTGACAGAGAGGCTTTTTAATAAAAATTTGGTTTGGGGACTTCCCTGGTGGCGCAGTGGTTAAGAATCCGCCTGCCAATACAGGGGACACGGGTTCGAGCTCTAGTCCGGGAGGATCCCACATGCCGCGGAGCAACTAAGCCCGTGCGCCACAACTACTGAGCCCATGTGCCACAACTACTGAAGCCCGTGTGCCTAGAGCCTGTGCTCTGCAACAAGAGAAGCCACCGCAATGAGAAGCCTGCACACCGCAACAAAGAGTAACCCCCGCTCACTGCAACTAGAGAAAGCCTATGCGCAGCAACAAAGACCCAATGCAGCCAAAAATAAATAAATAAATTAATTAATTTTAAAAAATTTGGTTTGGCTGCATGTAAGAGAAAATAACAATGGTTTAGAAAAGATAGGAAGTTCTGAGGTAAGCTATCCAAGGATGACACAGTGCTCCATGGTTATCAGAAACCAAGCTCCAATATTTGTACTCCACCAATTTTATGAGTGGCTTCAATCTTCAAGGTTGCTTCAAGGTCCAAAAAGGTTGTTAAGGCTCCAGCTATCACATCCAGATTCCAGGCAAGAAAAGGGAGCAAGAGGGTAAATGATATACTATCCAGATGAATAAGCCACTTTTAAGGAGCTGTCCCAGAAGTCCCACCCAATAAGTTGTGTTTACATCTCATTGGCCATGCCCACTGGATAATATAATGTTTTAACTAGACAAATTGACAGCCAAATAAAATTGTGATTCCATTGGTGAAGAAGAAAGGGAGATTGGATATTGGATAGGCAATCAGCAGTCTCAGACACAGGGGCTAATGACTTGGAAGAAGAATCCATTTATTCACTTCACTTATGACTTCACTCACTCATGGAGAAGGTATTTAAGACATATTGACCTCCTAGGCTGGATACTGGACAGGGAAGGAGAGGCATGAAGATAATGGGAACTGGTCTTCACATCCAAGATGCTCATATTCAAGTAGAGCACAGGCTGATAAGAAGAAGTTAAACCCAGAGCCAGAATTAGCAAGCAACTGAGATGAGGGGCAGCTAAATGCTGTAGGTGTTGGGAGAGCCTCTTTTTTCCTAGAAGTGACTGGGGGGACCCAGGAGGAAGCTTTGATGAATAGATAAAATTTTGCCAAGTAGGGAAGATCGTTGGAGAGAATACATTTCAGGTGGAAAGAACAGCTCAGGCAAAGACATAAAGGTTGCAGCATGTACGTACCCAGAGATGAACAACAGCAGGAGTAAGAACTGGGCGGCAGGAAATAATCCGGAAAATCGGTACCAGGTTCCTCATGACCAGTCCCTGCCCATCGCCCCAGTCTCCTCCAATTTACTCTGGCCCTTTACTACTTAGATAAAATAGTAAAATGTTTTAGTGAATGTATTCCTTTTGGAAGAATTTTCATGAAGCTTTTAAGTGCTGTCTCTATCACTCAAACTTTTTAAATGTTAACATTTGAAAATACCCAGGAGAGGTATACAAGGACACATTTTATTATGGAGATTATACAGGTCACATTTTTGTTTGAACCTTTGAAAGAATTTAGTCTTAAACATTTTCTGATTTTAAAATTTTAAAATCTTTTAACAAAACTTTCGTGTAACGCGATACCTTTCATTGTAGAATTTGTTTATAAAAATTCATGCCTTGAAATATTTTGATCCTTTTTAATATTAACCACAGCATTTGTACTATGTTGCTTTCTAAAATACTCATCTTGCTCCCTTTTCTTATCTGGAATCTGGATGTGATTGCTGGAGCCTCAGCAACCATTTTGGAAGGTTTTGGATAAAAGTCACATGGGCCTTCTAGCTGTGTCTCCAATAGACAATGAGTCTATTGTTCCACACCTCAGGGCCTTGGTTCACCCCTTCCTTGTGTCTGGAGAATCATCTCCTCTGTCCTTTACCTGGCTGACCCTTTCTCATCCTTTCTGTCTCAGATCAAAAGTCACTGCCCGTAGAGGTTTTCCCCACCATCCTTTCTAACGTTCACTCTGTTTTTCTCGCTCAATACACCTTACTCTGTACTTCATAACATTTATTGCAATTTGAGATTTTTTACTTATAAGATGATCTGCTTAATATTTGTCTCCCCCATTAAATCATGAGCTCTGAGAGGCTAGGACTGGCTCTTTTTGTCTATCACTTGGTGAAGCTTAGCACATAATGGGCATCCAATGGAAATTCATTGGATTAATTGATATGTGTGTATAGGTGTGTGTGTGTTATAGCTAAAGACTGATAGGGAATTAACATCCAAGGAAGATAAAAAGTAGCAAAGTAATTAACTGTACTCTTGTATACTTTAATTCTGAAAGTTAATTGGTTATTTGATGAAAGCCCACCACCTTGGTCAGAGATGTTAGCACAGGAAGAGATTTGATGAGCAGTGGCTTCCCAGTTTGAAATGAAAGACATGGAATTCAAGTACATTTATGAAATGCAAACATCACTTAGCAAAGGTCTAGAACCAGGCACAACTTCTTCTTCCTATGTTTTGGGCATAGTCCTGTCATTAATTTGTTGAAACCTCTCCTGTAGGTTGTCTGCTATCATTTGTTTGCTCAGTGAAACCTGGCTTCTAGAATTCCATTAGTTGGGAATTCATAATTACTCAACTCAACCAGGTCAAAGTGTACTCTAGATCCGCTGAAAGGAAAGTTTTCTGAGCAAATGAACCCAAATCATGAATTTTCAAGGATGCAGGTCAATTATCAGGGAAACTGAGGTGCTCTGTAGCAACATAGAGCAATCTATTTGCATGCAATTAATATACTAATTACAAAGCACTATTCACTATTCGTTGAAATAGGGGACTCCAAAGGATAGCCATGCTAGGTAATGCTGGGAGCCTTATTAGGGTTTGCCTGCCTGCGTTTAAATGTAACACAACTACCTTTCCATTAGATTAGAGTGAACGAAAAGGAGGGAAGGAGAGAGAGGGATCTGCAGCTGCCATTTGCCTGAGGATTAGTGTACCTTTCATTGGGCTAAATGCTCTGCACACCACATCTCTTAATTCTCCAGCCACTCTGAGATAGTGCTGTTTTTTCCATTTTACAGATGAGTAAAACTGAGGTTCAGAGAGGTAAAGCCACCTACTCAACGTTGCAAGACCACACATGCAGGGTGTCAAATCCAGACCACGTCTGACTGGAAGACACATCCTCCCCCCATCACAATCAGACACCATTTCCAAACCCTATGGCAAAAGGCTTAAATGCTTCTGTGTGTGTGTGTGTGTGTGTGTGTGTGTGTGTGTGTGTGTGTGTGAAATGCCATGTAAACCATAATGAGGAACGTCATTTCCAATGAGATCAGTTGGAAAACATTTTAAAAGTTCGACAAATCAATGTGGTGAGGTAGTGGAGCAGTGGGTACTTTCTTATGTCTCTGGTGCTGGTATAAGTTGGTAAAATCATTCACGAGTGCAATTTGCTGACATCTAGAAGAGCTAAAGGATTTCCTCACCTGCGTGTATACGCTAGAGAAATTTTTGCCCTTTTGCAGAAGGAGACATATACAAGAATATTCATTGCTATAGAGCTTAAAATGCAAAAAAAGAAAAAGCCCAAGACACAGTATGGAGAACTAACAAAACAATATTGGGGGAAAAATAGCTGCCAGAGACTATCAACAGTGATATGATTTTTTTTTTAAGTTTAAAACCTTATGAACACATACAAACGTAATAAAATTATAAAACAGGTATGGGGAAATTCAGAGCAGTGATTACCTCTATAGGAAAGGAGGGAAATAGTATAAACAAGAGGCTCTGACTGCATTTGCAATGCTTCCTTTTTTAAGCTGAGTGTTGTGTACCCCAATGTTTATGAAAATATTTCTCTGTGGCTTTTTTGCATGCCTAAATGTTTCAGTATAATATAATTTTAAAAGGGGGAGTCAGTGTTTTACTTTCTACAAGAAATGACACTGGGTTACAGTGAAGGTGAGAGGTGGCCAGACTCTACATGAAACTAGGAAAAGCTTCTAATTTCCCATTGCTTGGCCAGAGGTGCCCTGTCATTGGTGGGTGGTCCAGCCAGCACACGGCAATGCCTGCAAGCAGTAAGTGTGGCAACCTCCCAGAATGCCCCACTCAGCCCGCTGCAACGCAGCGTGCATTCCCTGGGAAGTCATGTTTCCTCCAGGTGAAGGATGGGATAGCTCCATCTCTGTCACCTGCACGGAGAAGGAAGTGCTGTAGAGAGACAGACGAGGTCATCTATTATCAAGTAGGCAAAAGAGAGACCTAAGAGGCACCTGCAGCTCACCAGATGTTCTATCAATCATCAGTCAGGAGGATGGGAGCTTATCTCCTCTTCCCTGTCCCCCCCCATCCAGCCTCTCCAGGCAAGAATTAGACAAGAGACGGGCTCGTGGACCAGTCCCCTAAAAACTGGCCTGAGGATGGGGTGGAGGCACTTCAGGCAGCCACAGGAGACATTGCTCCTGTGCTATAAAAATACCCTAGAAGAGAGGATAATCTGGAAGGTTTGTGTACTTGGGACAGTGATGAAGCATGATGAATATCTCCCCTTGAATCCTTAAAAGAAGACCCAGCCAATACTACATTGGTCTTCTTCTTCATCTTCTTCTTCATCATCATCATCATCAAATACTACTCTAAGCCAGGAACTGTGCTAAGAGTTCCATCAGCAAGTTTTTCATTTACCCCTGGCAACAGCTTTACAAGAAAAGCACTATTAATGTCCACATGTTCCAGCAGAGGAAACTGAGGCAGAGACAGATAAGTAAACAACCCAAAGTCCCCCAAAGTGGACTCCCATCAATGTGCCATCTCCTTTGCAGCACCACTAGCGTGTCAGTGATACCCCATTGATTTCCAGCTGGGGAGGTAGACATGGTCCCACTGCATCCTTACAGCCCCAAAGCACCCTGGGCAGGGATGGCACACCCAGAACAGCTATCTCTGACCACGCAAGGCCCAGAGGCCAAGGTCTTCAAAGCCCAACCTCTAGCACAGGAACCCAGGGTAGTTACACAACTTTCCCCAGAACCCAAAAGGCTTTTCACAACCTTACGAATCCTTGGAGATGAGGAAGGGCATGGTCATTAGGAGAAACCAGAAGCCTAGCAAGACCTAACCCATTCCCACCGAGCGAAGCCCAACCCCTGTGGTCTCTGGGAACCCCCATCCGCCAGCCAGTCCTACTTGCTGGCCCTTGGGGAACAAGCAACAGAGAGCAACAGGCCACACCCCCCAACACACACTGGAAGCCTAGTAACTTCCACATCTACGGTGCTTCACCGTCTGATCTGGGAACCTCTTTTTACACCTTGGAACCTTGGAATGTTTGGTGTCAATGACTTTGAGAGGCACCCAGAGATGGGGATAGAGTACCCTGAGGCAACCTGATGCACTTACAGATTTGGCACACAGGCCTTGGGCTATGCAAAGTCCTAATAGTGGAATTGGAAGCATCCAGTGTGTAGGAGAAGGAGCAGATGGGGAGAGGAGATGGCAGCTTTCCCGGCAGAGAATAGAACTGTGCTGTTAAAACACAGCCCACTCGTCCATCCCCTCCCCTTGCCCCTGAGGATATTGATGAGCAATAAGGTCCCATAGGGAGGAATTACCCTTCATCATTTCACAGGCTGAGGATCTACTTCAGCTCCCCTCTACCCTGGCCCAGCCCCCTCCCTTTCTCTCCCAGAAGCATCCCATCCAAAGCCAGGTTCACTTTCAAAGCCATGTCCATTGTTCTAACCACTGGTTGCCCTGGAAAATCACACACTTCCCATCCAAGGCAGATGTATTAATCTACTCAGGCTGCCATACAAAATACCACAGGCCGGATGACTTAAACAAACTTATTTCTCACAGTTCTGGAGGCTGGGAGTCCAAGATCAAGATGTCAGCAAGATTGGTTTCTTCTGAAGCCTCTCTCTTTGGCTTGTAGATGCTGTCTTCTCCCTGTGTCTTCACATGGTCTTACCTTCATTGTGTCTGTGTCCTAATTTTCTTTTCTTATAAGGACACCTGTCAGATTGGATTAGAGCCCACCCCATAAGCTTATTTCAACTAAATTATCCCTTTAAAGAACCTAGCTCTAAATACAGGCACATCCTGAAGTACTGGGGGTTAGAACTTCAAAATATGAATTTTGTGGATGCAACAGGGGAGGAAACAGATTCAGAGAAATGCAGTGAGTTTATATGTCATCTGACAAATTTTTCGGTCCATTGGGATCTACCTGGATTTACATTGTTTCTCATTCTTCTCTCTGTTCCCCCCTGCACTCTCTAAATCTCGACATATTAGAGGCTTTCACATTCCTCAAGATATTATATTTTCTCTTTACAGCTGGAATTGGAGCAAATTTAAAGCATCCCTCTAAGTGCAGGAGATGAGCCCTGGAAAAGACTGCTATCACATCTAATATTGGCACAAATTATCTTCTGAGTTGGGCTAAACTGCACCAATTAATTAGCTCAGTGGATAGCAACCATCAGTCCTTCTGAGGGACTCTTCTCTGAAACTCTCCTTATTTGATTTCCTTGAATTATCGCCCAAGACAGGCTCAACAAAGGATGCACAAAATATTATGGAATTCCAAACATACAGGGTGGAGTCATGCCAGGCCCTGTGCCCCATCAAACTGAATAACCTGAATTTACAGAACCCGGAGGGAGGGCTGAAGCAGACGTGGAGAGGTGAGAATGGAGAGGAGTAGAGGGAGCCCCCGGTTTATTAACAAACCCAGTTCATCACAACTGGAGAGACAATGGGAGCCTCACCCCTCCCTGAACCCCATGTCCCCGATCATCTTCCAGGAGGAACAGTTCAGAGTGGTCTCCTCCATGGTCCCTGTGGAAAAAGCAGCCAAGAACACCCCCTGACTGATACAGTGGTGAGCAGCTTTCAGCATACACAGACTCTAAACACCATATGGCATTAGGGGGTTGCACTGGGGAATTGTTTGCATGACTGGAGTCATCATTTTAAAAGCATTTGCCAAATTCCCATGGACAATGCCCAAGATATGATTTTACCAGTGCCCTCCTACCTTGGGTGAAAGCCTTTACATGTGCTGTGGACAGAGCCCACTAACTTGTGGTGACCTTTAGGGTGCATTAGAAAGGCCCCTCTGTGGGAGAATATGGTCTCATCCCACCCCCATCGTCACCATGCAGACAAAATGGTGCCCCATCCATTTTGGGGCTGGGGGATGCTGCCCTGGGAAAGGGTACAGGGCTAATGCAGTCCCTAGATCGGTGCCTGGTGCATAGAAAGTACTGTACACTAGGTATTATTATTTACTCTAAGCTCCCTGAGGGTGTCTGTCCTGTTCACCTTTGCCTAATGCAGAGACTGGCAAAGAACCAGGGCAATTGAAGGAAACGGTAGATCCCAGGCAGAGGGAACTGTCATATTAGCAGCAATTAGGAACCAGGATTTTGCTTCCTAGGATGTAGAATAAGGGAGCCATTTTTCCCACACTGACCCCCATCTTATACTTTATGACCTTAGAACAAGGGAATTATGCTATGTGTAAAAAAAGCCAATCTCAAAATGTTACATACTAAAGCATTCCATTTACACAGCATTCTTGAAGTGGCAAAAGTATACAGATGGTTTCATGTACTTTTATACATGAAACTGTCACATTTCTGACAATGACCTCCCTCACCCACCCTCCTCGGTGTTTTCATAGGGTAGCATCCAATTCATCGCTCTTCATGCCATGGCCTAATCCAGTGCCTGACCCCAGAGTAGGTATAAATATCAGCCTGTTGGACAAATAAATGAATGAGCATATTGTGAATCCAGGTAAGGAAAGCAGATGGATGGCCAGGAACTGGAAGTAACCTAGACTAGGGGTTTAGAGAAGCCCCAACAATTCGCAAGGTGAATCCAAACGAGAGGCCAGCCAGCATCCCCATGTAGGCTTCCTGCCAAGAATGGTATGGTTTCAGAGGACCAGGCATCCCCAGGGGCCTTGTAAAACAGGTGAGTGGCTGCCCCTGGCCAGAGGCAGATCATGGCTAGAGGTAGACCTTGAATTTGGGATCCAGAAATGGGCATATCTGCCTAACAGACTGTGTTCTTTGAGAAATGGCTACTCCAGGTGGGCCCTGGGCTCCCTCCAGGTGCCAGTCTGAGCCAGCTCTGTCCCCAGATTTCTCCCACTCTCCCTACGCCCACTCAGCTCCTCCAGGCCCTCCCACCATGCTGGGCCCAGATGCATTCCCCTTCTACCCACTGTCAGTGTCTCTTACCTATGGGTGTGTCTAAAATGTTAAGACCGTGTGGATGCAATAACACACAATGCAGCTTCTGAAAGCTGGCTGTGGGGACATTCTTTGGAAGTAATTTGGAAACGGCGAAGCTGAGCCCAGGCTGCTCCCCTCACCCAGGAGGGAGCAGGAGGTCTCATTAGGCTGCCGTCCCCCTCCCTTCCAGGAACCTGCTGTTCGGAGACAACGTGAAGTTGGTCACCTGAAGCGGGGAGTGAAATCTATGTTTTGAAGAAAATGGAGTTGAAAGCGTTTAACCTCGAATCATAAACAGGAGCAATAAATTAGGGAGAGGCCAGTAACAGGAAATCATAAGGGAAGAGGCCCATTCCCAGGCCAGAGGAGGACTTTCTTGGGCAGTGCAATTAGTAACCCTTCATGGAGATGCTGATAACTGGGGCCTGGCGGGCCTGGCTGCTTGAACCACTGTGGGAGGAGAGGGGATGTGGCCCAGAGGGGATGTTCCAAGGCTGTCTTTCACTTAGTTCTCTGGCCACTTGTCCCCAGAAGCCCAATCGTAGGCATGGACCTTGCAGGTCAGAGAAATGGACAAAGACCTCACCAGGAAATGGACATCCTTTTGCAACTCAACAAGGAGTGTACAGGGCAGGCTCTTGAGGGGCTTTCAAAGAGAGGGCGTATTTCTAGCACTTGTCCAGTTGCTAACGTGATTTGCAGCATTGGGCAATTTACATGAACTTCGCAGCAATGCAACTCTACAGCTGTTCTGAGGGCTTACTCTGGGGAAAGGCAGAGATGAATGCAATATGGCTCTAGATTTCCAGAGCTCCATGATGCAGTGGGAGAGACAGAAACGTTGGCCACAAAGCATACTATCAAGCAAGGCAGTTGGTGATAAGGTAGCCCACATCAGTGTGATGTAAGAAGCAGTCTTTGGAAGCAACCTAAGTGTCCGTGGACAGATGAATGGATAAAGAAGATATCATATACATATAGATATATATAGAGAGATATATATAGATATATATGGAATATATATATGGAATACTACTCAGCCATAGAAAAGAACTGAAATATTGCCATTTGCAGCAACATGGAGGGACCTAGAGATTATCATACTAAGTGAAGGAATTCAGTCAGAGAAAGACAAATATCATATGATGTTATTTATATATGGAATATAAAAAATGATACAAATAAGCTTATTTACAAAAGAAAAACAGACTCACAGACATAGGAAACAAACTTATGGCTACCAACGGGGAAGGGGAGGACAGTTAAATTAGGAGTTTGGGATTAACAGCTAACAAACTACTATATATAAAGTAGATAAACAACAAGGACCTACTGTATAGTACAGGGAACTATATTCAATATCTTATAATAACCAATAATGGAAAAAATCTGAAAAAATATATGTATGTATATGTGTGCATATACACACACACGTATAACTGAATCATTTTGCTGTACACCTGAAACTACCACAACATTGTAAATCAACTATACTTCAATTAAAAAAAAAAAGAATAGTCAAATCCAGGTTGCAAACCCAGCTTTACCACTTCTTACTTGATGGACCTTTGGCAAGTTATTTCGTCTCCTGGAGCCCCAGTTCCCAGATCTAAGAAGGAGGGATCTCATTTCTGAGAAGTTCTGCTAGGCAAGGAAAGCGGAAGAGTATGAATCACATGGACAGAAAGGCCCAAGACATTGTTCTGAAGCTGCCTGTGTGTGAACTGAGATTTTGAGTTTTATATCAAGGCGCTCTGTTGAGATTCAGGTCATCCAAGAACTCAAAGAAATCTGAAGAAATCATCTGGAGATAAAACTCCAGAGTTTGGACCAGCACTTAAACGTTTGCTGAAAGAATGGGAGGGAAAACAAGAGAATGAGAGGAGTAAATACAAGAATTCAGTCAAGACGGACTCCCTTACCTCTGAGTGAGACCATCAGCTGACCCCCTAAAAGTAAAGGAGATTGTACCTATTTGTTTGTTTACTTAATATGCATCAGGCATTGTTCTCAGTGCTTTACCTCAGTGTTTACCTAAGTAAACTAACTTAATATTCCCTTAACTAACCCAGGGAGGTGGTGGTATTATTATCCCCATTTCACAGATGAAGAACCTAAGCTCAGGGGTAAGTGTCTTGCCAAAGGTCACACAGCTAAAAGGGGAGCAAATCCAGGCTTCGACCTCAGGCATTTTGGCTCTGGGAAACCATGCTGCTATTCCAGTAAGGAGGCTGACACAGTGCCTGGGGGCTTGAGGGGGCTTGATTACTGGTCCCATCCATTTACAGGAGCCAGCTCAGATCGGCTGCCCCTGAGAAGGTGTCCAGAGCCCAAGCAAGGCTGCCCTTGACCTCTGTTTTGAGTCAAGGGGCCCAGTTTAAGGACTTTACCAGCAAGCCCCCTCAACACTACCATGCCTTCTCTGAGCCTGGGGCTCGATTCTGCGAAGCATCATTGAGTCTACAGCAGCCGTCCACTTCAAGTCTCCCAGAAAAAGCCCCTATCTGGCTCCTTTCCTCAAGCAGGAATAGCAGATAGGTCTGTCCTTGTGCCAAGTGTGGCCAGTCAGTATTGGCTCTACCTGCAACACTGGGTGGAAAAGGACTTGGGGTCACACCTGAACTCACCAGGAAAAACACCCTGGTCAGTCGCTGATGTCCCCGTGGGCACAGAACACAGGTTTCCTGTCACTGGCCTAGCATCTCACTCAACCTCATGGCTGAGGCCCCTAGTCCTCTCCTCTTTTGACCAACTGGGCTGGATGCCTTCCCCTGGTCACCTACAGGATGTTAAGCCATTATGTCAGCCAGGATGTCACCAAATCGGGTTCGTTTGCCCGATGCTCAGCAAGCCAAACGCTGAGCTGCCAAGGTTTGCAGCAGAGTAAAGGTTTATTCCTGAGGCAGACAAGTGAGGAAACAGAAGAACAAATTTCAAATCTGCCTCTCCGAAGATAGGGTTTAGGAATATTTATCAGGTAAAGGGGAAGGGTGGTCTGAGGCGTGGGGAAAAGTGATTGGAGGTAAGAAAAGTGAGGTAATCGGGGTTCTGCACAAGCATAGGTGAGCTTCATGGCTCTTTCTAGGACACATGTTCAGAAAGTGGCAGCGTTGGCATGTTCTGAAGGTGGAGTTTTTGGCCCTCTGATGCCAAAAGGTCATCCACTGGACACTCACACAGGCCCAGTTGAGTGGTTGGTGGTCTCAGTAGGTCTGAACTGGGCAAGAACTAGCTCCAAGTTTCTGAAAAACAATGTAAGCAGCAGTTACTATAGTGATCCATCCATCAGAGGTGTTGTCTTTAAGGAAGCTAGTGGGAGTTTAGTTTAAAATCAACTTAAAAGCAAGCGAGGCAGGTTAGGTCTGGAGAGCCTAATCAGGTTAGCCCTCAGTTTCAAGAACTCTGCTGGTTGTAACAGAAATCCAGCTCTGTATGAGCAAACAAAAAAGAAGAAAGAACTAGTTCACATCCCTGAATCATTTCAGAGCAGATTTCTCACCCTCTCCGTCTCTCTGATTTCTTCTGTAGTAACTCATTCTCACGTAGGTTCTCCCCATCAGTTACCAGTTTGCTAACCGTGTTCTTTATCTAGAGTTTCAGCAAAAGTCTCAGAATTGAATCTCATTGGCTACATCGACCCATCACATGACCACCCCTAAACCAACCACTCTGGCCAAGGGCTGCCCCAGTGGGCTGTGCCTGGGTTACATGACTGCCTCTGAAATGGGTGGGGAGTTGGGCGTGAGGTCAATTCCACTAACATTCTATGAACCTGGAGGGGAAAAGGGCTGGTTCTCCAAAGGAAACTTGGGGTGATTTTTTTCAGAAGAAGTGGGAATGGATTCTGACACAAAGACATCACATATCTACCGTGACTCCTGTATATTGAATACTTGCCCTCATTCAACGATATATTTAGTTCTCAGGTCTCTCTCCTACTCTATTCCCTGGTGTGGCCTGTTCCTAGCAGAACCATTTTAAAGGTCAATGTAGTCCTTTATGAGAAGGAAAAAGTTGCTTGTGCTTTTGAAGGGGTCTGGATCCTGGTCGTCTGTGTGTCTTTCCTCCTTTCCTCTGTGGTGACATCAAGTAGCTATCCTGGAGCTGCCTTCTTCCAGTACCTACCTAGGGAAGAGAGGCCAGGGGTCAAAGGCCATGCCACTGCAACTGATACCTTTACAGGAGGGGAAAGATCATAGGGAAGGGAAGTCCTGGAATACCCTTGGTTGTACCATTCCTGTGTCCACTTGTCGTCCGCCACCACTGCCACATGACTCTCCTGCCAGACTCCTGGTGGGAAGAGGTGGAGGAATGAGACATTGGGCCTGAGAAGCAGGGCGAGACCCTGTTATCGCAGATCTTGAAGGAATTTCAGCTGGTGCAGGTGGGCCAGGAAGCCCTGTGGGCCTCTGGGAGGGAGCATGATAAAACATTGTTTTAAGCAGGTTTTTCTGGGAGAAGTTTTCACAGGCTGGATTAGAGCAGAGAGTCCCACAAACGAGTCAATCAACCAAGCAAACTAGTCTTCATTCTCTGGGTTTCTTCCCCTAGACCTCAATCCTGGGGAGATAAGTTCTTCGCTGGCTCACATCAGAAAGGAGTTCTGCCACTTGACGTTTTTTTTTAATTATGGAAAATTTTCAGATATAATAAAAAATGTAGAGAATAATCTAATAAACCCCCCTGTACCCATGACTGGGCTTCAACAATTATTAACTCAGGGCTACTTTTGTTTCATCTATAGCCCCACCCATCCCCTTTCCACCCTGGATTACTTTGAAGCTAATCCAGACTTCATATATCCTTAAGATGTTCATATTGTAAGTGCCCCAGAAGATCTGGAGATTCCATTCTCCTTGAGAAGAAAGGAAACCGGCCTGTTATTACTACGTCATTTAGCCAAGGAGATACTGCCCTTCCTCCTCCGCAAACATGGCCCAACTCTCCTTATTTAATATTATCCTTTGCCTCTTTATGAGAGGAAAATTGCAACTCCAGTTATTCTTGTCTGGAAATGCTCCGCTGGAGTGATTACAGTGTTATCTCCCCGGGTACCGCCATTGCCCTCATCCTGCCACCTTGCCCACCCCCAGCTCTGCCCACTTTCTGGGTCTGAAGCCTGGTTTTCTCGCCTGCTTCCCACTTCCTCTTATGTGAGTTTTGGGTGCCTCTCCCTCCTTCCCCAGGATTCCAAGACCCACAGATGGTCCAGGAAACCACGATAGCCTAAAAACCTTCTTTCCCATTTCATAAGCCCAGCACAGAACCGTCTCTCTCCCATGCCCTGTACCAGCCTGCCAGTTGCTGCAGATCCTGGAATCAAAGAGAGAATTGGGCTTCTCATCTAAACACAGACTGACCTTGCACTTTCAAACCATATGTTATCTCCACCCTGGCAATACTCCTCGAATAACTAATCAATGCAAAAGAAAGTTTGGGAGGGGAAAAAAAAATGCAACGAAAATTATTATTATTACTTAAAGAGCCAGAGAAAGATAGCAAGGTCCTTCTAAAGTTACAACACCATCTTTAGCAGCTGCAGGGTACATTAAAGCGAGGGGCCGGGGGAGGGAAGATAGGGCATATTTCAAAGCTGACGGCTGCAGTAACAAAAAGCAAGGGGGGTATTGCGTGGAATACGCCAAGTGTTTGAAGTGGACAAGATTTCTAGCATGTTGCCTTGATGCCTGTACATACTTAATAACAGATGTTTGGTCTCTCTTGGCAGATAATTGTCCTGCTGTAAGGTTGACTTGACCTGCCTGAGCGATCCGGCTTCGAACACCCCAGCAGTAACAAACGATCCCAGCTTCTCTCTTTTTTACTAGTAGAATGCTCAGCCACGCTTCCTTTTAAGCACATAATTACTCAGCGGCAACTGAAGCCCATCTATCCCCCTCTCCTAATGGCCACGGAGCCATTTGGCCATAATTTATGGGGACAGGGTTCAAAGTTTTAATAATATTTGGATAATATCATTGCCCACACGTCGGTGGCGTCGTGATGAATAGAAGGGGAGTGGGCTGATTTTGATTCCGCGCATGACAGCGCGAGCCTTAACGACTGGGGTGCCCGGCATGGCCTTTATGGAAACTGCCACCAGGCCATCAGCTCATGAATTATAGATCTGGGCATGAAGGATTATAAACAGCAGTGGGGATCACACAGGGACGCTTGTTCATGAGGAACTGTCCTGTTAGTGCCTCTTCTTATGCAGATAAATGAATCGCAGGGAATACCGAAACGGCGTAAATAAACCCTTAGCGGATAACAGATTAGCACATCAACATAAAAAACCCAGTGCCGGGGCCTGCTCGGGGATATTTATGTTTATACTCTCTGCTCAAGTGGCTCCCTGGTTTTTTGGCTTCTTCCTGCTCACCTCATAATTCCCACATCCTAACGGCACCTCTGGGCACGTTTCTCGGATGCTCTGCGGAGCCCGTTGGCATTTGTACACCAGTTTGCTCAAAGAATCCCTTTTGGACAGGCAGATGGGTAAAGGATGCTCATCCAATACAGGACAGACTTGATTACAATTGCCTTGGTGGAGTCATGGAGTGCCCTCCAAACACTCCACATATAGGCAAGTGCTAACGGGATAAGAGGAGGCATTTCTGCCCCGAGAAACAGAAAGAAGGGACGGGGTCTCAGCCATAAGCCTTAGCGATGATCAAGTCCAACCCATACCGCTGCCAGAGAGCAGGTGGCAAAAGTGAGCCTGAGAAGGGAAGGAACTCCCCCTAAATTATACAACTTTGTTGCCAAGTCAAGAGTTCTCTGACTCCCAAGTGGTGCCCCCAGCTGCCTTATCTGGCCTGAGTTTTCTCTCCCAGAAATGTAAGCGTTCAACACCAGCCCCCAATGATAGTGTTAAAACTAAAACAACGTTTGCCAACTTCCTCCTGTTCATCTAGACTGACTCACCCCAAACTTTGACAAGGTTCGCGTGCCATGAGCAAGCGCTGAACTTACGCACTCGATATCCATTTAATCTGAAGGATTTATTTGGAAAGAACAGCAATTATAGCCGCACCTCAGAATAACTAGGAAATGGCACATTTAGATCTCTTTAAATAGCTTACAGGCGTTCTAAATAGCTCTCGCCTACGCCCAGGTTCTGATCTTGAGCTGTCACTTGCCTGGGCCTTCTCGCAAGAGACCAGGAGCAGGTGGGAGCAGGTTTCAAACATCTCAGCTTGTTTCTCTACTGTGAGGCATTGTGTACGATGCTTTCTGCTTTCCAAAGCATCTAAAGACATGTTATCGTTTTTTTTTTTTAAATCGTACCAGGAAAAAGGAGGTAGCAGAAAGGCAACAACATTTATCGAGCCCCAACATTTAAAAAAATTATCACACAGGGACTTCCTTGGCGGTCCAGTGGTTAAGACTCCATGCTTCCACTGCAGGGGGCACAGGTTCAATCCCTGGTCAGGGAACTAATATCCTGCATGCTGCTTGGCGTGGCCAAAACAAACAAACAAACAAAACCCCAAAACAACAAAAAAATTATTATACAAAAATTAACTTTGGGAGGTTCACAGTTTTAAGAATTTTATTACATATACAGAGTCCTGTAGCCACCAACACAATCAGGATACAGAACAGAATTATCACCCCTAAATCTCCCTCCTGCTGGTTTTTTAAAAAGTCAAATCTTCTCCCAACCCCTAATCTCCATCAACCACTGATCTGCTCTCCATCACTTTTTTTCTGTCTTCTGGGAATGTCATATAAATGGAATGATATAGTACTCCACCTTTGGAAACTGGCTTCTTTCACACAGCGTAATGTCTTTGAGTTCCATCCAAGAGGTTGCCTGTATCTAGTACCGTCTTTTTTTTTTTTTTTGCTGAGTCATATTCAACTGCAGACTGGACATCGAGTCAGGGTATACCAGGCATTTCTGGTTATACCATCATTATACCATCATTTCTGAGATGACCATAATGGCTGGCAGCTACGAAACCTAGTACATCCATCCTAGTATTTTATTATATTAACTCATTTAATCTCTCAACAACCCGATGGGGCAGCTACTAGCATTATGTCTATTTTGCAGACAAGAAAATCAAGCAATAGAGAGGTGACATAGCTTGCCCAAGGTCACACAGTAGGTAAGTACAAGAATCACTTGTGAGGTTAGAACTGGGTCCAGCCTTGTATTTCATAATGAGAGATCATAATTGTAAATGTTTCTGGCAGGGAGATGAGACATTTAAATCTCCAGGGAGGTATAAAAAGCTGATAGCTTTTTCCCTTCAAGAAGCAGGCTATGCTGGGGATCGGGGACAACTGACATGACCAGAAGAAAAACAAGAAAAAGGGACCAAAGTTTCCCTCTACACCATATTGCTAAGGCCCACTTACAGAGTTTGCACCCACCTACACACATCCCAGGAGACAACCACACTTGAACTGAATACAGTGGCTGATACATAGAATATATCTTGACCTCCGTTCATCCTGCCTGGTCTCGGGGATTGGAAAGAGAACGAGACCTGAGAATTTGGAATTATTTACCATGAATCCCGGGGCTGCCGACCTCAGGCCTCCTGAAGGGCAGTCATCAATCATCAACGTTCTTACCCAGCCTGAGATACTCCTGCTGCCTTTAGAACCATAACTGCCAGTAAAAGTAGATGTGGATTCCAGGTGTCAACCTACCCCGTATTGTTCATGTGGGGAAACTGAGGCCCAGAAAGAGAATGGGTTTGCCCAAAGGCACACAGCAAATCAGTAGCAGATCCAGCCTGTAACCTAGAGCCTGTCTCCCACTCATCCACTCATTCATCCATTCATTCAACAAATACTGTGCTTACCACATGCCAAGTACTTTTCTAGATGCTAGAGACAAATGATGAATAAGACACAACACTTGCCTTCATGGAGTTATAGTTTTGGCAGGAAGAAAGACATTAAACTAATGATCACAAAGAAACAGGTCATTTCAAACTGTAATAATAAAAACTATAAAATTGTCTCAAGAGCCTCAGGCAATGTGTTTCCCAATAAACCTAGCTGCTTCCATTTCTTTGTTTTTTTTTTTTTTTTTATTAGCACCTTTAATTATTATTTATTTATTTATTTATTTTTGGCTGTGTTGGGTCTTCGTTTCTGTGTGAAGGCTTCCTCCAGTTGCGGCAAGCGGGGGCCACTCTTCATCGAGGTGCGCAGGCCTCTCACTGTCGCGGCCTCTCCTGTTGCGGAGCACAGGCTCCAGACGCGCAGGCTCAGTAGTTGTGGCTCACGGGCCCAGTTGCTCCGCGGCATGTGGGATCCTCCCAGACCAGGGCTCGAACCCGTGTCCCCTGCATTAGCAGGCAGATTCTCAACCACTGCACCACCAGGGAAGCCCCCATTTCTTAAAGGAAGGAGGGCAAAGTTTCCTGCAGTGGTAGACACTTCCACATGTCCTCTAAATAAGGTGATGCAAAAGTAGTTATATAGTTCTATAGCTTTTTATTATAGAAGTCCAATGCTGGCTCCCCAATTATCACTAACAACCTGTTGATAAGGCAAAGCTGAGTCTATTCGTCACTGCAGTGGAAAGTGCCACTTTAACAGAGCTTGGATAGCATCTTAAAGAGGGAAAGGCAGGGTCATTTTTACTGAGATTCTGTACTCTGATTTAAGGAGGGTTTTCAAAGTGGCAGGAGGGGCAGTTGGTTAGCATTCAGTAAGGACAATGTTAAGATAGCTGAGGGTTGATGGAAACAGCAAGGTGACGATTTTGACGCGAGGGTTTCAAAGAGTCTTGGGGGATAAAATGTTGTTAGAGGCTTGCTATTGAAGAGTTTATGGGCTATTCCTGTAATGCACAGCAAAGTTAATTGACTGGGCAAAAGTACTCATGGAATGGTAAAGTTATGCTAATGAAGACAATAGAAGAGTAAAGACATGTTACTATTAGACACTAAGCCATGTGGGATAGATGGTTTTGGTTCTCATAAAGTAACACCTGTTCATTATAAGACAGCCAAGAGAAGCAATGATGATGACGATGATGATGATGATGATGATATCCACCATTCTATGCCAATCTGTGAGTGTTAGGAAGGGGTTGGGGAGTTCAATTTTACAGATGTTTGACTCAAGTTCAGAGGGGCAAAGATGCTCAGCCTGAGTTCTCTAGTTTGAAGCAGGAGAACCAGGATTCACATGTAAATCTGTCTGCCTCTGACCATGTTCTGCTGCCACCCAGCCAAAAGAAAGGCATTTCTTGATCCCATTACCGATAACCAATTCCAGCCTTTTGGTGATCATCCTTTCAGTCTTTTTTCTGTGCATATATGAACATACATGATTTTCATCATAGTTCAATTATTTTTACTCAACTGTCTCTAGCTCTTTGCTCAAGTCACATTTTTCTTTCTTGCTAGCGCAAATCCACTGCTGCTTTTCTGGGGATTAAAAAAAAAAGAACATTGCAAAATTCCTTTGGAAATCACCCCTCTCTCTTCCACTCTCAGCCATGACATTCAAATGGAGTTCACCATCCCACCCCACCTTCTTCCTATTTTAATTACCCAGGTCTGGCCAATTGGCTTGGACATGAATCAAAGCAATTGATTCTGGGAGAGTCATGCAATGGAAGTTGGGCCAAGGAAATTCTTCCTGGAACTTTTTCTGAGACCACTGTGGGAATATGCCCACTTTTCTCCAGAATTTTAAGCATAAAGATTCAATAAGCTTAAAGTTGCCAGTGACCATCAGTCAGGGAGAATCTGTCTGAAAATGAAGCCCAGAAAGAAGAAAGCAGGGCCAACATACAGTATTCTGATAAGTTGCCTGAGCCTCTGGATCTAGCTATGCCTGAAGCTTCTTGAACTCTTTTGAACAATGCAGGCATAGAAGCCAATAAATTCCTTTTATGGTTTCAGGTAGTATGAGTCAGAGTCTAGCCCATAAACCTAAAATTCACAGGCTTTTTCCAGTTGTTCTAAGCTCTTGGACCTCATACCTAAGGCTGGAGAGTTGAGGTACAACCCTGGAATCCTCAGTAACTCACACTTCCATCATGGCCACCCATAGAAAACTGCTTTAGCAGCAGTTTATACTGTTCAAACCTTTCTATTTTGTGTAAACTGCTCAGTCTGATTTGAATATTCATTCCCACAAGTCTAACTGAAGGATTTTGCCTCAGTCTGGAAGGTTCAAATTAAGGATATCCTCTGTGAAGTCTGACACCTAACCACTGCCATCTTAATCACCACCACCACCACCATCACCACCACCACCATCACCACCTCCACCATCACCTCCATCACCATCATCACCACTTCCACCACCACCATCTCCATCACCATCATCACCTCCACCACCACCATCACCACCACCATCACCACCACCAGCTTCACCACCATCACCACCACCACCATCACCTCCATCACCACCACCACCGTCACCACCATCATCACCACCTCCACGACCATCACCACCACCACCATCACCTCCATCACCATCATCACCACTTCTACTACCACCATCTCCATCACCACTTCCACCACCACTGTCACCACCACCACCATCTCCATCACCATCATCTCCTCCACCACCACGACCGCCCGCACTGGGCTGATCATGTAGCCTTTGTGCCACTTGAGAAGGGCTTTCACAGCCTGTGCCGGTGGCTTTGCAAGTTTTTTGTGCAAGTTATTTGTGTCCTCACTGGACAGAGAGCTCCTTGAGGGCAGAGACTCTCTGATTAACACTGAGCCCCTAGCAGCCTGCACATGGCCTTGACCAGAGCGAGAGCTCAGACAGGATACCTTCACTAAATGATGGAACATGAGATTCTGATGAAACCCCAATTCCTGCAGCGAAAGCTGAGAAAAGGTTCTTGATTCACTCCCAACCCCCATGATGATGATGATGATGATGATGGTGATGATGGTGATGATGGTGGTGATGATGATATCTAGCACTTTATGCCAGTCTTTGGGCAGGGGTCTGAGAACTGAGGAGGAGGTCTGGACAGGGTTTTAACTTAGGGGGAGCTCACTCAGTAGACTGGGAACTTCTTGAAGGCTTGTACCAGCTCTGATTCAATCAATGCTTGGACCTCAGAGTCTTACCAAATAGGAAACAGAAGTCAGCCAATATTTGTTCAATGATCTTTATTTTCACTTATTTACTTTTTAACCTTCAAACTAAATTCCCTAGTACAGTAGTTCTCAAATTTCATGGGTGCATCAGAAATCCCCCGAGAGCTTGTTAAAACACAGATTGCTGAGCCTTCACCCAGAGTTTCAGATTCAGCAGGTCGGTGTGGGTCTGATAATTTGAATTTTTAACAAGTTTCCTGGTGATGCTGACCCTGCCCAGGGACCCCATTTTAAGAACTGTTGCCCCACTGGGAGGAGAGTAAGAAGTCACTGTGATTCTGAATTGGGAAGCCCAGGAAGGACCAGACGTCCCTACCCCATTTCTCCTATCCTGTGCCCCACATGGCAAGGCCTTCCTGGGCCACCAGGGCAAAGTTCAGAGGTCTCATCCAAGATCCAGCAGAGAACCTGGGGCTAGAGCAGAGGCAGACTCTACCTGGGGAAAAGGCAGATCCCTAAGGGTGAGGGACCTCCCATTTAGCCAACAAACAGAAGGGGCTAAATATGCAACTGGACCTGCTTTTTTTGAGTAAACACAGGGCCGCCTGTGTAAACACACATTGTCTACTGGAGGATTAAGAAGAGCAGGGCTGGGTTTTATTTTTTTTTCTTTCCTTTTTTTTTTTCCTTTTTTTTTAAAGCACTGAGAAAAGCCATTAAGGGATTAACACCCCGATTTATGAAAATGGAGGATGATAAAGGAACAATGGGGTGACAGCATTGTGTAAACGACATTGATTCATTTCAGAGACAGGACTGCTAACTGGGAGAAATGGAGAAATAAATGGGACAATGAGGAGATGCTTTTACCAGCTTGTCATTAATTAGCCGAGAGTACAATTCTTTTATTGTCCTTTTTGAAAAATACAAAATTGGTAGGAAAATACAAGCACTGAGCGAAGCGATTATTCTATGTCACGGGCTGACATCTGCTTTTCCTTTTCTCCCAAAGCTTGCCTCCGGAAGTGGTTTTTTTAAGGGAGGAAAAGAAACTTTCCCACCCCCCCACCCCCCTGCAAAAGGTTCTTGTGGGGTTGGGGAATGAAATGACCCCCCCCAATCCACAAGTACACCTCAAATTTCTCAGCAGTGGAGGGCGGTCTGGAAGCTAGAAACACCCCCTTGATCCTTTACCTGGAGGGAGTGAGGGCTGGGAGGTGAGAAGTGAGCAGGCTGCCCCGAGGTCTCTGGCAGTGGGTTGGGAAGGGATGAGGAGCTTGGGAGAAGGAAGATGCGCTTCTGGGAGCAGCAAGACCAGCAAAGTAGCCCCCACTGGGCTCAACAGCTGGGCCCGTCCGGCTCTGCAGACCGCCTCTCACCCATTTCGTCTACAATGGGGAACTGAAGCATTTGAAATAAGCCCGTGTTGGGATGCATGTCATGAAAAACCTTCTCCAGATCAGGAAAGTGGGCTCAAGTCCTGACAGCAATGGCTTTTCCCCAGAACAGTGCAAGTGTCAGACCCGTCTGGGGGAAGGATGCATGTCTGGATTGATGGGAGTTTAGATACGACTTCTCTGGGCCCAGGAGGGCTTCTGTCAGCCTGGGCAGGGGAGCGGGGAATGGATGGCATGGGCTTAGGGCCCTGGAGACTCACAGGGTAGACGCACAGCACGTTTACGTGGACTCTTGATGGAATAAGCAAGGTCCGTGCTGCCCAGATGGTCCTTACCCCGTCGGCCCGGGCAGAGGTACAGCTGCAGAGAGGGGCAGGGCTGTTTGGGTCTGAGTCCCGGCCGCCTCTCCATTTTTAGGGGCCATTTGTAAATCTGAGTATCCCACGTTTAGATTCTAACTTGTAGACACAGAAAAGTTGGCCAACTGTGGCTATTTCTAGAAAAAGTCAAACAATCACACAAGGGTTAATAGCACTTATTTAAAAAAAAAAAAAAAAAAAAAGGAGCTTCCAGAAACAGTGTCCCTGGCAAAGAAACTGTAAACAGCTCTCCCATTGTTCTTGCCTCTGTGACTACTGGTCATTGTTTGGCCTTTAATCTGGAAACGCTATAGATATAAATATCGCTATCTTTATAGCATTGTATCTTTACAGGCCAAGATAAAACAATGGATCTTTGCATCTCTAAGCTTTATATGTATATAAAGATATCTTTATTCGGGAAGATTATGTATGTGTGCCTCACATATAAATGTTGAACCATCGTAGACTTTTCTCCATACACACACACCATATTCAGTGTCTCCTGTGTGCCAGGCACTGCTCTGGTGGTGGGCTTACAGTAGTGAACAAACAAGAAATCTCCCCCACTCTCATTCCCTACAGAACTTACATGGCTGTCTGTGAAACCAGAAAATGAATATGTAATAGAAATAGGTCACATAATAATTAGCGCTATGGAGAAAAATGAAGCATATCTGGGGGTAGGGGGACGGCTTCACTGATAAGGTGCCAGTTGAGCAAACTCCTGAGCTGGCAGCCATGTGGGATGAAGGGTGTTCCAGGCAGAGGGCAAAGCACATGCAAAGGCCCAGAGGCAGGAGTGTACTTGGTGGGTTTGAGGCACAGAAAGAACTAAGCTGGAGGAGTGAGAAAACGGGGACAAAGTAGTCCAAGACAAAGTCCTTGTAAGGGCATTGTTGTTTACCTGGAGGGTGATGGGGGCCATTGAAGGGCTGTGAGCAGAGAGGTAACATGATTTAATGTTTGAGTCAATAGGACCACACTGACTTCAATGGGTAGAATAGACCAAAGACTGTATATTTAAGATGCTCACCTAGACTGCTTATTTCAGGCACCTACAGGGGCCAAGCAGGTCATAAAGGGAATGAATTATAGGGAATGGTGGGAAGAGTGGCAAACAGGAGGCTGCCTGCTGGTGTAAAGGGGCAACTACTACTCAGCTCCTGCTGCTTGCTGAACTTGAAAGATATGAACATAGAGTAGCCATATCTTGTCATCTTAAAGCAAGGCTGCATTTTCAAGTGAACACTCCTGATTTTAAAGTTGAAGCCCGACAGACCACCAGTTTAGACTCTTTCCTGAATCTCTTATCAGGCAAGGAGAACTTGCACAATAGATCTTCTTACCCTTCCTTTATTATCTGGCTGCCAGGAGGCTCAAGGATACGTTTAACTTTAAAGCATTATAACTATACTGCATAAAATTCTTGGCAAAGTCCTCTCCTTCCTTCTCCCACTTCTCATAGTTTAATAGGATTTCTAAAGGTCCAGTTAAAGACCATGTGCTTTTTATTATAAGCAACCTCAAATTATGATACGTGAGGAATAAATTCTAAGTAAACTAGACTATGGGAGAATAGCTACTCTGATCATACTCTTTTATAACCATGGATTATAGGTGTTCAGGAAAAAGAAGTATTGTGATAACATACATTATTAAATGTTTGCCTTATGTAGGGAAGCTTATGTTATCATGTCTGCAGGTTTCCCCAGGAACAGAGCTGGCTGTCGGTTCTCTACGTCCTCCCCCCTTATAGGTCTGTTGCTGCCAACCCTCGCTTCCCCGATTCCTCCTGTTCTGCCCAGTGATTTGACTTGAAATGTCTCCAACATTCACACCCCTACTGCCAGCTCAGCCTGCCTTGATTCCCTAGAAAGGCACCTCTGGCTCATATCAATTGGAACCCATGCAAACCCTTTAGACCAGGGATCCCCCCCATGCCAATTCTGGTCAGTTGGAAGTGGCTGCTAAAAACACTTGTGTTAAGAAGGAATCTGAGGCCATGCTTAGGTGAAGTAGGACAATGCAGATTGGTAGATTAGGGACGTCTGTGGTCATTAACAAGTAGGTCTTTTTCCATGGCGTGAGGAGGGGCAGGGCAGAAGTTCTCCCTTCTAATAGAATCATATATAGGGACTCGGGTGAAATCAGAGTTCGCCAACTGGAGGCTGCACGCCTGCTTTGTTTGACCAACAGTCATCAGCCTTTAAGGGTAAGGGTTCAAACTCTGTCTTCTACAGATCACACATTTGTCAAATTCCTTAGCCTCTCTGAACTTCAGTTTCCTCATCTGTAAAATGGGGAGAATAGTTGTGTCCTATTTCACAGGACAGAGGGGATGATTCAGTGTAAAGACTTTAACTCAGTTGTCGTAAGTGTAAGTAGTCCATGAATATTATCTATTCTTGCCTTTATTACCATTACTTTTCAGAGGGTCACTCTTGGGTCCCCGCATAGCTCTTCAACTCGCCTTGCTCCACATGAGCAGAGAAGCTCATGGAACTGTATGCTTGCTGTACTAGAGTCAAATCCAAGGAGCCATAAGGGCACAGAAAAACCTGGCAAGAATAGCCCTCTCCAGAGAAAGCCCACCAGAGAGAAACCAAAGCCAGTTTCAAGAGGTTTTGAGATACTATTGGTAAATAAAAATCAAGCAGCCTGATATCTTTGGCTAAAAGTTCCGTCTTGCAGTAACCAGTGGAGTCGTGGTCCCAGGCTGGGAGCCACACATGCCATGGTTACTAGTCATCATCCTTCCCTTTGAGATGGCAACACCGCTGCGGGGTACTAACCCTGGTGAAGCTTGGGAGAACGGGGTTCATTTATTAGCCATGAGGCCAATGGCGGCCATCACCTGGAGAGCCTGTTAAAATGCAGATTGCAGGGCCCCACCTCAGAGTAGCTGATTCAAAAGGTCTGGGAAGAGGCCTGAGAATTTGCATTCTAGCAAATTCCCAGAGGACACTCACACCTTTTTTTTTTTTCTGCAGTTGCATTTTTAATTAATTAATTAATTTATTTATTTATTTTTGGCTGTGTTGGGTCTTCGTTCCTGTGCGAGGGCTCTCTCCAGTTGTGGCAAGTGGGGGGCCACTCTTCATCACGGTGCGCGGGCCTCCCACTGTCACAGCCTCCCCTGTTGCGGAGCACAGGCTCCAGACGCACAGGCTCAGCAGACGTGGCCCATGGGCCTAGCCGCTCCGCGGCATGTGGGATCCTCCCAGACCAGGGCCCGAACCCGCGTCCCCTGCATTGGCAGGCAGATTCTCAACCACTGCGCCACCAGGGAAGCCCGGACCCTCACACTTTGAGAACCACTGGCTTAGGATGAGTCACTTCATCTGTAAAATGGGAGCAGTGACACACCACCAAGATGGTCCTGAGGGTCAGTTACCTTCGTGGACGTGAAAGTGCCGTGTATTAAATGGCACCATCTAAATCTGAGTTGTTCATCATACTGCTTACAAGTGTCCCCAGAGTGAAGCTGGTTACAGGTACACAATCGTAAGTAATATCATTATTGAACCCCTGTGATGTGCTCAGCACTGCTGAGAGCGCAGGGCTGTGGAAATGGTCCCTACCACCCCCCAGCAGCTGCCCGTCCCATTACCTTTCCCCTTTTACACTCAAGAAAGCCCTTTGGGGGCTTCCCTGGTGGCGCAGTGGTTGAGAATCTGCCTGCCAATGCAGGGGACACGGGTTCGAGCCCTGGTCTGGGAAGATCCCACATGCCGCGAAGCAACTGGGCCCGTGAGCCGCAACTACTGAGCCTGCGCGTCTGGAGCCTGTGCTCCGCAACAAGAGAGGTCGCGATAGTGAGAGGCCCGCGCACCGCGATGAAGAGTGGCCCCCGCTTGCCGCAACTAGAGAAAGCCCTCGCACAGAAACGAAGACCCAACGCAGCCAAAAAAAAAAAAAAAATAGCCCACTCGTCAGTAATTAAAAAAAAAAGAAAGCCCTTTGGTATATGTTAATCCCAAACTCCTAATCTGTCCTTATCCCCCTTTCCCCTTTGGTAACCATAAGTTTGTTTTCTGTGTCTGTGGGTCTATTTCTGTTTTGTATGTAAGTTCATTTCTATCATTTTTTTTTTACATTCCATATATAAGCGATATCATATGATATTTGTCTTTCTCTGTCTGGCTTACTTCACTTAGTATGATAATCTTTAAATCAACTATAATTCAAGAATAAAAATATTTTTTAAAAAACCCCTTTGGTTTAGTATCTCCATTTTACAGGAGAAAATGGTAACTCTCAGATTTGATGAGACTTCCCAGAGGCCACCTAGAGTGGATACTTTCTGGTATGCCTGAGCGTCTGCCAACGGCCACCCCCCGACACGACCCCCAGCCCCTTCCTCTCAGAACTGCCTTCGCACCTTCAGAAGCTTACTGTATGTCATCTTCATGCCTTGTGACCCTGACATTCTGACCAGAGTTGTTGGATCAAAGGTCGAGCTCTGACCTAAGGTGGTCCAATTAACATCTCCCTCCTGGGAATGGAGAACTGCTAGTAAGAGACAGCGACTAAATGTGTTGACCAGAGGGTACCAGTGGGATGCACGAGTGAGGAGGGAGAGTGATGAAGCCTGCACACAGAAAGCATCAGAGACAAGGACAAAAGTTCCTGTTTCCAGTCACTTCCTGGGCCCCTACTCCATTCCTGAGCTTGGATTCCATGATAGAGCACTGTAGAGAGTAAAAGTTTTTGTTTTTTGCTGTAAATAAAAGAAAACTTATATCAAGTGACCTTATAAGATAAAGGTATTACTGAATGTCACTCATGTAGCTAAAAAGTCCAGAGGTAGTTCTGGACTGGTTTGGTTGCTGAAATAATATGACCAAGGGCCCAGTTTCTCTCTCTCTCTCTCTCTTCTGCCTTTTGTGATGTAGAATTCATTCTCAGGAACCCTAGGGTCCTTTGCAGCTCTAGGCTTTTCTTGGTTGGTAGCAAAATGGCTGCAGTAGTTCTGGACCTCACACCATAAACCATGCTATCCAAAGGAAGAGAGAATCCCTTGCAGTTGGCCCTGTACAAATCCTAAGATTCACGCTCATTGGCCCAGACGAGGCCACATGCCTATCTCTGAAACAATGGACAAGGAGATAAGATATGCTCTTTGGATTGAACCAATCAGGACTGTCCCTTGGGGCAAAAGGTGGGGTCTATCCCTCCCACACCATGTGATTGATATGGGAGAAAGGATTCCCTAAAGGACAACTGGGTATTTTTGGTGGAGATGGGAGACAAAGAATAGATGCTAGGAAAACAACCAACACATACCAACGACCTCCTAAATGTTTAATAAATGCATCTTTTTTGCTTACTCTTTCTTGAGTTAATTTTTAACTTTCAACAAAAAATTCCTATCTAAATAGGTACATGTAATCTTCACCTTTTACTTTCATTTATCCCAGTCATTTCTGGGAAGCCCCTGGGATACTCTTGCCCAGTTTAAGTAGGCAAGAGGAAAAGAAGCCAAATCTGACTCATCAGGGAGATAGAAGTTTTGTCGAACTTGGTCAAGCTCTACAAAAATTTAACAGAAATAGACTTATTGTGATGAATAATAAGATATGAACAAGATCTGAAAGAATAATACTAAGTAAAATAATGAGAATTAATTCTCAATATTAAAAATGCAAATCCTATATAATTCATAATATTTCATTAACTTATAATAATCCATTTCAATCAAGATTTTGTTGCCTGACTTGTAGTGAAGGAGTCTTAGCTTCAGTCACTGTGACTTTTTTTTTAAAGACTATTTTGTTTTACCAGATTTCTCGTATTCGCATAGTATGCATATAAATATGCAGAGAGGAAAACTTTCAAAATCTTACTCAATGAGAAGAGCGAATAAAATTTCAGAACCATCACAAACACTTAATCCATCGATAATGCTGCATAATTTGCAGGATGGGTGTAGCTGCTTTGGAAAAAAATGCCAAAGACAATAGCCAGCCACCCTTCTAGAAAATGCTGAATCACCAATGTGCCCCAACGGCAGAGAACGATGTTGTATGAAGAACACAGATGCTGAAGTCTCGAAGTCAAAGAACAATAAAAATGTCGGACTTTTCCAGTTGAAGGCATTTTAGGAGTGCCTTATCCATGGCACTCCATGGATAAGTGACTTATCCATCCTTTATGTCTGCCCAAAAGGAATATGTGATTAAAATCATGTCTAAATACATATACAAAAGTTCTTTCAACCTATTTAATTTCAAAATCCTAATGATAAGAAAACATTGCCTGATATTTATTTGATGGCATTGTTTTCCTTCTTAGTGGTTTGTGAAATGATCACTGTACCTTGACAGCATCCTGGATTCGACAGAAATATGACAGTCTCATAACCTAAAAGCTCCCATGATGCAACCCCACTGCATTATTATTGTGGGTATAGTTCGTTTTTGCAGCCAGTGGCCACTCTCCTATACTCCATACACTATTTTCTTTTCTTCCTCTCATATGCATGCATCACAGCCAAAGTATAGTAAGGCTTCAAGTTTAGTTCATTCCCTGGTAAGGATACTATTTGTGGTTCTATCCGAAAGAGTCAGTGCTTTTTGCAATTTTACAATAGCACAAATGCTATTATATTCAAACTTTTCCTGTGGTTGAACACCTGACTTCCTCCATGAATGTAAGATCTGTAAAACATAGTAACCATATTCAAACACATTACCATTTACTGACAGGCACTGATGATTCCAATGCAAATGGAGGGCAATTCAAACAAACAAATACTTAGTGTTATCCAATGAAGTGCAAACAAGATCCGAATAAATGAGTGGGCACATTTACTTCCTGCTCAGGCATCCGTTCCTTATTGGTTGGTCTTTATGTCTTCAGTGCCTCCATCTGCATGGGATTCATCAGCCAAGTTGCCTTACATCTCCCGCTATTTCTAGAAAATTAATGCTAGAATTACTGCTAGAACCATGTGAAAACATGATCGTGCCTCTTGCAAATCTTTCCTCTCGTTCATGGCTGATCATTCCATTACGTCATAATTATCATACAGCTATAGCGTAAATACATAGTTATTTCCATCTCTCTGTCCAGATGGTCGGTTACACGATAATTACAGTATGTTTGTACTTACTGGGTTTAATTACCAGATAATCAGGAAGAACATGCAAATTGCTAGGTTGTTGTAACACAGTCCATTGAATCAAGGAAAACCTGTGTATTGCATATAAGTAAACAAGCTCTTACATTGGATTATGCCCTGTAACCTGTGACGACAAGAAGGTTTGAGGTTTGTTATAGGTCCATTGTGTGGGTTCGCATTACACTTGTTGAGCTTGGATTAATGTCCAGATTATAAGGAAATGTAATGGGAGAGATGATCATGCTGCCACGCCTGCCATGGGGACAATGGGGAACTGGTCATAGGAGTGACTGAATAAGGTGCCAGCTCTTGGCTCCCAAGTCCTACTCTGTTCCAACCTAGGGCATTCCAGAGTCACGTGCAAGCATCTATTCTCAGCCCAAACATGTACCTGCCCAAGTAATGGCAGGGAGAGAGTGCAAACTATCAACCAAATAAACCTCTCCCAGGAACAAAATGTCACTCTAGATAGAAGCCAACTTATAGTTCTCTGGTGTGTCCAGTTTGCCACCAGTGCTATAACTAAGTGTTTTTCTCCCTTTATCACCCCAAGCGGAGCAGTCTAGATCAACATCTTCTGATTCCCGTGACCGGACTACTGTTGCACATTCATTTTCCTACTTTCCCCTTCATGACTTCCTCTTGGAAATCCATGTTGTTCTAAAGAAGCCAACTTCATCCCTGCTTCCAGGAGTGAAACCTATGACCTTTTCAGTCAGCATCTTCCCTCAGGGATTGGTTTAGGGTTGGACATATGCCTCAAGCCATTTAAGCCAATCTTAGAACAGAACATTTTCTGGAGATGCCAGAAGCATCCCTCTTAAACCTGAATGATGAAGTCTGAAGCCTCATGAGCCACTAAAAGCCATCTTGCAACCATAAGGAAGAAACTGGGTCATTAATGACATCATTGAGCCACAGGATCAAGCTTTACCTGAAACCTATATTGATATTTTCCAATTACATGAGGGGCTAAACTCCCTTTATTGTTTATGTCACCTAGCGTTGGGGTTTCTGTCATTACGATGAGAAGCATAATAACTTATAAAGTTGCCACGACTTATCTCCCTGGTTTATCACAGAAAATTCCTTACAGATTTTTTGTGGAACTTTCTGCCCCGCTATCTGGACATGAGCAGCCTTCATGTTCTGATACATCATTTCTTCCCCACCCCCCCAACAGTTTTATTGAGGTATAATTGACATAACATTGTATTAATTTTCGGAATACAACATGATGATTTGAAATATGTATATATTGCAAAATGTTACCACAATCAGTTTAGTTAACATTCATCACCTTACATAGTTACAAATTTCTGTGTGCATGATGAGAACTTGTAAGATCTTAGCAACTTTCAAATATACAACATTGTTAACTTTAGTTACCAGGCTGTACATTACATTCCCAGAACTTATTTATCTTATAATTGGAAGTTTGTACCTTTTGATAACCTTCACCCATTTCACCCACCTCACCTCTGGCAACCACCAATCTGCTCTCTGTTTCTATGAGTTCAGTTTTTTTACACATATGTGAAATCACACAGTATCTGTCTTTCTCTATCTGATTTATTTTACTTAGCATAATACCTTCAAGGTCAACCCATGTAGTCACAAATGGGAGAAATTCCGTCTTTTTAATCGCTGAATAATATTCCATGGTATGTGTGTGTGTGTGTGTGTATATGTGTGTGTGTGTGTGTGTATATATATATATCATCTTCTTTATCCATTCATGTGTCAGTGGACACTTAGGTTGTTTCCATATCTTGGCTATTGTAAATAATGCTGCAATCAACTTGGAGGTGCAGGTATCTTTTCGAGATAGTGATTTCATTTGCTTTTGATATATGCCCAAAAGTGGAATTGCTGGATCATATGGTAGTTCTCTTTCTAACTTTTTGAGAAACCTCCATACTATTTTCCACAGTGGCTGCACCAATTTATGTTCCCAGCAACAGTGCACGAGGATTCCCTTTTCTCCACATCCTCTCCAGCACTTGTTATTTCTTGTCTTTTTGATGATAGTCATTCTAACAGGGGTGGGGTGATATCTCATTGTGGTTTTGATTTGTGATGTTGATTATTACTTGATGATTAGTGGTGTTGAGCACCTTTTAATGTAGCTGTTGGCCATTTGAATGTCTCCTTAGGAAAAATATCTATTCAGTTTCTGCCCATTTTTTAATCAGATTATTTGGTTTTGTCTGTGTGTGTTATTGAGTTGTATGAGCTCTTTATATATTTCGGATATGAACTCCTTAACAGACATATGACTTACAAATATTTTCTCCCATTCCATAGGTTGTCTAATACATCATTTCTAAAGCTTACACATTTATTGCTTTTCCTACTGACAGAGATGGCATTCCAGCATCTACCGATGGGAAAGGCAGCCCTAGCCCTCAGAAATGAGAAGCAGAGAAAGCATTCTTCACCATGAGTGGGGCTCAGGGGAGACATGGTCTCCAAAGTTCTGCTCTGCTCCCCGTAGAGAAGCCTGGTAGGAGGACCCTGAGGCAAGCCAGGTGGACTGTTCCTTGAGGTTACTCAAGGTTTACAGGCCGGGATGGAGAAGATCCAAGGACGCTGCTAGGAAGACAACTGATTTACAACCTAGATGGCAAAGGAAAGGCATACGGCAGAAGGAGTGGTGAGGGGTCTTGGAACAGAGAGACAGAACCAGCTGTGTGGGGTGGTCCCATAACCCCAGATGAAGAACATGCACTGGGTCACCCTGAACAAAGGGCCTGTTATCTGTCTCAGAGTCAAGGCTTAGAGCAGCCATATCAGGCTGGACATCAACTCATCCCACAAATGCTCACTGCATGTCAAGGTGTAGAGGGCCAGCAACCATCACAGACATCGAGTGACACACATGTGCACCCCACATGGCCCTTGCCCTCATCCTTCTTGTGACTATCAAGTGAAGCAGACAGTTAAACAAGCAATTGCAATGAAACATGGAAGTTGCCAAGTCTAGAAAAGGTATGAGGTGTGGTGGGAGGATACAAGGAAAGAAACCAACCAAACTCAAGTTCAGGGACAACTTCCTACAGGAAACGAAGGCTGAGGGATAAGAAGCCTTAGTCCATGGTCGAGCAGGAGGAGAGATGATTTGAGCAGAGGTCAAGAACATTTGTCAGGAGGCAGGAGGGGGTACACAGGTTTCTAGGAACAGAAAGGGGCCTGGCAAAGTTGGAGAGGGAGCGGGAGGGTGAACATGATGGGAAGTACAGATGCAGAGGCTAGCAGGCGCCACATCTCAGGACCACATCTCACGGCCACATCAGCCAGGCAGGAAGTCTACATTTTAGCTCAAGGGCAGTTTTTCACAGACAGAATGACATGATCAGATTTGCCTTTTAATGGACCATTGCTCACATTTTATTCCAAATACATCTCTAAACTACTTTTCAAAGGTCTTTCTAGAGGGGTCGTAAAGGGCAGGGGGACAATGTCAATACAACCCAGAACAGATTTTCTTCTAAAACCCCTGTGCAGAAGTGAAGAGCAAACTGTGGGTTTCAGAGGGACTTGCATCAGGAGCCCCCTTTTCCACAGCTTTTTTATGTTCAAGATGCCCTTGCAATACTTTCAATAAATCTTTTAAACTCTGTTTTTCTTTGAAGTAGGAAGCCTTGTCATCAGCATGTGATCGGGTGGCACAACCAGCGTTTTCCAGACTCTGCTCATTGGACATGATGAGCTCCCAATCCCACCAAGTGCCTTGTTCCACCTTGACCGAGATGCACCCATAAACTCTTCTTCTGATACTCTAAAGCTTAAGAGGGACATTAACCCAGGATGCTATCAGATTCAACCAAGAAAGATGTGTCTTGAGACTGATGGCCAAAATGATGCCCTCGGCTGGGCTCTTATGGACTAAGACAGATGACAAAGAAAGGTGAGAAATGAGTTTTTATTGTCATGAGTTGGCCTCCCTGACATTTCTCCTATTTTCTTTTTTTATGTGACTAATAATCATCATCATCATCAGAGGAAATTATTAATAAGACTCATGACCAGTAGCAGCATTGACAGTCATGACGGCCGCTCACTGTGTTTACAAGGCACCAGGTCCAGAGCTAAGCATCTGAAATAAGCTATCTCATTTAATCCCCACAATAAGCTTGCGAGACAGATATTGTTATTCTTATTTTACAGATGAGAAAACTGAGGCCCAGAGAGGTGAACAGCAGCTAGTACTGGACATTTGACTCTAATGTCCACAGCACACTTGACTCAGGAGAAATCAATTTCTTACGAACGATTAGGAATTTGGTCCCAGATCCCCCCCGGTCCATTAGGTTCTGTGCTGCCCAACGCAGGGTAGAGATCTGTCTGCTTCCCCAAGCATTTCTGCCTGATGAATTCCTTGGTCAGAGCCACGGTACTGAGCCAAGAGAGGACCAATCACCTGGGCCAAGTTTTCATTAAAATGTGTGCATTGGGGGTTGCAGGCGGGAGCTTAATGATTATTTTCAGTCCAGGTTCCTGCTTATTTGGTTTGGGTTTTGCACGATTAATTAGGAGCCTAAATTAATGAGAAGGGAAACACGTGTCCAGCTGGTCCTCCCAGATGTTCCTGGAAACAAACTCTCCAATTTGCACAGCATGACAGGGTAAACATGACGTGGGGAAGTTGCTCCGAGCTGGTTCCGTACCCAGCACTCCTGGCTGTGAGGAACGGGGGCCCTGCCTTGGAGTCTGTGCTTTCCCAGGTCTGAAATAATGTCTCCAATGTGCTTGCTGATCTGATTCTCTTTGGTTCCACAATAGGGCAGCCATGGTTATAATTCCTCACCTGAATCTCTGGAAAGAAGCAAATTGAAATGCAGAGCAAGAGCTGGAAATAGAAGGAGATGAGGAGAGAAAAGAGCTATCTCTAATAAAGATGAAGAGGAGGAAAAGTTCTCCAAACTTCAGTGGCGATGTGCATTCATAGACACATACCAATAGTCCAGTGGTCCAGATTCCTTTCTCATCCTATCCCAGTGTTCCTTTTGTCTTTATGATGAGAACAGACTGATTCATCTGTCCCAGTTACAGCTTGTTTGGAGCGGTGAGTGAATAAAAATAAATCAGGATCCACCAGGATGGCTCTCTATATGAAAGTCATATGCCATCAGGGACCCTCCATCATGGGGACCCTCCCCTTCTGTGGCCTCCACAACAGGAAACATGGAAAAACGTACCAATATTGAAGTGGACAATGTCTAGGAAGTCCAAAGAAGGTCAGGGAGTTTCACAATGTCTCTCTTTTAATGTGTTGGCCACCTCCTCTCTTCCGGTGCTGGGAACTGGAGTCGTGCAGAGGACAAGGTAAGCGTGACCTCCATCTTCCAGGAGTTTATGGTCGTCTAGTGGTTCTCACTTTACTAATCACAGACCTGACCAAGGATATTGACACAGTCAAGAAGCCTCCTTGGATATATACATGCGATGAATATTATTCAGCTTTAAAAAGTCATTTGAGAAATGCAAATTAAAATCACAATGACATGCCACTACATACCTATTAGAATGATCTGCCTAAAAAGTAAATTCCTTTACTTAAAAGGAAGGAAATTGACACATGCTACAACACAGATGGACCTTGAAGACGTTATGCTAAGTGAAATAAGCCAGATACAGAAGGACAAATGTTGCATGATTCCACTTGTATGAGGTACCCAGAGTAGTCACATTCAGAAAATAGAATAGTGGCTCTCAGGGGGATAGGGAGTTAGCATTTAACAGGCACAGAGTTTTGACATGGGATGATGAACAGTTCTGGAGATGAATAGAGGTGATAGTTGCACAACATTGTGGATGTACTTAATGCCACTGAACTGTACACTTAAAAACGGCTAAATTTTGTGTGTATTTTGCCACAGTTAAAAAAAAAAAGATCTCTTGGGTCTCTGTGGACACAAGTTTCCTGGATGAGTGGGCAAGTTGACATCACTCTATAAACAATCTCCCTATCCTACACTCCTGCTGCAAGCCCCTTATGAGAATTGGACCATCATTGGTCTACACAGCATTTATCTGCGACGTGTTCCCAACACCTCTCTAGGCACTGGGGAAATGGAGGTAACAAAGACAGAGAAGGCTCCTGCCCTCAGAGGCTTATATTCTAGTGGAGTTGGGGCAATAAGCAAGCAAATTGCAAACCCCATCCCCAGCAGGCTCGGTCCTGGCCCAGTTTTATTTTAATCCTTAGCACTTACGACAGTCTAACATAATATATATGTTACTGATTTATGCTGTGTGCCTGTATCTCTCCACTAGAACATAAGTGCTATTTTATTGATTTCATTGATATAAACCTGAGCCTAGATAGAATAGGATGTGGCACCTAGTAATCATTAATAAATGTATAAAGTGAATAAAAGTCAACAAAAAATTAAAAGGATAATTTTTGATTGTGAAAAATACTTTAAAGGAAAGAAACTGGGTTCTGTTATGAAGTGTAACTTATGGAGAAAAAAAAGATTAAATAACGTGGGGTGTAAGATTTTGAATTAGATGATCAAGGAAGTGTTTTTGTTTTTGTTTTTTAAAAATAATATGGCATTTGAACTGGCATCTGTAGGGCAAGAGGGAGCTCTCCATGGAGCCATCTGGAGGACGAGTATTCCAGGCAGGAGAAACAGCAAATGCAAAGGCCCAGTGGCAGGAAAACTCTTCATGTGTTCCTGTGGCATTAAGTATTAAGTACATTCACATTGTTGTGAAACTATCCCCACTATCCATCTCCAGAACTTTTTCATCATCTCACACTGAAACTCTGTACCCATTAAACAATAACTTCCCATTCCCATCACTTCCCACAGCCCCTGGTAACCACCATCCTAATTTCTGCCTCTATGAATTTGGCTATTCTATGTACTTGTGACAAATGTCATCATATGATATTTGTCCTTTCATGGCTTATTTCACTTAGCATAATATCTTCAAGGTTCAAGATGTTGTAGCATGTATCAGAATTTCATCCCTTTGAATGTATATACCACATTTTGTTTATCCATTCATTGTCAATGGATATTTGTGTTGCTTACCCTTTGGACTACTGTGAATCATGTTGCTATGAACATGGGTGTACAAATATCTCTTTGAGACTCTGCTTTCAATTCTTTTGGGTATATACCCAGAAGTGAAATTGCTAGATCATCTAGTAATTCTATGTTTAATTTTTTGAGGAACTGTCCTAATTTTTTCCACAGTGACTGGACCATTTTACATTCCCACTGGCAATGCACAAGGGCTTTAACTCCTCTACATACACACTCACACTTGGTACTTTCTGTTTTTTCAAAATAGCCCTTCTAATGGGTCTGGAGTGGGATCTCATTGTGGTTTTGATTGATTGATTGATTCAATCAATTCATTGATTCACATTTCCCTGATGATTAATGATGATGAGCATCTTTTCATGTGCTTATTGATCATTAGTATATCTTCTTTGGAGAAATATCTATTCAAGTCCTTTGCCTATTTGTTAACTGGGCTTTCATTTTTTTGTTGTTGACTAATAGGAGTTCTTTATGTATTCTGGATATTAATCCCTTATCAGATATATGATTTGAAAATATTTTCTCTGATTCTCTGAAAATATTGCCTTTTCACTCTGTTGATAGTGTCCTTTGATGCACAAAAGTTTTAAATATTGATGAAGACCAATTTATCTAACTTTTCTTTTATTGCCTATGCTTTTGGTATCATATCCAAGAAATCATTGCGAAATCCAACATCCTTAAGCTTTTCCCCTACTTTTTGTTCTGAGAGTTTTATACTTTTAGTCCTTACATTGAGGTCTTCCATCCACTTTTAATTAATTTTTGTATATGGTATAAAGAAGAAGTACAACTTCATTCTTTTGCATGTGGATATCCAGTTTTCCCATCACCATTTGTTGAAAGATTATCTTTGTCCCATTAAATGGTTTTGGCACCCTTGTGAACAATCATCTGACCATACATCTCTCTTCTATTCCATTGGTCTATATGTTCGTTCTTCTGCCAGTACCACAGTTTTGATTTCTGTAGCTTTGTAGTAAGTTTTGAAATCAGAACGTGTGATACCTCCAACTTCGTTCTTCTTTTTCAAGATGTTTTGGATGCTCAGAATCCCTTGAGATTCCATATGGATTTTAGGATGGTGCTTTTTATTTCTGCACAAAGATAGCTGGGATTTTGATAGCAATTGCATTAAATCTATAGATTGTTTTGGATAGTATTGACATCTTAACAATATTAAGCCTCCCAACCCGTGAACACATGGATTTAATTTATTTATGCCCTCTTTAATTTCTTTCAGCCATGTTTTATAGTTTTTAGCGTACAAGTCTTCTATCTCCTTGGTTAAGTTTATTTAAGTATTTTATTGTCTTTAATGATATTGTAAATCAATTTTTTTCTTAATTTTCTTTTCAGATTTTTCATTGTTAGTGTATAGAAATGCAAATGATTTTGTCTGTTGATATTGTATCCTATAACTTCATTCAATTCATATATTAGGTCTAACAGGTTTTAGTTTGGGGAATCTTTCTGGTTTTCCAAGATCAGAGTATCTGTGAACAGACATAATTTTACTTCTTCCTTTCCAATTCGAAAGTCTTTTCTTTCTTTTTCTTGCTAGAACTTCCAATACTATGTTGAACAAAAGTGATGATAGTGGGCATTCTTGTCTTGCTCCTCATGTTAGGCGAAAGGCATTCAGCTTTTCACCATTGAGTATAATGTTAACTGTGAGTTTGTCATATCAGGCTTTTATTATGTTACCATTTTGCTGAGGTTTTTTACACATGGATATTGAATTCTGTCAAATGTTTTTCTGAATCTACTGAGATTATCATATAATTTTTATCCTTCATTTTGTTAAAGTAGTGTATCACATTGATCAATTTATGGATGTTAAGCCATCCTTACATACCCAGAATAAATCCCCCTTGATCATGTGTATGATCGTTTTAATCCATTGATGAATTTGGTTTGCTAATATTTTCTCAAGGATTTCTGCATCTATTTTCTTCAGGGATATTGGCCTGTAATTTTCCTTTCTGTGTAGTGTCTTTGTCTAGTTTTAGTATCAGGGTAACGCTGGCCTTGTAAAATGAGTTTCAAAGTATTTCTTTTTCTTCAGTTTTTTGGAATAATTTGAGAAGGATGCATTAATTCTTCTTTAAATGTTTGATAGAATTCACTTGTGGAGCCATCTGGTCCTGGGCATTTGTTTTTTGGAAATTTTTAAATTACTGATTCAATTTCATTACTAGTAATCAGTCTATTGAGATTTTTCTATTTCTTCATGATTCAGTCTTGGAAGACTGTATGTTTCTGGAAATGTATCCTTTCCTTCTACATTGTCCAATTTGTTGGTAGATAGTTGTTCATAGTAGTCTCTTAGGATCTTTGTATTGTCGTGGTATCAGTTGTAACTTCCCCTTTTTCATTTCTGATTTTATTTATTTGGGTCTTCTATCTTCTTTTCCTGATGGGTATGTCTAAAGGTTTATCAATTTTGCTTGTCTTTTCAAAGAATCAGCTCTTAGTTTCATTGATCTTTTCTATTTCATTTATTTCCACTTTGGTCTTTATTATTTTCCTCTTTCTACTAACTTTGGACTTTGTTTGTTCTTTTTCTAGTTCCTTTAGGTGTGAAGTTAGATGTCTTATTTGAAATTTTTCTTGTTTCTTGAGGTAGGCCTATATAGTTATGAACTTCCCTCTTAGAACTGCTTTTGCTGCATCCCATAGATTTTGGAAAGTTGTGTTTCTGTTTTCATTTGTCTCGAGATATTTTTTTATTTCCTCTTTGATTTCTTCATTGACGCATTGATTGTTTAGTAGCATGTTGTCTAGTCTTGATATGTTTTCCAGTTTTTTTTCTTGTAATCAATTTCTAATTTCATTCCATTGTGGTTGGAAAGGTGCTAGTATGATTACAATCTTCTTAATTTTATTGAAATTAGTTTTGTGGCCTAACATGTGATCTATCCTGGAGAATATTCCATGTGCACTTGAAAAAAATGTGCATTCTGCTGCTTTGAGATGGAATGTTCTACATGTGTATATATATATATATATATATATATATATATATATATACACATATGTATATATATATATATAAAGTCTATGTGATCTAATGCACTATTTTTTTTTTAAATGCAAACTGACTTAGTTTTTTTGTTTTTTGGTTTTTTAATTTTTTAAAATTTATTTATATTTATTTTTGGCTGTGTTGGGTCTTCGTTTCTGTACGAGGGCTTTCTCTAGTTGCGGCAAGCAGGGGCCACTCTTCATTGCGGTGCGTGGGCCTCTCACTGTCGCGGCCTCTCTTGTTGCGGAGCACAAGCTCCAGACGCGCAGGCTCAGTAGTTGTGGCTCACGGGCCTAGTTGCTCCGCAGCATGTGGGATCTTCGCAGACCAGGGCTCGAACCCGTGTCCCCTGCATTGGCAGGCAGATTCTCAACCACTGTGCCACCAGGGAAGCCCCTAATGCACTATTTAAGGCCAATGTTTCCTTATTGATTTTCTGTCTGGATGATCTACCCATTGATGTGAGTCCCCCACTATTATTGTATTACTGCCAGTTTATCCCATTATGTCTGTTAATATTTGCTTTATATATTTAGGTGTTCCTATGTTGTATACATAAATGTTTACAAATGTTATATCTTCTTGTTGGATTGAGCCTTTTGTCTTTGTCCCTTCTTTGTCTTTTGTTACAGTCTTTGTTTTAAAGACTATTTCATCTGCTACAAGTATTTCTACCTGAGTTTTCTTCTTGTTTCCATTTACATGAATCATCTTTTTCCATTCTTTCAGTGAATAGATTATTTTGCATTTTCTAGAATGTCATATAAATGGAATCGTAGAGTATATATTTGTTTGCATAATTATTGTGAGATTCATCTATGTTATAGCATGTATCAATAATCATTCCTTTTTTGCTGAATAATATTCCATGATATGGAGTTGCCACAAATTTTCATCTATTCCTCTGTTTATAGACATTTGAGTTATATCTGGTTTTGAACTATTATGTATGAATAAAGTTGCAGTGAACATTTGGTTACAAGTTTTTGTATGAACATAAGATTTCACTTCTCTTGGGTAAATAGGTAAGATTGAACTGGTTAGGCCATATAGTGAGTACATGTTTAACTCCTTAAGAAAATGCCCAACTGTTTTCCAAAATACTCATACCATTTTATATTCTCACCATAGCGAATGAGAGTTCTAATTCTTCTACATCCTTACTGACATTTCATATGTCTACCTTTTTAAAATTTTAGTCATTCTAATAAGATGTAGTAACATCTTACTGTGCTTTTAATTTGCATTTCTCAAATGATTAATGATGTTCAGCATTTGAGAATTTTTTCATGTGTTCATTTGCCTTCCACATAATCTTTTTTCTCTAAGTGTCCATTCAAATCTTTGGCTCAATTTTTATTGGATTACTTGTTTTATTTTCTTATTATTGAGTTTTAAGGGTGTGTGTGTGTGTGTGTGTGTGTGTGTGTGTGTTTATTCTGTATACAAGTTCTTTACCAAATATATAATTTCCAGTTTTTTCTCCCACAGTGTGACTTATCTTTTCATTCTCTTAGCAATGATTTCAAAGAGCAAAAGTTGTAAATTTTGATGAAATCCAATTTGTTATTTTATGGATCATGTTTTTGGTGTCATATCTAAGAAATATTTGACTAACCTAAGATCAAAAGATTTTTCTCCCATTTTTTCCTAGACAATGTATTTCTTTGCATTTTACATGTAGTCCTAGAATTCATTTCGAGTTAAATTTCTGTTTGTTGTGAAGTATGGATCAGAGTTCTTTTTTTTGCATATGACTGTCCAACTGCTGTACCACCACTTGTTAAAAAGACTCTGCTTTCTCTACTGAATTGCCTTCATAACTTTGTCAAAACTCAATTGTCCGTATACGTGTGAGTCTATTTCTGAGCTCTCAAATCTGTTCCATTCATCTATTTGTCTATCTTTACACCAAAACTGCACTCTCTTGATTACTGTATCTTTTTAAGGAGTCTTGAAATCAAGTGGTGTCAGTCCTCCACTTTGTTCTTTTGCAGAGCTGTTTTGGCTATTCTAAGTCCTTTGCATGAATTTTAAAATCAGCTTGCCAATGTCTACAAAACAAAAACCCACTGAAGTTTTGATTGGGGTTGCTTTAAATCTAGATCTATAGGTCAATGAGAAAAGAATAATATTGAGATTTCTGACCCATGAACATGGTACATCTCTCCATTTATGTAGATCTTTTGTATTTCTTTCAGTAATGCTTTGTAGTTTTCAGTGTACAGGTCTTTCGTCAAATTTATCACTGAAGTACTTTAAGTAGGGGATTGACATTGTTCCCTTTGATGTCTAATGTAAGAATAAAAAACTGGAAGAAGATAAGAGTGGGAACAGGAAGACAACTGGAGACTATGGCATTGTTCAGGCAAGTGATTATGGTGACTTGAACCAGGATGGTGGCAGGGGTGATAGAAAAAAAAAGAGCTGACTTAAAATTTAATTATGTATAGTTGCATGCAATTGCCATATTTTTTGTAGGTCAGAGAAGCTATATTACTGGCAATGTCATATGATTTAACCCAATATTTTAGAGATAAGTCAGGACTCAGAAGCTGCTGATTGATTAGATGCAGGGGACTAATGAAAGGAAAGAATCAAGGGCGGCTCTTAGGTGTTTAGTTCAAGCAAATGAATGGATGATGATGCCATTTCCTCAAACTCCAAAGACTGGGGGAGGAAGGAACCATTCATCCCCATTCTCCCTGACTTTCTCTTTATTCCCAAATCCTTTTTGTTTCTCTCCATCAAATTTAGCCTTTCAGGGAACACAATTGTCACAGGGCTACATGCTTACTTTTAGACATGCATTTTTCCCACCTAGCTCCCTGTCTGACATTTTAATGACTTTTGCTGGCTTAGCCTTTCATGGGTAAGGCGTACAGAAAGAACATATATATATTCTGTGCACGATTTGAGATTCGTGCATACTCCCTTGATTTTAATGCCGTAGCAACATGCCCTTAACTTTTTATTTCTCTGAGCCTGGCCCTCATCTGGACAGGTTCTGGGCCACATTTTCCAGCAATTTGGTACAGATCATCGTGAGGCTCCTGAGTTTATGGAGGGAAGGCTAGGAACGCATGCTTGAGTTTATACTCAAATTACTATCCTAAATGACTCCATGGGGGGTTTCTTTTAGGGGTCACTGAGAGCCAGAGTGGAATGTTTTTCCTTCTTCACTCTATCCCCGGCATTGGGGCACGAGGACCATAAATGCAGGTAATGTGTTTTATAGCCAGATTCTCTAGGTTCATTTTTCCACCTCTCTCCCCACTCCGAATGATAGCCATGAAACTCCACAGAGCTGGCTGGAGACTAACTTTGTACAGCCCTGTTTCTACCAAGGCTAAGAGATGGGTGGCTGAGCAACATACCCAGATACACTTGAAGAGCGTGACACTTCCAGTCTGTGGCTCGGCCAGAAATGTGTGATTGCCCTCCAGCCTAATGGAGAGGTCCAAACTGAAAAAAGCCATTCATAGGGAGTGAGCTTCTCATCTCTGGAGGCATTCAAGCAGTGGCCACACAACTGCTTGACCCCAAAACTGTTATAACTGGAGATTTACGCATCTGACAAGGAATTGAACTATAAACTTTTAAAGGTCCTTATAACACAGACTTTTTCAGAGACTAACATATTCTTTCATTATTTCAACAGATATTTATTGAACATCTACTGCAGGGCTGGGAATTGTACCCTGAAGATACAGCAGTGAACAAGATGGCCACAGGCCCTGCCCTTGAGAAGCCTTCAGTCCAGTGAGAGTGACAAATAATAAATAAGGAATTTACAATGAGGTGATGAAAACAACTGTGTCTGTCAGGTAATAGGACAGAGTCCTTGATGGCTTTTTACATGAGTTATCTCAAAGATGCTTCCTGATCTTAGGAGGTCAAGCTCCACTTTACAAACTATGAAATGCAGGCTCAAAAAGGTTGCATAAATTGTCCAAGCTTGCACAGCTGTTACCTGCTGATGCTGGAACAGCAGCCCTGACCTTGCAGTCTCCAGGGTCTATACACTTAACTAAACCTCTGGTTAAGATTCTTATAAGACCAAGTTAGAGCCCAGGTCCTGAAGACCCAGGTCTCCACACATCCTACCCCCACTCTCACCTCAAGAAAGGTAAACAGTACAGGTCCCCTCAGTCCCTCTCCCCTCACTAAACATACTAGTCCTTGGAGATTTTCAAATAAAAACCATCTTTCTGCCTTATGCAATTAAGTTTGCCAGCTCAGAAAAAAAAATTAGAAAAACACATTTTACTTAAAACTTGAGGCTTGATGCTTGCCAGAACTCCCACTGTCATTTTGAAAGTGGAGAGTACGAAAGGAAAGGTGAGAGCAGTTAAGAAGACCCTACTATGTGGTTAGGGCTTGTAAAGGCCCTACTATGTGCTCAGCCCTGGAAAGGGATGAGGATTGGGTGGCTGGAGTGTGATGCACAGATGAAATAAAAGGTATGCTACTTTCCCTTGATAAACTTAAAGTCTCGCTGCAGAGACAAAAAAGAGATGAGCAGGAGGTGAGCAACAGAGGACCAAGGAAAGGGCTAAGACATGGCATCGTGATATGCACTTTTCAAATCCTGGGTCTTGCTGTGTGTCTTGGACAAGTCCCTTTGCCTCTCTGAGTCTTGATTTCTTCATCAACAACAGTGTTGTCCAAAAGAGCTTTCTACGAGGATGGAAATGTTCTCTATCTGCAGTGTTCAGTACGGGGAGTTTTTGATATACATGTGGCTTTTGAACTCTTGAAACGCAGTCACTGTGACTGAGCGGTGAATTTTTAATTTTATGTGATTTTAACGATCTTACATTTAAATAGCCACAGGGGGCTAGTGGCTACCATAGCGGGCTGCACAGATCTAGATAGTTGGGAGTTAGGAGGCTTTATCTATTCCAAATAATATATAGAAAGAGAACCTCAGAAGGGTGTATTCTTCTCCTGCAACTGTTGGTTTGCTTTTTATTTTTTAAAGCAGTGGTGAAACACTTGGGCTCTGGAGACAGGGGCTGCATCCCAACTTGAACTGATCTGGCTGTGAAGCCCTAAACAAGTCTATTAGCCTCTCAGTGTCTCGGTTTCCTCATCTGTAAGATGGGAATAATAGTGGAAGCTAGTTTACAGGGTGGTTGCAAAGAACTCAAAGAGGTAATAAACGAGGCTGTCTCAGAACAAGGTCTAAGTCTTGGTAAATCCTCAAGAAATACATATGCTTTTTAAAAATTATTATTTTGGGGGGCTTCCCTGGTGGCGCAGTGGTTGAGAATCTGCCTGACAATGCAGGGGACACGGGCTCGAGCCCTGGTCTGGGAGGATCCCACATGCCGCGGAGCAACTGGGCCCGTGAGCCAAAACTACTGAGCCTGCGCGTCTGGATCCTGTGCTCCGCAACAAGAGAGGCCGCGATAGTGAGAGGTCCGCGCATCGCGATGAAGAGTGGCCCCCACTTGCCGCAACTGGAGAAAGCCCTCGTACAGAAACGAAGACCCAACACAGCCAAAAATAATAAATAAATAAATAAATAAAATTTTTTTAAAAATTATTATTTTTATCATTATCATCTTTATTGTTGTTGTTGTTATTATTATTAATGGGACTCAGTCTCCGGGAATCACACCTTGTCTCCCTAAGCAACTCAGTCTTCATCAGGGAGGCATCAGGAACTCCCCACAGCCACCTCTTGATCTCAGTTGCCAAAGTGACAGGATGAAAGATGAGAGCCCAAAGTCTAAGGGTACCTTCTGTGTGCAAAGAATCACATTTTCTCAAGTATAGAGAATCTCCTCCTTTCCAGCACCTGAGAAGACATTGGGACAATTTCATATCTTTATGGCATCGGCACCCTGGAGAACTTTGCCGAAGGGATTAAGATCGTTCTTGGGTTTCTAGACTACATGCTAAGTGCAAATCAGCAAGATAATGATTAAGATGAGACATTCAGATATTTTTATCTGGAAGATTTTTTTTTAAGATTGTTAACAAAATTCAGACAGATCTGACAAAGAACACAGAATATTTTCCTTTTTCTTTCTTGACTTATTTTTAATGCTTTTAAGAAAGAAAACAATTCTTCCAGTACAGAAATCTGTTCTTAAATTGCTTTGGATTTCATTCAATGCAATGGTTACTATGGGATTTCTGTGTATGGGCAACTCCCTGTGGAGTGCCAATAATGTCACCAACTCATTGTGAGCAAAGCAGGTCTCAGAAATGAGTGAACTGGGCTGAACAGGGACCAGGGTGAACCAAAGAGCCCTGGAAGGTGTTGCTCTATATCTCCAGCTGATGTTTCCATGTGGGAATGTGGGCATTTCTTGACAGATCTTAACTTTTCTAAGAAACACTAAAAATCTGGGTTTTCAAGTAAAACATCCCAACATCCTAATTTTAAATGTTGGCTTTAAAAAACACACAAAGAAGATGTACAGGATGAACTGCCTCTCCAACACCAGGTGTAGATAGCTGAACCAAAAGAACCTGAATCTGGGACAGACCGTGGAAGGTGATTCTTAAAAGAAATCCAGACCTCAGACCAATTCTTTTAATCTGAGTCTTTCTGCTAAAAAATCCACACAGTGACCTTTGGCCAAAAACAGTAAAGTCCAACCTGGACTAAAAACCAACAGCAAACAAGATTCCTGCTGATTTCAGGGAGTTGGCATTGCTGGGTCAAGAGTTGACTTTTAGAGCCCTGTATTGCACTCCACTGATTTCCAGGTAACTGAACCCAAAAAGTCCTGGATTATCTTGAATTCCTGGGCAGCAAAGCAATCATTGCTGAGTCATAGAATCACTTTCCCAGAATTGTAAGGGGACAAATATCCAAGGGGATGTCCAATTCCCATCTAAACCATCCTGGAAACGATGATGTCCAGCCCCGTTTCATTCCCTACCACAGAAGCCTGTCTATGTCCTTCCTAGCATGCATCACAGTCTCTGATTTTTAAAATATTTTGGTTTCCTTGTTTATGGTCTGTGTCCTCCACCCCACTAAAATGGAAGCTCCATGAGAGCAGGTACCCTGCCACTCTTGTTCACATCTGCTGCCCCAGCTCCTATAACAGAACCTGGAACAGTAGGGTTCCAAATATATATTGCTAAATAATAAATTAATGAATGATCATCAAGGTCATATTTTAGTGTCTCCAGAAACAAGAGGCTTATTACTTCCCAAAGCAGGCCATTATTTCTTTGGACCCTCTCACCGAAAGGAAAGCTTTTCTAGAACCGTTCTGTACCCACATGATCTATTAGCCCTAGTTTTATCTCTTGTGGTCACACAAGTTAAGCCTACATTCTCTTCCAACTCACAGGCTCCTAAGTGTTGAAAGACATGTATCACATCTCTTTGAGTCTTGTTTCTTTTCTTTTTTTTTTTAAATCCAGGCAAATCGTATTCATTTCTTCATTTGATCTCTTTAAAAGGGAGAACAATGGTTGGGGGTAGGAGGGAGATGGGAAGAGAAGAAGGGGGTCAGTAAACAGGAAGTCCCAAACACAGGGCATAGTTGACAGTCTCACTGTTACTCTTACTTTCAGTGTGTATTTTAAAGCCAGATGATCTGGTTTTTCAAAATGTGCATTTCTCAGCCACATCTGGATACACACCCTGAGAAATAAGCCAATGTCTTTGGGCCCAATCACATTTCCAGGTGAATGAAATAGAAGGATCTTTTGGTTATGTTGTTCTTTTTTTAATTTATTTTATTGAAGTGTAGCTGACTTACCATGTTGTGTTAGTTTCTGGTGTACAGATATATATATATATATATATATATACACACACACACATATATTCTTGTTCATATTCTTTTCCACTATGGTTTATTACAGGATACTGAACATAGTTCCCTGTGCTATACGGTAGGACTTAGTTGTTGATCCATTCTTTATATAATAGTTTGCATCTGCTAATCCCAAAATCTCAATCCATCCCTCTCCCACCCCCACCCACCTTGGTTATGTTATGAGAGAATGTCTTGGGCCCTTTCAGCCTTGAGATGCTAAGGCTCCATGAAGAACACCAAGCGCTGTTGTATGTGTAGGGTGTGTGTGTGTGTGGATGTGTGTGTGAGTTTGATGGTACAGACAGGCTTTCCTCCTAAACACATGACTCTGAGAATGCCCTTCATTGGGGGGTCCAAAGTCAACGGCCCAGAGCAAGGGAGGAATGAGCCCAGGAATGGTGATGATGGCCTTGAATGACCCACATACCTTTGGTGTCCTGAAGAAAATTAATTTTTGTGGAAAACAGACCTACGTTTCTCTCGCTGATTGGTTCAAAAAGCAATGTAGTAAGTTATTAGCACTGATGATCATGAACAGTACTTGTGCATTGGGATAAAACTTCCAGTGAAAACATCATTCAAAGGTTCAAAAAGCCCAGTATCTGGACACAAAGAAGGACATTTTGTAATTGTATAAGCATCAATTGAACAAGAAGATGTATCAACTATAAATATATATACATCTAACAACAAAGGCTGCAAATTTATTAAGCAAAAACTGACAGAACTGAAGGAAAAATAGATACTCAATCATAATAGCTGAGGACTTAAATACTCACTTTATATAATGGATAGAACAGAATTAAACAGGAGATAAACAAGAAAAGAGAAAACTTGAACAGCACTGTAAACTACCAAAACTTGTAGGCATCTTTAGAATACTCTACCATGGACAACAGAATATACATTCTTCTCAAATGCACATGGAACATTCTCCAGCATAGGCCATATATTAGACCACAAAACAAATCTCAATAAATTTAAAAGAATTAAATTCATACAAAGTATATTCTCTAACCATGATGAAATAAAATTAGAAATCAGTAAGAAAAAGAAATTTGAAAAATTTATAAATATGTGAAAATTACACAATACTCGCCTAACTAAACAATGGGTCAGCAAACAAATCCAAAGGAAATTAGAGAATACTTTGAAGTGAATGAAAATAAGAGCACAACAGGGAATTCCCTGGTGGTCCAGTGGTTAGGACTCCAAGGGTCTGGGTTCAATCCGTGGCTGGGGAACTAAGATCCCACAAGCTTCACGGTGTGGCCAAAAAAAAATGAGAACACAACATAGCAAAATATGGGATGCAGCTAAAGCAGCGCTTGGAGGGAAATTTATAGCTATAAATGCCTGTATTACAAAAGAAGAAAGATCTCAGATCAATAACCTAAACTTCCACCTTTAGAAACTAGAAAAAGAAGAGCAATCTAAACCCATAGCAAGCAGAAAGAAGAAATAATAGATATTAAGAGAGGAAATAAATCAAATAGAGAATAGAAAAACAGTAGAGGAAATCAATGAAACCAAAGATTAGGTCCTTGAGAAGATCAACAAAATTGACAAAACTTTAGCCAGAATGACCAAGGAAATAAGAGGGAATACTTGAATTACTAAAATCAGGAATGAAACATGGAACATTACTACTTATCTTGCAGGAAAAGTACAGTATCCATGCTTTTGTTGGTACTGACATGCTGATTCTAAAATGTATATGAAAAGGCAAAGGAACTTAAATAGCCAAAATAATTTTGAAAAAGAAGAACAAAAAGTTGAGAGACTTACACTCCCTGTCCTCCAAGACTCAACACAGGTGTTAGTCTCCTGTGCAGCCATCTTTGATTCCCTCCACTCAGATTTCAACACATCTCCTCCATGTTCCAATAGAAAATTACACAAACCCTCAGTAGATCACTCATTGCCCCGTATTGCCTGACCTGCTTCTTGAAGATAAACATGGTATCTTTCCTTCTTGTACCCTCAGGACCCAGCAGAATGCCCCAAACAGAAATGATCGTTAATAAATGTTATTTTATGGAAGGGTAGATGGATGATAGGTAGATGGATGTTGATCTTAGAATCTTTTACCTGTGTACAAATAGATGAGGCAGTGTGGTTTCTCTTAGATCAATATCACAGAAGAAACATGAAACTGGGAAACCAGGGACCTCCAGTTCTGCCACAAGCCCCCATATGACCTTAGTCAAGTCACTTCCCCTTTCTGATGCTCAGTCCCATCTGGAAAATGTATGAGTTTTACTAGATGATCTCTAAATGTCATCCAGATTTAGGTTCTGTTATCCTAGGACTAAGCAGGTTCCTCTATCCATGTTCAGCACATTTAGCAGTTGATGGAATTGGCCTGTTAAAAACCAAATTTAGTGGACATATTCATTAAATCTCGCAAAGTGGCCAAACGAGCTGAGTACCTAAACACAATACTCTGTCTCTCTCAAAACATTGTACACAACTTCAAGTCAGTGCCTTTTGAGCTCCTTTTGTAGAGAATGTACATGGCACTCAATCAGCATTCACAACAGGTTTTTGGCATGAATAATTTGTCAACCACAACAAAGTCACCCTGTAAAATGACCCTAAATTCCATTTTCTGTTACTGATGGGGAAGGCCATGTGATGGGAATTTATGGGGTGCCTCAGGTTTGACAGACAGTCATGTGGGTAAAAGAAAAGGGCAAAGGAGGTCTCCTTTGGTATTTAAAATCATGGGTCTCCCTGTAAAACCTGGAAGTTGTTTCTGAATGTATCATAGCAAAGAAAAGAACGGCTCAGTGATTTTCTTGCCTCTGAATTTCAAAGATAGTCTACCTCAAACCTGTATTATTTCTCAGAGATTTTCTTAACACAGAAAAAATTGGCTTGGTCTAATTTCAGAATTTTAGCTCTTTTTAAAATTTTGACCAAGACACCCACTCAATTTCTCATTCTGATGCCAACCACAAGAGATTTGACCACAACAGTTTTCATCATCCTTGCCTTGGCCAACATGGTGGTTTAAATCTAATAGTTGGACACAGACCCTTGAAATTACGCAACTATCCCATCATTGTAGCAACATTAGTCAATTTTATGTTAGAATATTTTCCAGGGGTGCTGAGGACCACGAAAGCTCCTCATTTTACCATCCTAAAAAAGCATGACCCTTTTTAACAAAAGAAAAAAATCATCCTTTAGAATACGGGAGTTGGCCATTTTTCCAATGGTTTCCTAGAACTCATTGTTCTTATTCTAGAACTATTATAGTTTAAAACATCCAGAGCTAGAATCCGCTTCTTTAAAAACACTATTTTATATTAATTGTGCAAAGTGTTTTCTTTTAGTCACTATGAGAAATTCTTAAACATCACTGAAAAAATCGAAAAGTTTTAAGCAAAATTATAATTTTGGTTTACCATTTCCCTAATTTGATTTCTCACAGAGAAAGACAAAACTGGACAGTAGGTTAAAAATGAAAAAAAAAATAAAAAGACTTATTTCTCTACTTTTTAAGGAACCTCACCAAAAGGCTATTAGAAACCAATGGAAATGCATTCGGTGAAGAATACAGGCCCATTAAAGAATGCAAAGGCATCTCTGTATGTATTTGGTTGGTGACCTTGGGACATAGTTTTAGAATTTCAGCTACAGTATACGTGTCATGCCAGGGGCCTGAGAATTTAACTGGTGAGAACAAAGTGAGTTCCCCAGTGCATTCACACACCAGCATTCTCACTGACCAACTGTGTGCCTGTGTACAAACTAAATGAGGGGAATCTGAATATCTGGCTTCCTGGGAAATAAGAGGTCAGAGGGTTTATTAGCAGCATCAAGCTTTCATTGCCCAGATCCGTGGAAACGAGCAGTGGCCTGGAAGTCCAAGTGGCAATGCCACTGCCTTCCCGGCACCTTGGGGGGTTCCCCCTGCCCCATTTTTATTCCATTACTTCCCTTCTGTGCCAGTCTCCTCCTCTAAAAGGAACTAGTTTGTGGACCCTAAGAACGGATCCAAGGAAGAATCCTTTTGGTTTTGAGGAGTAGCTAGAAGCAAACTCTGGATGCATCTTAATGTGTCAAATGGTGAGACAAATGAACTAAAAAAATAAAAGAACAAGTCAGGCCTGGTCTCAGCAGAGATTTGGGGAGCGAGGGGCAGAGGAGATGGGGCCTTGCCATGGGCCTAACACTTCAATCTCTCAGCAGTCATCTCAGCTCCCCTGACAGGGCATCCTTCTACACTTCCGGGGCAGGAAAAGGCAATGGCGATGACACCCCTCACATTCACGTCACTGCTTCCCATACAAGATTCAGTCGTTTCTCACCATCAGGACCCAAACACCCACCCCATGAAAGAAAAGTAATCCTGGCAGGTAGGCAGATTTTATACAAAAAGTACTTAATAATATAAATAGATAGATAGAAAGATAGATAGATAGAAAAAGATAGGTAGATATAGATAGATAGATACATAGATGAAGGGAGGGAGGGAGGAAAACAGGAATAAAAGGAGTTGAAGGTTATGGTTGCCTGACAATGCTCATTGGGATTACAGAATATAAACCTTCTCCTATCCTGAAATGCCATACTTCATCTTTGGCAAATTACGGAAGAACATATTTCAAAAAACATTTAGTAGACACCACTATTTGTCGAGTGAAATCCCTCACAGGCTATGGGGCATAGCTTCCCATGTCTGGCTGAATCACCAGGGGAATTCTTCAAAAATACTCATTCCAAGGACCCAGCCCAAAGATCCTGACTCTATAATCAAGGGTGAGACTAAAGCATCTCTCTCTCTCTCTCTTCCCTGGGTCATTTTACTGATCTTGGTAGTTTGTGCATTTCTGCTATAGGGCATTCAAAAGAAAGCCAATACATAGGGACTTCTGGCCTAGAGAAATGTAAACATCATCTGATTCCCATCCGAACCCAAATGCGTCTGAGAAAATGCTGGAAAAGGGCTGGGCTGAAGGCTAGAGCTGAACCTTAGTTCAGTTGCCTATTCACATGGTCTTCTTGGCCAAGCCACTTAAACTGAGTTTTCTCCAGTCTAAAATGAAGAGCCTCTGTTCTGTGGGGTTGCTGAATGCATGGAGTAAAGCACCACATGCAAAGCACTTAGCACAAGGCCTGGGACAAGTGATGAGCATTTTAAAAAGTTGGCGAATGTTGTTGTTATTCTTTTCACAGGCAAGTTAGAGAGGTCAGGCCCTATTCAAGTACTGTGAAAGACAACAGAGGGGAGATAGGTTGAGAAAGTGAAATTTGTCAAGGATAATATAATAGTAATAATAATCATAATAACAGTTGGGGGCTGCTTACTCTGTGCCAGGCTCAGTGCTGGGAGAGTTTTTAGAGAAACTTTGTTATCAGTTCCAAATAGCAAGGTCCTCTTTCCAATCCTCCATGGTGGCCCTTCCTTAGTTATTATAACTGGGGTCCAAACCAAGCTCTACCCATGCTGAAGTCAAAGGTCAGAAGCCAAGGATGGACCTTGGCAAAACCGTGACACGGGGTTGAGCTTATCCCTGCTTGCTTGTTTGGTCACCTTGGCCTGACCCCAGACACTTCTTAACCATCCTTGAGCCTTGCCCTTCCTCCCAAGAAAGGACCGATAAACTCAGTTCCAGGTGCTGTAAAGTGATACATGGACTCTAGAAAGTTCACCCCCTACCCACTGCCACCTGGAAACTTGCACATTTTCTGAGACCTAGAAGCCTTCAGCCAAGGAAGTTATCTCTGATTGAAGGACCAGAGATACCCATGGATCGGACAGGAAGGCGCTCTTAGGGAGGCAGGAGCACCGCCCCTCACGTCAGACACTCGCCCACCCACAGGAATTGAGCACCTGCCTGCCCCTGGGGGACAGCACTTCATAGTTTAGGAAGTCCTCTCAACCCATTTTCTCATCAGCGTCTCTCACCAGCTCTGTGATGTAGACAAGAAAGATGAACCAGTGGCTAGAGCCAGGAGAGCCCTTAAAGATGATGGAGTCCAGAGTTCCCAAAGCACAGGGTGCATTTAATACACGAGCTGACTGGAGCTGCTACAGGGCACAGCGTGCCCTCACTTTCAGCTCTCATTCTATCCTTCTGATTAGCTGTGGAGGAAAAAATTCTCCATGGGTCCTAGTGTGTTTCTAACACTGGCCCAGCTCCCCTTTTAAGAACAAGTGGACCTATAGCTCAGAATTCTTAGCAAGCAATAGAATTTAGCTAGAATTTTTTTTTTTTTTTCTGGCCATGCAGCATGTGGGCTCCCAGTTCCCCGACCAGGGATCAAACCCATGCCCCAGCAGTGGAAGCACAGAGTCCTAACCACCAGAGCGCCAGGGAAGTCCCCTAGCTAGAATTTAATAACAGTTATTTGTTTTGCTTGCATCTCACTTTTTTCCTTTATGTCAGTTGGTTCTCCATTTGTGAAAGCGAATAAAGATTCCTTTTCAGGGAACCCTCTTGCACTGTTGGTGGGAATGTAAATTGATACAGCCACTATGGAGAACAGTATGGAGGTTCCTTAAAAAACTAAAAATAGATTTACCATATGGTCCAGCAATCCCACTACTGGGCGTATACCCAGAGAAAACGATAATTCAAAAAGACACACGCACCCCAATGTTCATTGCAGCACTATTTACAATAGCCAGGTCATGGAAGCAACCTAAATGCCCATCGACAGATGAATGGATAAAGAAGATGTGGTACATATATACAATGGAATATTACTCAGCCATAAAAAGGAACGAAATTGGGTCATTTGTAGAGACGTGGATGGATCTAGAGACTGTCATACAGAGTGAAGTAAGTCAGAAAGAGAAAAACAAATATTGTATATTAATGCATGTATGTGGAACCTAGAAAAATGGTACAGATGAGCCAGTTTGCAGGGCAGAAGTTGAGACACAGATGTAGAGAACAGACATATGGACACCAAGGGGGGAAAACTGTGGTGGGGTGGGGATGGTGGTGTGCTGAATTGGGCGATTGGGATTGACATGTATACACTGACGTGTATAAAAGTGATGACTAATAAGAACCTGCAGTATAAAAAAACAAACAAACAAACAAACAAAAAGATTCCTTTTCAAAAAACTTTCATTGGGTAAATTTAGTGAGTCAATTTAAAGTAAAATATTAAGTAAATTAAGAGTACATATTCCCAGGTATGATTGAAAATTGGAAAAACAATATACCTGTATGATTTGATTCTGGAAAACCCTCACCAATCCACTCCATCACCTGCCAATAGAGCCAAGGCTAACTCCAAGGTCACTTGTTTGCTGGTAGTAGAATTCATCCAGGGCTCTTTCTGTACGTGCAGCCAACTCTAAGGCACAAGCAACTGAGAAAATATGGTGTCTGGCTCCAGGTGAGCAAAATGAAGCCCCAGTGATGGAGCAGGGAGTCTAAAGGAAAAGGCCTTGGAGATTCTGAAATCTGATCAACAGTGAACCTGTGGTAGGAATCTGTCTGCGGGATTAATTCTACTTCAGGAAGCAAAGTTCAGGGAAGGAGCACAGCTAAACCCTAGAGTTCACGGCCTTTTCCTCTGCAGAGGATCTATCTGTGGCTAAAATAGAAACATCTCAGGACCAGTCTCCCTGGCTCAGTTGTTGGACCTTAGGAAATAATATATGAACATGTGAACTAAAAGAGCCAGTATGGGACATCACTGAGTATCAGCAGAGATTCTTACCAGAATGAATAGTTACCAGACTGCACTGGACCGATCTTCAACGGTGACCCCATGCAGCAGGGGTAAGCAATAGAATTAGTATACTGATTAACTCATTCATTCCTTTTTTGCTCGGTGTTTGGACTAGAGTCAACCTCCTTGGGTTAAAGCATGGTTTCTCACCTTTGGCACTATGGACGTTTGTAGGAGGCTACCATGTGCTTTGTAAAATGTGTAGATGCATCTCTAGCCTCTATTCATTAGATGCCAATAGCAGTTTCTTCCCCGGCCCCTACCCAGTAATGACCAAAAAGGTTTGCAGACATTACCAAATGTCCTCAGGAGGTGAGGGGGCAAAGTTGCCCCAGGTTGAGAACCACTGGTCTAAAGTAATCCCAAGAGGTTCTTGAACAATTTAAAGAGAGTATAGAATTCTCAAGAGGGAAATATTGTACATCTTGGTTCTAGGAGATGCAGGAGAAATTTATTAGGAAAAATGGAGTTTGTACAACAGAACTTTCTAGATATAAATATAAAGGGGCCTGGTGTATAGTCAGTGCTCAATAACATTTTAATTTCCTTGCGAGGCTCTGGCTCTTTTGCATGTCTAATCTTCCATGAGCTTTTAAAGATCCTCGTGAATGTGTATATGCTAATTTCAAAATTGGAAAGAAAAAGTAGAGGGAAGAAAAAGGGCACGCGTGTTCAGTTAAAGACTTCTCATATAAAATGGTACAAAACCAAGACAGCAAAAGACATCATGGCTTCTTTTGCTTTTGTCAGCTCAATATTCCTTCCCTCCTCCTTCTAGGTATAGTGTCCGCCTTTTCTCTGGGGGAAGTGACAGCTTCAGACACCTTACCCAGTCTTGGTCACAAGGTGAGAACAGAAGCTAACCAAGGCCAATCAAAGTGTCTTTCCTAGGACTTCGGTTCTTGAGTAGAGGTGCACAGGGACGGATGTTTGGATTTCGGCCATAGTATTGTTGCCCTTGAGAAAGATAGGTCATGGCTGGGATCACCAGAGATGCTCTGGGTCTAGGTAGAAGCCCTCCCCCATTCCTTTTTCTTGCCTAAGTTAATGGAGCCCTATCTCTATTATTTGAAATTAAAGAACCTCATAACAGAGTCTTTAAAACTCAGAGTGACACAGATTGGACCAGCTTCCTGTAATGGTAGCTTTTTGAAATTAAATTCTATTCAACCGATTAGAAATATGTTGAAATCAATGACAAATACAATGCAGGTAAACTGAGTCAATTGCAAGGGAACTGGGGGTGAAGAGGGGGCAGGTAGTTTAAATGTAAAAGAGGAAAAATTAAATCAATATAGTCAGCACTGGACAATTGTAGTATGCATTCTACACAGAGAACCATTAGCATATTATCCTACTTGGGTTGGACATATCGGGGGGAGGGGTTCTTGTATTAGGGAGTGGAGTATGTAAATAGATACAGAATTATTGCATCATAGAATTGACTTTGCTCAAAGCCAGCTAATCAAGCTTAGCAGAGATAGAGAAGGAGAGAGAAAACTGTCAGCCTCAGTTTCTTCGTGCCTCTCACAATATGAGCATCTTGCCCCAGTGAGTGTGACTTTATATTTTTCACACAGAGCCCCTAAATGACTTCATCGAATGATCAGCTGACAGAGCGAGCTGCCTTCTAGCGCTGGAGGGAATTCTAACAGTGTTGGACTTACTGAGAAGATGATAAAGAGTCATTGAAATGTTTTGGTTTGAAACCATTTGTAATTTTGTTTTGTTTTTACATTTTACAGTCAGAATCCTTGTGAGTTATACTTATTTGTCCTGGTGGAATGGCCATAATTGGTGTGTGCCCATATCTTGTCATCATTCAACTCTGCAAGATGAAGGCTTCTTAAAAGGAAGACCTGATTCTCTGCCCGGGGGCTCTTTTTCTGGGAGTGGGGAGTGGTGGGCTGTGAACCCCTCCAAAAGCAGCCTTCACCTAACAGCAGACAGGGAGTTGGTGTATAAATAGAGCTCCCTCGCCTTCCAGAAGGTTTAACTGAAATGACTGTCCTGCTCTGATGTCCCAAGTTCTCAGTGGGACTGAGTCCCTCTTACCCACACTGACAACCCCCCTTTATTTGGCTGCCTTTCCTTTCCTGTCTCACTTATAAACCTCTTGCTCTCAAAGTCTTATCTTGGGATCTACCTCTGGGGGAACTCAAACCAAGACTCCAGACGTTTTTATTATCTAGTATCCTCACCTCACTGTTATACTCCAAAAAGGAAAGCTCAGTGGTGCTTGAGGGTTAAAATCCAGCATTGTCTACCAAGCCATTTTCTCAACTAGAACTACAGATGCATGTTTCGAGGGCCTGCAAAATGTTTGAGACCCGAAACAAAAGGCATTGGTCCAAAATATCAAAAGAAATCTGCAAAACCAAATGTAATATACATTTGATTAAATGTCTACCAAATGTAGTATGCAGTCAACTAGTCAACCCCAGCTCAAAGAGATTTGTGTGCAGCTGAATGTGAATTAGAACTAACATGGGGTGTGGGTATTTTTAAATGCTTGTAAGAGGTAGGGCAGAGTGTGAAAAGCATGCTAATGGGCTATGAATGTTATAAAAACTGTCCTGGGGGTTGAGACTGGAATCCGTGTGTCCAAGACAACACTTGGACTCTTCAAAACAGAGGAAAAAATGTCTTTCCTGCTCACCCTGCCCCCCCACCCCAGAGTTATAGATCACTATCTGCAGACAGAAATCTTTTCTGGGGAGAAGATGTCACCAGCGTTTAGAATCCAATATTTGCCCTGGCTTTGTTCTGCCTTCGCAGGAATCCATGGTCTGCAGCAGTTCTGAGGGAGTCACAGTCTTCCCAGCCAGATTCTGACACCTCTGGGCCCCTCCCCCGTATTAGCTTTATATCCAAATGTGACTCAGAGGCTGGCAAGATTCAAGGTGATCAATGACAGCTCCAATCAAAGCCACCCAGATAGGCAGTGCACTCACGGCTCCTGATATAAAAGGTGTTTTATTTCTCATCCCTTTATTTTTGTCACTGAAAGAATGCTTCCCATGTGTGGATTAATTAAAGTGTAAACATTAAATATTGATTGATGCATTATCAGCATGGAGCAGTGGCCTCCCGTCTGATTGATTCCTGCGGTGATTTATTGTCATATTTGGGGAGTCATTTCGCTTGATAACCAAGAGGGATGGCCTGCCTCCCCCCTGCCACGTCGGCTCCACTCCCCTCTTTTTTTCCCGGTACCTCCTCTTATTCTTCTAGGTGACATCTGAGTTCCAATAACTAAAACATCTTCATCTTACTGTCGAGAGAAGAGTGTGTGGCCTGACATTTGTTTTGTGCATGTGTAGGTCTGTGTGTGTCTCCCAGGCAATTATCAAATCAATTAACAACTTAACACAGAAAATAACAAATCTACTTGCTTCTGTAGGATATTTCTGATTAACAGAGCTTGCTCCTCCAGAGCTCTGTGAAATATGATTATGGGCAAGTTCTGAGGAGAGATGGGGAAGAGTATAAAATGAAACAAAGAGAGAAAAATAAAACCTATAGGTCTACTCTTGTCATTTATCTGAGGCGTGTTTTCACAATGGAACTAGAAAGTGGGGAGGAACTAAAGCAACCATTCAGATTTATAATTGGTTATAAGGCTCTGTAGATATGAAAAGACATACCACATGTCATCAGATTGACCCACACAAAATTGTGGTTTATAGAGGTCAAAAATGATCAAATATTGACAATTTCATATGGCTCCACCTTACATTTTTTAAAATTTATTATTATTATTATTATTATTATTATTATTATTATTATGGCTGCGTTGCACAGCTTGTGGGATCTTAAACTTAGTTCCCCGACCAGGGATCGAACCCGGGCTCACAGCAGTGAAAGCACAAAGTCCTAACCACTGGACCGCCAGGGAATTCCCAAACTTACATATTTAAACTCCATTCTGAAGTAGGGTATGAGGGTTATTGTTTATCCCGTTTTCAAATGAGAAAATTCGCCCAAAAGCGGCAAGTCACAGACAGCCACAATTTAGTTTGAGTTTTGGCATAAAAGAGGCATTCATCGAAATGCTTTATATAATTTCCTCATGGAAAACCTATCACAATCTTTGAGGTAGTGCTATCGTCTGAATGTTTGTGCCTCCCCAAAGTTCGTATGTGGAAATCTTAACCCCCAAGGTGATGGTATCAGGAAGTGAGGCTTTGGGGAGGTGATTAGGTCATTAGAGTGTAGCCCTCATGAATGGGATTAGTGCCTTATAGAAGGAGCCTCCAGAGAAATCCCTTCCTGCTGGCCCCCTTCCACCATGTAAGGATAGAATGAGACATCTGCAACCCAGAAGAGGGCTCTCATCCAACCAGGCTGGCACCCCAATCTGGGACTTCCAGCCTCCAGAGCTATGAGAAAATAAATGTCTATTGTTTAGAAGCCACCTCATTGTTTGTGATATTTTGTTATAGCAGCCTGAAGGGACTAAGACAGGTCGGCACTGTTTTGCCCATTTTACGGATGAAGAACACAAACAAACAGCAAAACAAGGCTTCAAGAGGTTAAATATCAGTGGAGACCTTGTTGGACACATAAGCTTAAAGATGTCAACATCCCTGCGGTGTGTTTAGTTCAAGGCATTTGTGGATCAAGGGAGACTCCAGGGGCCCTGACTCCAGTTAGCAGCATGCATGGTCCAGTGGCCACACGGATGCATTGGAGACTTTCTCTTGGAAAGCTTCCTGTTTCCTGACTCCTTCCTCTTGGCGGGAGAGAAGGTGCAGGCACTGTCCAGAGTGCAGAGGAAATATCGATGGAGGGTGCTGGACTCCATTCTTTAAGTTGCTTTAAGAACAGGAGCCCAGAGTCAGGTCCTGCTTTAAAGAAGTGAGCATTTGATGCCTTCTTTGCTCCAGAAGAAAAATCCAAAGAGAATTTCCCAGTGGCCTCCAGCCACCAACATCTTGTCTAGATGATGTCCTCAGGGAGGTGAGAGTCTGGTCTCCTATGAGTTATCAGACTAATTATCAAAAGGAACTAGAAAAGGAAGCCAACACATTGTTTCCCCCTCTACCTCCCTGGAAATTCCAGTCGGTGGCTCAGGGTCTTCCCTCCCCACAGGACCCTGCATTTTATACTCATGTCTCCGGGGCCTCCCTGATGCTGCTACCATATTGTACAAATTGCGTCACCCAGTAACATGCTTCTCCACATGGTCAAGAGTCTCAGTGAGCCCCCTGCTCTCTCCAGGACCTGTCAGATCTCCCACAACTCCTTCCGTCTTCTTTGATTGGCACTTTCCAAGGATGATCTAGATAAAATAAAGCATGATTGGCCATTATAGAATGGCTATCTTCTTTAGAAAGCTTCATACTCTGCATAAGGGCAATATATAACTATGAATTATTGATTAGTGGAAAATGTATCCATTGGTGACCACTTTCAGAAATTTTCCTGTTATAAACACATCCCACTATCATAAGACTTTTTTTATGAAAACATTCAACTGAAAATGTTTTTCTTCCTTTGCATGTGTGTGCGTGTCTACTGTGTCTTTGTTGTTATTGGTGGTGTTGTTTCTTCTCCAGCTTCTTGAGTTGAATGTTCAGTTCATATATTTTTAATCTTATGCTTTGATAAATCCATTTAAGGCTATAAATTGTTCTCTGAGTACTATTTTAGCTACATCCCAAGGCCACATCTGGTACATGGTACCATTAACTTCTGAATAGTTTATTATTTCAGTTCTGACTTTGTAATCCAAGAGTTTATTTGGAAAGGTGTTTTTAAATTTCTAAGAGAAAAAAATTTGCAGCATATTTTCTAGAAATATTATCTCAATAAATTCTAGGACTAACTACATTTCCTTAATTGTCCTTTTCAAGTCAATTTCATAGCTCTTAAAATTCGAAGATCCAGTAAGATTCCATTGGCATTATTCCAACCCTGTCAGGTAGAGCTGGTGTCATTGACATAGAAGATGGATGAAATCCACAGGGGTTAGGTGGCTCTTCCAAAGCCACAAAGCTGAGAAAGGACACACTTTAAGGCCTCTTGACTCCTAGCGGACTGCTTGTTCCTGCCACATTCAATCCTTGTTCTTGAAAAAGTTTATTTTCTCAACAATATTTATTGAATGTTGAGCATATGTTAGGTAATATCCTAGGCACTGGAGTGCAGCAATGAATAATATAGGCTGAAATCTCGGCCCTCCTGGGCCTCTGTATGGGGTGCTTACTTTCAGGATGGGGCCAAATGTGTGAAAACAGGACCTGGAAATAGCAGAGGACCATGAAGTGCAGAGAAACAGCCACTCTGAAGTCAAGGAAATCAACAAGTCCTTGTCATAAGAGCCAACAAAGCCCTGTCCACTGGAATCTCAGTAATTCTTCAGAGTCACCTTGACCTACTCCCTGGAGTAGGTCAGTGATAGAGTTCCCTGCACAACTTCTCCCCAGAGTCACCCTTAAATACTCTCCCAAGACATGGTCTTCTTCCAGCCACCAGACATCTGCTGGACCCCTACCACACTAGGCACTTGTACCCAGGATCTCTTTTCATCTAAACCTGACATTTCTGCCCATTTTATAAAATTCACCCAAAGTCAGCAACCAATCCAAAGTCTGTATCTGACTCCAAGACCAGTGCTCGTTCCAGGACCCCAAGGGTTTGGTTTCTTTGTTTTCTCCTCAGGAGGAGCCAGGGAAGAATTTATGGGTTGTTGGTTGGTCTATTGCCTTCTGTTATCTAGATGTACAAATCTTGTTCTCTCAACCTGGTTGCCATCATCATGTTCATCATCACCTCCTCAACGGGATAATCATCTTCATTGCTATCATCTCATGAGCAGCCAGGGACGGTGCTAAGCACTTTAGATCCATTGCACCCTTTACTCAGAATAGTTGCTAAAAGCAGGGACTGCAGAATGGAGCTCCTGGGTCCCATGCTGGCGCTGTTTTTTACCAGCTGGGTGACGGTGGCACTGGGCTTAGTCTCTTCCCTGGCATTGCACAGGAAGTAAATGGCAGTCTGGTCTGTTAGGCCACAAAACTCACGTTATCTTGCCTCCCAGAGGCTGGTTATAGCCTTCAAGCAGAGCCCTTGAGAAAAGAATTCTAACATCCTCAAGGGAACACAGGGTTCTGTTACTCTGCAGACCCATGGATGACATCGAAGGCACTTGAAAAGTGCACAGTTGTATTGGGAGCACATCTGGCATCTACAGGTGAAGAGGAAGAAATTAGACATATGGACCCTTTGGGATTGCAGGTAGACCTGGGGGGGTGGGCAGAGGCCAAGTTTTCTGGCCATGCAGAGCATTGCTGACTGAAAGTCAGATGACTTAGGGAGGGTTCCCTCAAAGCCCAGCCTGAGACAGGAATCTGATTGCATGGGCTCCGTCGAGGGAGTGCTTGGAGGAGGGGAAAGAAGCAGGAGGGAGAAAGGAAAGGGGCTGAGCAAGGTTGTGGTCTGGAGCTGGGTCTAAGCATGGCCTGTGGAGGTGAGGACTCTGAATGGTGAACTCTCTCTTAGGGTTATCTGCCCCTGACAGGGCCTGCTGTCCACTGGCCATGAGCTGCTCAGGGAAGGTTGGGTGTAACTCTCCAGGGAAGGTGGCAGCTCTGAGCCATTGGCAGCCAAAACTCTCAGTAGCTGGGGAGGGGCTGCCCTGACCCAGAAATGGGGATCTGGACCAGAACCCAACATCAACCCCCATGCAGAGCTGAGGTGTGCATTACTGAAGTACTCTCTGTGGCAGTACTTTATCACTAATGTTAGAATTGCTGGCTTACAGTGATAATAAAAGGAGACCACTTTTAGTTGGTGTTCGTTTTTCAATTCTCTGTAGTCAATGCACCCCCTGGTTGCACCCACCCCACCCTTGGTATACCCCTGCGCACCAGGGCTTCCTGAGCAGAGAGGAAGCCAGGGGGTCCTTTGCAGAAATGGCCAGGAGGTGTCCCATGGTGCTTCATGATGTTCAGGACTCTGTTTTTTCCACCACCCGCAAATCTGCTCCCCTGGGTACCCACAAGGGTGGTTTGAGGTCTTGTCCTCAAAGAAGGTGTCCACCATTCTCACCTCCAACCTCTCCTTCAATAAGAGAACAGAATTTCTACCCACAGGAAGAATAATTCAAATCACACCCAGTCTGACCATACCTCACTCTTACTTATGGAAGTCATGAAATCCAAAACTCTAATTCGAAAACATACATGCACCCCTATGTTCATAGCAGCACTATTCACAATAGCCAAGACATGGAAACAACCTAAATGCCCATTGACAGATGAATGGATAAAAAAGATATGGTATATATATAGAATGGAATATTACAGCTGTTAAAAAGAATGAAATAATGCCACTTGCAGCATCATGGATGGACCTAGAGATTATCATACTAAGCAAAGTAAGCCAGAAAGAGAAAGACAAATACCGTATGATATCACTTATATGTGGAATCTAAAATACGACACAAATGAACTTAACTACCAAAGAGAAACAGACTCACAGACATAGAGAACAGACCTGTGGTTGCCAAGGGGGGCTGGGAGGAGGGAAGAATTGAGAGTTTGAGCTTAGTAGATGCAAACTATTATATACAGAATGGATAAACAACAAGGTCCTATTGGATAGCGCAGGGAAGTAGATTCAATATCCAGTGATAAACCATAATGGAAAAGAATACATATATACATACATATGTTTAACTGAGTCACTTTGCTGTACAGCAGAAATTAATACAACATTGTAAATCAACTGTACTTCAATTAAAAAAAAAAGTCATGAAATCAAATAGCCCCATTTCTGACCTCTAAGAAATGGGGCTTCAGAGGGCAACATTCTGATGTCAGCATTCAGTGAGTTCAAAAACAGTGTCCACATGGCTCAAGGACTATCTGGATCAGAATACACACAAACTGGAAAGGTATATTCTTACCAACATCAACCTCGGATGGACGATCCCTTCCTCTCAGGACGGAAAATTCTGACATCCCGGTGGTGGTGTCGCTTCCTCTGTGGACGCATCTCAGACTAACTCAGTGCCAAGTCAAACTGCGGCTGCCTTGATTAAAAAAAGAGGGTTCCTAGGAGGGGAGAGCGGTGAGCGCTGCCTTCCAAACTGTGCCAAGGAGCCCCGCTTCAACACAGACATTAATTCAGAGACAATGGGATACTGGAAAGTCGCTCCTGTGTGGCAGAGGGAGCTCAGAGTCTTGACAGAGCAGGAATCAGATAAAGGAACGCAGAAACAATATGTCTGAAAGGCCAGTGGAGCTTTATGGAAACATACTTTATGAAATGGCATGAGACTCCCCTTTTATACAAAAGCTGTATCTGTAGCAAACTACTGGTCTCTTATACACTGTCCAGAAGAAATTATAATCTGAAAGGAAAAGCATCTAATATTTTACTTTACCTGCCCCACCCAACATTGACACAAAAGACAACCTCGTCACACAAGCTCCATAATTCTACTTGAACTTGGACCCTCTTATCATGCAAGCTTACCTAGTGTTCCAAAATTGAGGGTCTGGAAGAGAAAACTGCATCATTTCTTACAAAAATGGCTTTCTGATTTTTTTTTAAATCAACCAGTACAAGTCATCTCCTAATGTTGGTGTGTTATTTCCTGAAATTGTATATAATGGGTTTAGAAAAGTTTGGGGAAAAAAAAGGAGTTTTGAAGTTTACTAAATGCCCACCATCTCCGTAACCACTCAAATCAGGCTATTTTTTGTAATTCCTTTAGATCTTTGATAATAAATCCAAATTAGGGGACAATAAATTTTATAACTTCTAGTCTGACCAGTGACTAATTATATATATTATAATTAACTTCAGTTTCCAACAGAAGGTATTTATCTTAATAATCAGCCCATATACATTAGCATATCTTAAAGGGATTTGTAAAACAGCCTTTACCATTTGAAGAGCCAACTAAGCTTCCTCCCCTGGTCTATGAAAGGGTGCAGAATCAGAAGAGATAGAATTACTTTGAAAAGAAGTTTGGACTAAATATAAATTGAGAAACTCAGATTATAGGCATAAAACCCTGACTTAAAAATATTTATCCTAAATACACCCTCTGACCATCACTAAAGAGCCTTCAGGTTCTAAAAATCTACAATTTCCACAAATCTGTTCAAAAGATCTTTAACCCTGCTAGGCTCTTGTGAGTGCAGCCTTCAACATTTTGGGTTAAGGTTTGAACTTTACTGAAAAAAGACTGTCAGATTTTTCAGGAAGCCTCTGATCATTCTCTATAAAAATCAACAAGAAGAACCCACTTTGGTGGTGGCAGGATGGATACCACTGATTTCAGTCCTATGCCAGCTCTTCCATTCATTTTAGAAACTTAATTACTTCTCTGGCCTATAGTCGACTGAGATCTTGGGATTATAAATAAGGCCAGGAGGGCCTGCACTGGCTTTCTGAAGCCCAGTTGTCTGACGGCTTTTTTGTAAGTTTCAAAGTTTTGCATTCTCGAGTTGCTATGGAGTTCAGGGGTGCAGTCTAAATGCTCAGGAAAAGGGCCCCATGGCGCTCCCCCTCCCTGCCTGCAGCTTGTGTTCCTTAGAGCCGATGCAAACCTCCTCTTAGGGCTTTTTCTCTGGTGTCTTTTTCTCAGGAGTCTCTGCGGTGAGCAGTTAAGCCTTTTGATACAGCTGGTAATCCCAGCTCTGGCCATTATCGCTGCATTTTCCAACTATCCCTGGGTAATTGTCCAAGGGACTTAGACAAGTCGGACCAGCCAAAGGCACCATGAAGGTCAAACCACAATAGAGCATGCCCTGATTTTATCCAGGAGATTGATGCTCAAATCACCTTGATTTCGATTTGGCACCGGGGTTATAAAACGCACTTGCAATCACCGATAACACGTAAGCTCAGGCCCAAGAGTGGAACACTGTATTTTACACCCTCTGTGGAGTTTTCCCTAATGCAACCATAAATCAGCCCACAAAGCAGGGCGTTTGGTCCATGCTTATAGACACAACAGCCAGAAACCCTGTGTGCCTGGGGAGGGAGACATCTTGGGAACTTGGGAAGGGCTTGGACTCTTTAGCTAATGTCAGGGCCACCCAGATGTGAACTTCAAGGGGGGACAGAGCACAGTGGGGGCTTTAGGGGAAGCCACACAGGATCACCCAGTGAGAAGTATATGCACGTGTCCCCATGTGCGCAAACAGATTTCTGAGGGCTTGAGCAGAGATTCAAAATCTTGAGGTGGGAGAAAGAAGTACAAAATAGAAAGCAAAGTCTTGCTAACATACACGTGTGTAACAAAGAGGGAGAGAAAATAAGCAATCCAATCAGAAAATCACACAGTTTGCAACACTTTTGGCAGTAGCTACAATATCCTTCCTACAGTGTCTTTCCCGCCTGCCTCCATGAAAGGCTGACATCAAATTCATATTTTTTTAAAAGAAAGCAAGGCCTTTAAATACTTAAAAACTCACAGCAGCAGTCAGCATAGTTTATATAACCGTTTCATGAAGTGCCCTGAGTGGGAGGTTTTACTAGACTTGGGATGTTGAATTCAGTATCAGAAAAAGAAAGAAGCAGCTGGTACCTCCAGGCCCATCATCCCCTTGGCATGGTGGCCTCTGGCTGAAGTTCAGCCCCCAATTCTGCTTATGGAAACTGCTCTGCTCCCCCAATCTTCCATCCCTCCCTAATCTCCCCCCACCATCAAACCACTTGTGGGAGTCCAAGCCAGCAGGCGTCTGGCCTTGCTGGGTAGGGGCAGCAGGAATGGGGTGGGAAGCAGGGGGGAGGGAGGGCATGGTGAGGCAGAGTCCAACGTGCTTGGTTGGGAGCTACAGAGGAAGAAAAGACAAAATCTAGGTCAGAAAAAAGAGAGAGAGAGTAATTACTTACATTACTTTTTCCCAACATTTTTATTCTTCCAGAGCTTCCAAACTTCTCCGCACATCTAAAGCAAGTAAGAAAACAGCTAATGAAAATGATTCCCCTGCTTGGGGTGACACAGATCACCCGTTCTCCCCCAAATAAAACAGAAATCAACAGGCTGAATTTGTGGAAAATTTTACTCTATCTCATGCAGCTGGAGTTTCCTTCTGTTTAAAGAAAATCTGCTTCAAATCCTTCACATGTTTTAAGCCTTTTGTAAAGTCTCACATTCGTAGTTCTGAATGTCTTTTAAGAGTGAGCATGATTTAGGCTTGAAGTTGAAGAAACTGGAGAAACCCATCCCTGGTTGTAAGTAAACTTACTTGTAAGTAACCCCAAGTAACCCCAAGGTAGTGTTTGCCGAGCAAAAAGCCTGTTTCTTTTTTTTTCTTCTGGCGAATTTAGCATTTTTTTTCAATTTAAGTATAGTTGATTTACAATATCATGTTAGTTTCAGGTGTACAGTGCAGTGATTCAGTTATAAATATAGATTCCTTTTCAGATTCTTTTCCCTTGTAAGTTATTACAAAATATTGAGTATAGTTCTCTGTGCTATGCAGTAGGTCCTTGTTGGTTAGCTATTTTATATGTAGTAGTTTGTATACGTTAATCCAACCTCCTAATTATACTAAGATAATCATACTAAGTGAAGTAAGCCAGACAGAGAAAGACAAATATCATATGATATCACTTATATGTGGAATCCTAAAAAAAACGATACAAATGAACTTATTTCCAAAACAGAAAGAGACGCACAGACATAGAAAACAAAGGGGAAAGGGGTTTGGGGGGAGGAATAAATTAGGAAGCGTGTTTCCTAACAGACTATCATTCTATGTTTTCCTTTTTCTTTTCATTAAAGTAGAAAACACACACACACACACCACTTTTTTAAAAAAGAATTTTTCAACCACGCTTTCTCTGTGATATCTTATCAAGTTAAGAGAGTAAGTTACCAAATGAAAAATTGCATTGAGTTTTAAAAGGGAAAAATCCTACCAATTCTCAAAGCTCAAGTCTTGAAGGTAATTTATGTTTCTGGTATCTGGCTTCATTGTATACAAATTAAACTCTCCAACAGTTGTATACAGTTTAAACTGACACAAAACAAAATGAAAAGATAAGAATAAAAGGAAACTCCCTGCTGCACTTTGCCCCAGGTCACTGTGTCAATTTGAAATAACAAAATGGAAAGAAACAAAGTAGAAATCACATTCTCCTTCCCACAGGGCGGAGGCTGAGCTGGTGATTAGAGAGAGAAACCCAAACCCCTGGCTGTGCAGGTGCCCATCACCCTCCTGTACAAGGTGAAAGGTTTGTGCGCATGTGCAGAACGGGCCACCCCAAACCCAGGAACAATCTTATCACCGAGGGTCCCTTGGCCAAGTGGACACACATGGGGTTCTTCCTTCTGCTTCCAGGCCAGAGAGACCTTTCTGGATGGTGCCCCCCAGATTGAAAAGAGAATTCGGAGGAGCCCTATGCTGCTTCCTCCTGGGAGTCTGGAAAGCTACACGATTCCCCAGCCGAGGGCCAGGAGGCTGAACTGCTTATAAAAAGTGTCACCTAGAGCTGGAGGGGCTGTGTGCATCCTTCGAGGTGGTGGGAGGTGGGAAGGTGGGAGGTGGGAAGGAGGCAGGGGCTTGTGTGGGACCATCCTGGAGACCCCCAATGCAGGCTGGGTTTTACTGTGTGTCCTTCGTTTTCTCATCAACTTCTCTGGGTGGTTGGGGGACCTGATCTAACCTCATCTGTCACTGCTATGGTGAGCTGTGAGGCCTTGTGTGTTAACCTCTCCGGGCCTCAGTTTCCTCTCCGGGAAAGGCGGTGATGTCCCGGGGCTTCAGGGCCGTCCTGGGCAACCACTAAGCTCGGCCACCTGCGAGCTCTGTGATAGGGAGGCGAGACCTCTGGCCAGCATCTCTACACACAAATGAGGGAAGAAATAGTTCCTATTGGTGCCATTGAGACTAGGCGGCTGACTGAGATAATGCTTGTAAAATACTTAGGCTGGTGCCAGGCACACAATAAAGCCCAAAGTAAAACAAGTTTGTTTGCATGTGTGTTTGTTTAAAAAAAAAAAAAAATTATCCTTAAAAAAGGAGGTGGGGAGGAAATCAGCCAATCTGCGTGTCACAAAAGCATGCCTCCCATGAGACACTCTCTAATACATTCAGAAGACACACCAAGCGCGAATGAGCTCGATTCATGCCAGTTGTGTGCTCGTAAAGGTTACCAGGTTACCAGATCAAAAGGGGCCAGGAAGATGCACACAGATTTAGTCATCCTTTCTGGGGGTTGAGACCTCAAAGTGCTGGGGATCAGAAAAGGCAACTTATCAAGAGGGCTTTACAAGATATCAGGTAAGTGGCAACATGGCAGAGCTCACCAACAGCCAGGGGGTACGCGAGGCTCGCCATGAACTCCTGGTGACAGACAACATCACACGTCGGTTCCAAAAGTGCTGGATCAAAAAGCGTGTTGAGTGGTGAGCCAGGGCGATAGCGGTGAATTCGGGGATGATGAAGACCCTGGTGATGTGGAACTAGTGTTTCTAACACAATATATTACTGTCTATATTGGCTTCAGATCTCAGCCTAACCAAATGAACGGATCTGATCTTGTAAGTGGACATGGGGACGCTGGAAAATTTCACCTTTGCATCAAAGAGTTAATCCAGTATTCTTTACAGATATTATATTTAGGCTCTTATATTCTTAGTAGTGATGCAAAGGTCTGATGGGGATGGGAAGGAGGCTTTGGGGGCTTTAAGGAGCCGAGGGCTGTATAGGATGGGTGGGAACTCCTTCTCTTGTTCCTTCTGCCAGGCCCATCGGCAAGGACAGGGGGCCCCGTGCATGTCACACACCTCTGGTTCTCCCTTCTAGCGTTTGCTTCCTCGGGCGCAAGCTTTTGCTGCATCTCTCCGGATGTGTGTGTGTGTGTGTGTGTCTTGGTCTCGCGCTCTCCTCTCTGGCATCCTCCCGCCCCCTCCCCTGTCTCTGTCTGTCCGCAGGACTCCGCACTCCCACAGACAACGTTCCTGATAATTATAGTTTATTGATTCTCCTGGTGTCTGCTGCCCCTGGCACTGTCTTCTTCATCTTAGTTGGGACACCGTCTCGTCGTCCATCACAGCCTGCATTTCTCAGGAGGCAAAGTGCTGCGGGTTCCAAGCCAGAGAGAGAGCTGCTGCCTAGACCAAGGCCAGGGAGCCTCTCAGAGGTGGGCTTCGCCCCTCCCCCAGCTCCCTACCCCTCCCCTCAGCTAAGGCCCTGGGGGCTTAGTCAGGAGGTCAGCTGAAATCATCAGGAGAGCAGTAAACGTGTATTGACACTCACCGCATGCCAGGCAAGCTGTAAGTGCTGTTCACAGGCCGTCTCCACAGCCTCCTACTCGTCACTACAAAGGAGGCTCAGAGAGGTGCAGGGCTCACCTGAAGTCACACAGCTTCTAAGTGTCACAGCCGGGATCTGCACCCTGAGCCTGCGCACACAGGTTCCCAGCTATCCCCTAAAAGGCGTAGGACCAATGAGGGGGGTGAAGCAGATGGTGTGAGCTGAAGGGAAAATGCCGCAAGATGCTGGTTAAAAAAAAAAAAAAAAAAAAGTCCCCTGAGACGCGCATGACTGGCAGATTCCCCACCCATTGCCACCCAGAAAGAGAGGGTCCCCAGCCAGCTCGAGCTGGTGCCCCAGCTGCTGTCGGAGACGACCTGGCTCCCAGGCTGTTTACTTCTCAGCCATAAACAGGAAGGCCATAAAAGGGGCCCCTTTGGGTCAACCGCTCAGGGGTTTCTCTCTCCTCCTCCTCTTCCTTTTCCTCCTCCCCCAGTACGTGTCCCCAGGCAGAGGGAGTGTTTCCTTTAGAAGGCTGCTACCTCCCAAGTGCTTTGTCCCTTTGCTTCGTCTGTCTCCCCTGGGCTGGAAATTCCCACTGTGAAAGTCAGTGCTTGGTGAAGAGGGGTAGTCCTGGAACCCCCAGGACACGAGGTGACAGTGACAGATATGCGAGGACCCCCCCACCTCCAGTCTCCACTGCACCACCTACTTGTTGAAACTAATGGATAAGTAGAAATGACACATTTCCTGAAGAGAGAAAACTGCCATTCTAAAAGAAAACTGGGGAGAAAGCCTAGGATACTGAGAGGTGAGGAGAAAAGCCACAAAGGAAAAATTAGTCAGCATGTTTCAAAGAACAGTCTCTGTCGCATTCTTTCCCAAGAGATTCTGGGAAAAGAAAAAGGGATTCCACAGCCAAGCAGGGTGCCATGTTGCCCTCTCGGAGGTGCACAGTGCTCGTGGTTTATTAAAGTTCTGAGAAATCGCGCAAAGGGCCTTGTCTCATTGTGTGACTCGGTTCTCCAAACACCTTGGCCTCCAAGCTTCTATTTCCACTGATGGTCCATTTATTCTTACGGCATCTCACGCTCCCCTATGTGCTTTGGGAACCTGCTGGTTAATGCATGAGGTCAGATGTTCTGGAAGCACACTAGTCTCATCTGACCTTGACTTTCCTTGTCAGAGCCTTCGTGTTAAGAGTCACGTGGACATGACCTTCTTTCTTAACTGCTCATTGTTTCATTCCACAAGAACGTGCTGAGCCTCACAGACAAACAGCGGAAAAAGAGACAAGGCAGATGGAAATACCTTGGGCTCATCAGGGATTTATGAAGGACCTTTGAGTCCAAGCAGATCTCCTGTTTCCAGGAAGCCCCTTCTCTCATTGACTCAATGACCCTCGGCCACATCCTGCTCAATCCCACAGGCTCACGGTGACCGTCAAGCTCCCAGGTATGCATCACACAGACGGATGAGTGTTTCCTCGAGGGATATTTGTGTGTGAGGATGGCAGTGTCATAGAAAAAGCTGAATAACCCTAACAAAACATTTTCTACGTTTTTGAGTCCTTGAAACTGTATGTGACTCTCTTTACTTCCAGGAGCAAACCCAAGCCCAGTCATCTCACTGCCCCTCTGGACACCGGTTTGAGACCTCGCCCCTCTGGACACAGGCACCTGCCTGCAACCCCTCCTGCGCAGTCCTACCAGCCCTCAAAGGCTTTCTCAGACCACTGTATCTGTCCCCGCCCCCTTTCTCTGTCCTTCTCTGCCTAACTCCGTCACTTCACACATACCTGTTACTGGCTTGAATTTTCAGCTGCTTTCTGTTTTTTTGTTTGTTTGTTTTTTAGTGAGAAGTTGGAGGGTGTAAGGTCTCAAACCGGTGAACCAAATCAAGCTCACTGACGTGTTGGTCTTGCCGTGCTCAGAAAAAGAAAATGACTTCAATCAGCTGCCTCAGTATAATCATCAGGATTTCCCATTAAAACTCTGGATTTACAGCCTCTCTTTTAAAAAAAATCAGAAGATCTGGCAACAATTGGCTCACATTCCTCTTTTACAACCGTCAGCTGGAGCTGAGTAGCAGCCTCTAGATGGGACAAATATCTTCAGTTTACGAAAGGTCCCACCCTTGCCTGGTGTCACTGGGAAATGGAGCCATTGACCCCGGTCCACCACTGGCTAGCTGTATGACCTTGCGCGAGGGACTAGACCTTCCTGAGCCACGATTTGTCATCTGGAAAATGGGAACAACAATAGTCCCCTACCTGTATCAGTGAGGTTAAGCTAGGAATGCTGTGGTTAAAAAAAAAAATCTCCAAAATCTTCAGGAATTAATTTAACACATTCTTATTTCTCACTCACGCTCTATGTTTACTGTGGGTTGACACAGGGCAGGGGGAGGGGAGGGGATGCTCTAATCCCTGTAAAGATGTAATGACTCAGAGTCCCAGGGCAAAGGAGGGTCCGTCTTAGCACACACACCCCCATCTTCCATTCAGGGACCGTGAACATCAGGGTTGGGGAGGAAAGTGGCGAATCACACATTGACTTTCAAAACTTCCTCTTGGAAGTGACACACATGAAGTTTATTCACAGCCCATTGACTGATACAAGTCACGTGGCCTGGCTAACTTCACGAGGGTAGGAACATACAACCCTAACCTTTTGCCGAGGAGGAAGAGGGAACTCGAGGCAGACTTAACCGTGATGCTTCAGAGCCCTTCTCTTTCTTGTGTGCCTTCCAGGACCCTGTACCTAACTTTATATTGGTAACTTTGTATTCCTGTTCTTGAAGAAGGCCTCCAAATCATATAAGCTTCAGGCCCTACAAAACCTGGACCCACCTCTGGCCAGAAACATTTGTTAAGAGCCCTGACAACTTCCCCAAGACCTCATGGGCTTGGGGTTCGGATGAAGTGAGTAAACTCAGGCCACTTTCAAGACAGTGTCCAGCAGTGGGTCTGCACTCAGTCAGGGTTGGACTCTATTATTATTAGGACAAAAGTAAACACGCAGTTCTGACTCATGCTGGACACAAAACACGCACACACACACACACACACACACACACACACACTACATTTGCTTGGTAAGGAATTCTGATTCATCAGGAAGTGATCATTAACCAACATGGGGAATTGCCGTCATATGATGGCCAAGTATTGTGTGTGAGTGTGTTTGTGTGTGTGGGGTGTGTGTGTGTGTGTGTGTGTGTGTTGGGGGATCCTTGAATGGAAAGTCAGGCCACCTGTGGTCTTGAAGGAGTCTTGTCCCTTTCCTGGACTTCAGGCTCCCGTTGTATCCATGGGGGTGGCGTTGGATGACTTGTCTGCTACATGATGCTAAGTTAGGGGCTGCAGAAGGGGTGGTGGCAGCACAGGAAGGAATGCTGCTTGTGGCAGAGAAAGCAGATTACTTATGCCAGCGGTCCCACCTCTGCAAACCACCCATCTTGGAGGTCAGCCCATAGACATTGTTCCTCTCAATATTATAAGCCCGTGTGTCTTGCTCTTAGTCACCCAAATGAAGCACCCCGCCATCCACTTCCAGCAGCCTCCAGGCACCCTGCTCCCACACACATTGTCACTGGCTCACAGCTGTGAGTCCATTTGCTAACAAGCTTTTCTGGTCAGAGACAAGGGATGAAAGCAAGGACCTTTCTGACGAAGCAGTCAAACTCTGCCGGATGTGTCCTCTGAATTATTTTTTTCATCCTCCTTTGCAAGTTCCCAACTGCAATGTCTCCCAATGCTCACGTTTTTTTCCTATTTGAAAGCAGGAGGAAGTAAAGGAACTCCCCCCCCCACCCCAAGTCACAAATAACAGCCCCCTTCAAGTCGCCTTGCATGCATTGACTGGCTGAGTGTCTCGGGCCAAGTCCCTCAGTCTCCCCGAGTCTATTTCCTTGCCTGTAAAAATGGAGACACCTGCCCTGCCCTGTCGGAGCATCGCTGGCAGGACCTGATTAGACAGAACCTGATAAATGTAATGGGGTAGGGAAGAGTGAACACAGTTAATTCTGCTTTAATTTCTCTGAATCAGCATGTATTCGTTTTTTATTGCTGAATAATGAATGAATTACCACAAACTTAGCGACTGAAAACAAGACCCGTTTATTGTCTCACAGTTCCTTGGGGCAGCAGCTGGGGCAGGCTCACCTTGATTTTGGCTCTCCATGCCAAAATCAAGGCCAAAATCCAGCCATCAGCCAAGCTGGACTCTCGTCCGGAGAGAGGAGGCTCTGGAAGAATCTGCCTCCAGGGTCGCTCAGCTTGCTGGCTCAGTCCCAGTCCTCGTAGCTGCAGGTCTGATGCCCCAACATCTCTGCTGGCTGTCAGCTGGGCATCACGCTCAGCTTCTTCAGGCCTTTCGCATCCCTTCCCATGCGGTCCTCTTCACCTTCAAAGCCAGGGAGTGATGGGACTTCAAACCTTCTCACTCTTTCAATCCAGGGCTCAACTGATTAGGTCAGGCTCACCCAGATCATCTCCCTGTCGTAAGGTCAAAGTATTTAGGACTTTGTTTCCACCTGCAAAATCCCTTCACAGCAGTACCTGCATTAGGGTTTGATTGGATAACCAGAAGAAGAGGATCTTGGAAAGAGGGGAGCATTTTTAGAATTCTTCCCACCACACACAGTGATTCTGAAACTGGATTTCACAAGAGTAAGATGATACTAACCATTCTGTGAAGGGACGAATGCATAGCCAAATAATTTGGGGAAACACTGGGTTGGGCAGAGTGAAACCAGTTTTGTTGGCTGGGTTTTCACTTCAGGACATAGTACGCTTTCCTGCTATGATACCTGATATTCCTCATAACCCAGTTTGGGATACAATGATCTGATTTTAGTAATTAATTTTAGCTTTTTGGATAGCCAAGGACCAGGGTGATATATAGGGAATCCCTTATATCTTTATTCATCAATTTTTAGAGACTTGTGACCTCACAATTCTCAGTTGACTCATTGCCTCTCGGTGTCCTTCAAGGCATCATCCAGAATGACTGGTTACCAGAAGGGGTTAATTATTTGTGGTCCTCTAAGGGGTCTCCACCCCCCTTCCTCCAAGGGAGGGTCCATGGTGTTATGCCTCACTGGCCCTAAGAGGGCTGCAGTGTCCAGAGTCTGATGGCACTCACTGCCTCAGAGGCATCCTCCTGCCCCAGAACTCAGTTTGCTTTTGGTTAAGTCTGAAAGTCTAAAGTGAGAGCTGCTCCTACAAAGCCCAGAGGGAAGGGATGGTGCGTGTAGCTGAAACTGCACCCCAAAGCAGAGAGGACTGCCTTTTCTTGGAAGGTAAATGCCCCTAGCAAGCAGCTGCATCCCCTGCTGCCCCTTCTCCCCTCCCTGGCACAGGCCTGATACCAGCCAACGGTCCCAGGGCTGCAGCTTAGGCCAGACCTGTGGCCACCCATGACTTAACCCTGTACATTCAGGTTAGGAACTTAGGTGCAAGTTTTACCTTATCTCACCTGACATTGACTCCAAAATAAAGTTTGTTTTCAATCCTTCATCTGTGACTCTATGCTTCATTTCAACTTGTGGTTTATTTTCCCTCTAAGGATCCACCCAGCCATCTTTTGGGTAAATAGCAAGTATGTTCTGGGCACTCTAATAAACTGCAACTTCAGATGGAAGGTCACTCTTGCTGGAGGCATGTGATTAAACATTTTAATAGTGCAGCAAACTTATCAACAGACTCACGGAAAAAAAAAAAAAAAAAGGAAGTGATTTTGTTCTCTCAGCTTGTGTTTCAGAGTATTTTACTACTGGGGTCAAATGTCTGTCAAAGATTTTCGAAGCCCAAATTTGACTTTGAACAACCTCAAGGGTTCCTGTAATGCACACTGCATAGGGCCCTATAAACAGCCCAGGATTTTGCCTGCACATGTCTCACTATCCAGTTCAATATCACCACAGCGCCTAAAAGGTTTTTAATACAGATATTAAATATATCCATATCATCACTTCACTGAGAGCCTGGGCTGTGTTTTTTCCTCTGGGGTCTTCCGAGCTGTTTGCTGCTGACATACACTATTAAAAATAAACCTACCCTGAGGAACTAGTCGTTTTACACGGTATTAGGACTAATGTTATCATTTAAGTAGCTCCGGAGATTTGCCAACTACAGAGGTCCCAGATAGCGAAGGAAACATGATCACGTGAGATAATCTTCTGCGCGGAAATGACTTTCATCATCATCTGTAATATGTCGTTTAGATGCTTATTTAAGACTTACACTATTGAACAAATATTGATGCCTTCAACAGAATAAAAAGCCTCAGTGCCATGGTGAGATAAAGGATCAGATTCACTTCCGGGGCTTGGGACTGGACTGGGTCTGAAATATCCCTGGCATCTGTGTAGTGATTAGGGAAGAAGGGTGGAGGGGAAAGAAGAAGCTCCACTTCAATTTCTCTACCTTCCCTGTAGGAATCTGCAGGCACTGGTAAGTACAAGTTTAAGAAATCTTCACAATGACCTTATAAAGGAGGTAATATTTTTATCCCCATTTTACAGATGAGGAAAACTGAGGTTCAGCAAATTTTCTTAAACTGAAGTTCAAACAAGGTTTGAATCACTGCTAGGATATGGCAGAACCAAGATTTGAATGTGGTTCTGACTCCAAAGTCCATCTGCACTATACAAGTATTGTCCTCACTATTTGTAGAGGGACCAGGATTCTGACAGCTCACTCTACTCCGCCCACAGGGCAGAGAAATTTATGATGCAATTCAGCATTTATTCATCCATCTATTCAGGCAACCAATAAATATTTCTTAAACATTTCTAATGCACTAGGCACTGTGTTAGGCGCAGAGCATACAGCAATGAAAACGGTCCCAATCCCAACGCAAAAGTCAGGTGTCCATATGCAGAGTCTCACAGTTTGGCAGAAATGGGATGCCCACATTGAATGCCTGAACAGCTTGGTAGAAGTCAGTGCCCATGTTGCCTGCCTGCACAGTTTTGAGTAATTTTGACAGACTGGATGGGAACAAAGTCCTCTTCAACGCATCTTCAACCCATGACATCAGGCTTGGGGCTCCCAAGAGATGCAGACACCTCTACTCCATACACATAACTAGCTTCTGTGGTTTACTCTTATATACCATGACATCCATCCATTGTCTATCTGACCCTCCTAACAGTCCAGGAAAGTAGGCAATAGTAGCCCATTTTACAGATGAGGAAACTGAGGTTCAGAGAGGTGAAGTGATTTATCCAAGATGGAGGGAAATAGTGGAGTGAGGACCTGGGCCTGATCCTTGATTCTCCCTCCTCCCCCCACTCCCTGCCCCGATGAACCCATTACAAAGAATAACAACATCTGAGAGCTTGTGGCTTGCCAGTTCCTTTCAGGTTGGTACTGTTATTATGCCCATTTTAGGGTGAGGAACCTGGGGAACAGAGAGGTAAGTCACTCGCCCAGGCTCACAGCATCAGGAAGAAGCAGACACACAACTCAAACCAGAGCCTTCTGACTCCTGACACCAAACTTCCAGGCCCTCCTAATGCAGTGGTTCCCTTTGAAAAAGGCAATTAGTTCTCAGTAATGATTTGCCAGGTCTGGTCATGATGCTACTACTGTGGGGACAGAACCCTTATTAAAGGCCAAACATTAAAGAGGATCTCTCTTCTCATCCCTCTTTGCCTCCCTTGCCTCTCAGATGCTCAGATTCCTGCAGCCTCATCAGATCTGGGGCTACTGAAAGAGCCTCTTCAGAAAAGTATGGGGATCAATTTGTATATGAAAAAGAAAAATAATTTGCATGAGGGGGTCCAGCGGAGGGGAGAAAAGGGGATGAAGAGAGGGCACCAGGCCTGGTTCTGGTGAGGGAGTGGTAGCGATGGGGTGGGCCTCAGGTTAAGCTGCATAGCTGGTCCGATGGGATTTGGCAAACTCAATTCCTGTCTCATTGCTAGTCATTTTTACCTGATGCATTAACATATACATATGATATCTGTTATCCTAATTATATCTATTTTCCCAGGTACAGACAGACATACTCCAGAGTTGGGGGCCCATTAGCAGATCACACGGGCCTCTGCAGCTGTGTTTTGATTAGCAGAAAAGGTTCTTTGGCATCGGAGAACTGAAATCACCTTTTAGGGTGTGACAAGCGCAGCCGAGCGTCTCGCAAGTGAAAATCAGAGGTTTCTCTAAGGAAGGGGTGAGAACGACCACAAAGAATTAAAAGGAGAATAACCTTTAATGGTTTCAACTGTGAAAGCTCAGTCACGCTTAAGGCCTGCCATCCATCAGGCAGTGTGGCACTGAGCTCTCCGCAGTGGATTCGCCCCCATCCCGGCTTGGCTTCTGGGAGGAGGGGAAGGCCATGGGAGCCCCCAGGGGGAGCCCAACCCACCATTTGTCCAGGCTGGGCTCCAGCGGGGGCGGGGGGGGGGCGGGGGGGGGCGGGGAGGGGGGCGGTCTTGAAGGTGAAGAGGCCAAGGATGGTTGGAGGAGATCAGCCACTGGCCTCAAATGACTGGCAAAGGATATGCAAATCATTATGCAAATCACCAAAGCCGTCTTTTAGACCCTGAGGCTCAGGATTCCTTTTAGAAGCCATGTAGGTATTTTCTTGTTTGCTTGCTCCCACCATGGACTTCTTGCCCACGCTCTGGCAGCCTCCTTGGGAGGGCTGTGCTTAATGCTACAAATGTGGCTTATGGGTCAATACCTCAGGTGTTAGGGGTGTGAATCCTTTGTAATAGATGGCATGTTCATAAGTTCTATCCTAGTTGACCCTTGACCACTCTATAAAGGAGCTTGAGCGGGTTTTGTGACCCCAGTTGTACTGAGCCAAAAGGTATTATAATGGGCTTACCTAAGGTCAAACAGCCAAGCTGTGCGTGAGCCCTGCCTTGAACCCAGACTTGAGTTTGATACTATTCACTCTACATTTCCCTGATTAAAATATTACACACCAGAACGGTGGAGGGACCGGAGAGGCAAGGAACCTCAGGAGAGGGGATTCTCCATCTTTTTGTGCCCCCTTCCGAAACAGTGGCAGGGTTTCTCACTGGAAAGGTCCAGGTTGGAGAAGGGAGCAGGACTTGTGGCTTGAAAATACTTCTCAGGTGATTACGATGTGTTCTCAAGTACGTCTGATTGAGAGTTACTCATTAATTCATTTTTTCCTTCAACAAATATTTATTGAGGACCTACTATATGCCAGGCATTGTTCTACGCAGCTTCAGTCAACTGGGGGTAGACGAGTATCAATTGTGCTAAGGGTGATGACGAAAGAAAACAGACCAGCTAAAGCCCAGTTAGACAGGACGGTCTCTCTGAGGAAGGGCATCTGAGCCAAGAACCTTCAGGGAGCTTGAGCCAGCCTTGCAAGAGCTGAGAGGGGAGGCTTCTAGCAGGGAAGTATGACACAGAGGTTTGGGAGCAGAAAGGCCAGAGTTTAAGAACCAGAAAGGAGGTGGGCCTGGCTGGGGCTGCGTAGGGCAAGGTTTTTGAAGAGCGGATGGTAGAGATGAGTTCAGAAAGGGAAGAAGGAAGGAGCCCAGGGGAGGCCTCAGAGGTCTTTTCTAAAGGTAGTTTAAGCTTCCCCCAACTTTGTGGCTTACAAACGACACTTTTTTAAAGACAACGAAATAGATTAGAATAGTATAATATATACTGTGCAGAAATTCTCAAACTTTAGCATGTAACAGAATCACTTGGAAGGCTTGGTAAAGCAACCAGAACTTCCGATATAGCCTGTCTGGGGCAGGGCCTGAGAATTTGCATTTCTAACAAGTTCCCAGGTGATGCTGCCCTGCTGGTTCAGGACCACATTTTGGGAACTATTGTGTTAAGCATGCAGCACATACATTAAGGGCAAGTTTTGTTTCTTGACACTCTTGTTTCAGTAATATATGTGTTTACATGTACTAGAATCCTGATGTAAAATGTATTTTGTAAGAGTGGGTCATGTTCTAAACAGTTTGAAAGCCCCTGAATTAAAGACTTAGGACCTTTTTCTAGAAGAGAAATCATCATCCTTTCATGCTCTAAAGGCTCTGCTGGAAATCTTGTGACTTCCCTAGAAATGAATAAACCAGCAAGTATATGAATGAAAACTGAAATCAAAGAAAATCCAGCTGGAATAGGAAATAAGATTCTCCTCGTTCATAGGTCCACCTTGGCCTTCATCCTACTGAACCTTCTAAAGTATTGTGTCACCCTTGGCCTAGAGCCCAGGATCACGCTGCCCCTGTGCTCCCTGTCTCCTGACTTCCGTGCTCAGCAGCACCCTGGCCGCTGTGGCCCTGCTTTCCTGCCCTGGTACCATCTCCACGGGGCTGCCATTCTCTGGAAGACCCAGCAGCATTCAGTCCTTAAGGTGCAAACCCACTCACCTGCGGTGTCCTGTGGCTCAGATGGTTTTCCACACACAACTGTCGAATGGCTTCCTCTGCACGGTAGGCCTGCTTCTCCTGTGAGCTGCACTGGGCTCCAGATCCCCAAGAGAAATTGAAGATGAGTCCCAACTTCTCACCCGCCTCGTCAGTTCTGACATCAATTATAAAAGAGTGTCTAATCCCCATTCAGAAACAGACTGTCCTGCTGGGGAAGTTGAGGGCTTCTCTCTGGAAGCCCGAGAGAAAGGCAGCAGCCTCTGGAATCTACAGTGTTTTAGTTGGCTCAGCCAGCAATGAAAACGTACATAGATCGGGTAGCTTCTAAACTGTAGAAATGTATTTCGCACAGTTCCGAGGCTGGAAGTCTGAGATCAGAGTTCCAGCATGGTTGGGTGAGGGTCCCCTTCCAGGCTGCAGACTACATCTTCTCATTGTGTGCTCCACATGGTCGCAAGAGAGCCGGAGAGCGCTCTGTGGTCCCTTTTATAAGAGCACTAATCCCATTCATGAGGGCTCCACCCTCATGCCCTAATTACTTCCCAAAGGCCCCACCTCTAATACAGTCCCGTTGGGAGTTAGGATTTCAACATATGAATTTGGAGGGGACACAGTCAGTCCGCTGCATACACTAACTCAGGAGTCTGGAAACTTGCATTGATTCATTCAGCATCTTTCCTAAGCACCTACTGTGTGCAAGATGCTATGGCTATCACAGTGGTAAACGTGAAAACACGGATCTCATCTCCCTACTGCTCACAATGGGTTCACTTCCAAGAAACTTCCCCAACTTGCTGAATAACTTGGGCCAACCACCACCCTTCTTAGGAACTTGGCACTTCCTGTCAGGCACAGTAGGGGGCATGAAATGTTAAGAGCTGGAAGGTTTCACAAGGGTAACTGAATCCCATCTCCTCTTCCTATAAATGGGAACTTGGGTCACAGTGAAGGAAAGGGACTTGCCCAGGGTCATACGGTGTGTTGCTGGCAGAACTGGCTGCGAGGCTGGTCTGAACCTCAGAGGCCTGCCTCTCACCTGGCTTTCTTACACTCCTGCACACGGTCCCCCCCAAGCCCGGCCTTTCCTCCTGATCTCCTAGGGCTACTGGGAAGATGAATAAGATGGTCTAAGTGGAAATACACAAAGCGCCTGCAAGGCGTGGTGGACGGCAGGGAGGTGCTGACTTCTTGGGACAAGCTCTAATTTAAATGGTGTCCCCTACGTCGGGTTGTCAGAGCCCAGGCCAGGGACAGAAGTCCCAGGGGGAGTTGAATCCCCACCTCTCCCCTTCTCATTGATTGCATTTCTTCCCATCTGCTGACCCCTCATGGCACAGTTCAGTGGTGCCACATCTGGGATGCCTTTCCCAGTCCTCCAGCTGGAAAGAGCCGAGCTCTCCCCTCTCAAAGTAGCCAGCTTGTAACTGTCTTTAACACTCCTCTCATTCTGAATGGAGGAGCGTTTATTTATTCCATCACTTACGTGCCACATCCATGCAAAGCCAGAAGAACTAGGGTCTGGAGCATGGCAGAGATCTAGACACAGCCTAGAAAACTCAAGAAGCACATGCATAGGTAGCTGGCATGGTGCACAGTGAGTGTAACAGCCGAGGTCCTTGGGAGCCCACATGAGTTGCACGCATATCTGTCTTCCCCACCAGTCTGTAGTCTCTTGAGGGAAGGGACTGTGCTATATTCATCTGTCCAGCTCTGTTAACCACCTTCTCCTGAAAGGTCTAGCAGCTTTCTCAGAGAATCCTCAGTGGGGAATGGGTGAGGTCACAGAGACTTCTGGTCTCCTTGGAAAACTCCAGGCAGAGCCAAGTCCACAGAATCACAAGGAAAATGCCCTTCCTCTCTCCTGCTGCCCCCTCCCCTCAATGGCACTAGATGATTGTGATGGAGTCTCTGGGATTGTCCTCCCAGAACCGCCCTGCTCCCCATCTCCCACCGTTCACATGGTCATCGAGGGAGCCGCTCTGTAAGTCCACTGTGACTCCTGAGCACAGGTGACACGCCTGGGGACGGGCCCCTGAGCCTCAGTGAGCCCATCAGAGACCTTTCAGCGATCCCTGAAATTAAAACTGAAAAAGAGCATCTGGCATCTTAGAGTGAGGCATGGATTGTTCTAGACAGCCCCACCCCCTTCCATGAGGGTGTCAGAAATGGAAGAAGCCCAGTTGCACGCGGATAGCATGGAGCAGGTGCTCCGTGAGAAGCAAAACCAGAGATGGAGCATTCTGATGTCATTTGAGCCCCGCATTTCATTGGTTCCTGAGGTCTTGTTGTATTTTTTCAGAGCTACTCTAGCATCTGTTTAGGTCCCCTCTTCCCTCTTCCGTAAAATGGTTCAACTTGAGCTTCTGTTGCTTGCAACCTACAGCATCCTGATTAATGTACAATACTGCTCTGGGAAGTCTGTCCACTTGGAAAAAGTCATGCCTTTGGTGGAGTTTCTTCTCTGCCCTATCCCAAACCAAGAGTCACCCCGGGATGGTGCCAGTAACTGTGTTAGAAGGAGACAAGCTGTGTTTAAAAACAACATTGAAAAAGAAAATGAGCCTCTACAGGTAATGGAAGGTGGTTAGCAAAGTTCCAGGGTAGAGTGTCTGTGATAGGTGAGTCTGGGCCATAGATTGGTCCTGTTCTAAGTCCAAGCTGGAAAGGACAATGAACAAATAATGTATCTTCATTCTATTTATACTGCAGCTATGTCGTAAAAGCATTTATTAGCTAGACACAGAGAGAAACTGGTTCATAGGCATCAGTATGGTGAGTATACTGACTGGCCTGGGTCCTTGTTACAAGTAAAACGTGAGTTAAACTTACACCCATTTATGGATATTTAAATGCATTATCATTCCCATAGTGGACCATGCTCAACTCCCCAATATCTGAATCTCTTCTCTGTCATCTTGGAAAGGTCATGCAGTTTGGGGTTTGACTCCAGCTCCAGTGACAGGTCTGAAGTTAATCACAAGCAGCCTGTGTTTTAGTTGTGGTCACGTGACCTGATTCTGGTCAATGAGACTGAGGGAGAGATTTGCTGGAAGCATCTGAGAAAGTTCGTTCATGCACTTTAGGGAGAGAGAGAATAGGAAAGTCTACTTCCACTTTCCCCATGAGATATGAACAAGGAAGCAAGGAGCCTGGATGCCTGTGTTTACCATCCTGCAGCCACATGATGAGGCTGGCACAGGTTCCCTGATGTCATGGCTGAGGCCCTGGATTCACCAGCACTGGGTCTGGAGGCTAATAAACTCCCTTACTGTTACATCAGTCTGAGAAGAATATCGTGTTACTGTCAGCTGAGCTCATCCTAACAGATGTACTCCCTACTGAAAGGAAGAGCTGCTTAGTGGTTACGAGCTTAGTGTCTGGGCTCTGAGAATTCTGAGTGCACATCCCAGCTCTGCCACTTGATGTCTGTGTGAAACTGGGCCATCTACCCAACCCTTCTGAGCATGAGTTTGTTCATCTGTACAATGAGGCCATTAATGTTACTGTGAAGGATATTTGCCAATGGAGGCTCTCTAGAATCCATCACCCCCCAACATTCAACGCCTTTGGGGGGTTCCCAATGCGGTGTAGTATTGGTGAAAGATAGAGCCTGCCTGGCATTATTGATGCTTAACAGACAAGAGCTTTTTCCTCCTGCCCTGGCCTAGCCACATGGCAGGTCTCGATGCAAAACTCAGCAAATCCAGATTGAGTGACTAGGATCTGGAGAGGATTGGAAGTTATGGTGATTGGAGCAACACAGGGGGCACCTGGACCAGCTCTCCTCTGCCGCCTGGCCCTCTGGGGTTCACTGGGTTCCTGCCCCTTTCCACAGCCTTGAGTTCCAGTCTTCTGACAATTACCAACGAGGAAAAATCTCCTGAAGTGCAAGAGTTATCTCTTATATTGGTAGCCCCAATGTCCTTCCAAATAAACTCCCTCCTTCTGGAACGGCAAGTCAGCCTGGGTTGTTTGCAGCCAAGAAGGCTGCCAGATAAAAGGGCCTCCTTTGTCAGGCTGTTGTGAAGCTTAACTGAAATTGCACTTGGAAAGCATCGCACTGAATGACCGGCTCAGTACATATCAGCTCTTGAGATGATTACAGACTCAGATGGCCCCCATGAAGGGATGATCTGAGTTAAACACAAGGTTTGAATTGACCAGCAAGGGTACACAGAATCCTAGTTGCCGAATTGGCAACTCTTCCCTCCGCACTCAGACTCTGGCTGCTTGGGTTCTCCTGTTTGCCGTATTCACCGTGAATTGGCAATACCGGATGAGCAGAATGGAAGGCAGGCACAGACCATCCAACAGCCACACCAAACAAACGAGAATGTTGAGTGATGATTTTGGCAGCAAATTCTCCTTCTGAACCGTGGTTCGCCAGCCCTAACGTGAAAATCACTCCCCAGTCTGGGGACACCCAGCCAATGGGCAGCACGAGGAAGACAGATGAAGGTGAAGGGACAAGGGCACGAGGGCAGAGGTCCAGCTCCAGAGTTCAAACAGTTATCCCAGGGACATGTCCTGCAACCGCTCTGCCTGGCCTCTTTACCACCAAGCACGCTTTGAAGTGGTCGAACCTGCTTTTTACCTGACAGGTAAGAGTCGCGTGAGGCTGTACGTTGTCATCGGGTACATTTCAGACAAAAAGGGATCATTGCCATCAACGACATCATCATCAACAGCATCTCTTTCTTCTTCCTAACATTTCTGGAGCTATTATTAAACCCCAAGGGCGCGCTGCACATTTTCCTCACGTTAGTTCTTTATCCACCGCCTTATGAGGCCAGGTACTATTATTGTCATGAATAAAATGATGCTTGGAGAACTTAGGTGACTTGCCCAAGGTCAACTAGCTAACAAGTGATGGAGCCACAGTTCACTGCCAGGATTGGCCACGCCCTTAACCACTCAGCTATACCTCAGCCGATTGCTCCAGGATGCCCTCTTCCTGCACCTCACACTCTCACATTCTGACTCTAATTTCAGCCTGCCTTACTCTCAACAGACCTTTCTCTGCAGCCTTAACAGCCACAGAACAGAACTTTTGCTAAAGTACCTTTGCGGTTTTTATTTGGAAGATGGGTTTTATGTCCTGGTAGGGGCTGGTGGTAGATCCCATCTCTTCTACATTGTAAACTCTTATGTATGTGCCATAAACACGGCCCCTTGAGGCTGATGGCGATATATTGATCATGGCCATTGAATCCCATGTGCAAAGGCAGAGGGTTGGGTACACTTTCCCTCGAGTTTGGGCTGTAGGCTTTGGGTATGTAAATCTCCCCTGGCACACCAGTGCTGGGGGCGCTAACAGAAAGCATTATTTACGAATGGGATTCTCAGGCGTTTCACCCCAGATTAATTGCTTTCAATCCTATTTAACAGGGGTCCAATGTGTCAATGGTGGGCAAATGAATCACAGCCACACCACTTTGATGAGGGAAGAAACCAGAAGAGGCATGCATCTTTCTGAAAGGTCATCGTGCAGGCAGGCCCGGGAGGTCCCCGTGGGAGGCACAGACTGGTGATCAGCCTTGGGGAGCCGACTTGAGGACTATCCTGTACACGGGCACCCAGGGGGGCAGCTGTAGCCACCAGTACCTCACGGCTGGGGCTGTGCTGCGGCTCCTGACTTTTTACTCCTCTTCCCTCGCTCCAGGGAGGCAGGAGCACAGCCGATCAATAAGATGCGTTGACGGAGGTGCCTGCGGCATGGCCATTTCTCAGCCTGACACGGATGGCACCGTCACTAGCAGTGAAAGGCTGCCGGAAACAGGATGGAGGCTCGTCCCCCGGCAGGCCTGTCTGCCCTCTCTGAGAAACATCTCCCGCGCAAGCTCACAGCGAAGAAACCAATTCCAGGAGGCATCGCGCCACCAGCCTGTCACCTGGCCTCCCACAGCCCGGTGGGCGTTTCCTTGTGTTGTTTAACAGCTCCCTCCCAGGCTTGCTGGCACTGACCAGGCCATCTCCAAGGAGCCTCCCTCCGCTTTGATTCCCATGGGTCTCGTGGAGAGAGCAGATCGCCCGGGGAATGCCGGTGGAGGGTTGGTGGTGGTTCCTGGCTCCCAGGGAGGTGCTGCGGAGACCCACGTGCTGTGGAGAGGCGTTCCAGATTAAATGACTCCGGGGAGGCCACACCGCATCAGGCCTTCCTCATTTTTTGGAGAGGAAAAGGCATTATGCTGCCAAAGTAGTTGCCTAACAGGCTTTTTTTTCCCTTCTTCTTCTGTCTTAAAAAAAAAAAAAAAGTCTTGATGTTGCAGCCAAGGTGGGGCTAAGCATTCCGCCTCCTCACCCCCGCCAGGCATCCCTTGCTGCGCTTGGTCAGAATGAGATGGGAAGCAGACAAGAGCTCTAGGGCCTCGTTCTGAAATAGACAACACAGGCACACACCCGCTGGGGCCCTTTTCACCCTCCGTCCCTACACATGTTGAATGGGCAAACACAATCGCCTCACCCACAGCATCCTTACTATAAACGGCAGTGGGGATGGCAGGGAAGCTCTCACTGGCCTCGATTTGAACCCACAGCATTAAAAGGCTATAGGCCTTCCTGACTTACTTCACTCTCTATGACAGACTCTAGGTCCATCCACCTCACTACAAATAACTCAATTTCGTGAAGTAAGTCAGGAAGAGAAAAACAAACACCGTATGCTAACACATATATATGGAATCTAAGGAAAAAAAAAAAAGGTCATGAAGAACCTAGGGGCAAGACGGGAATAAAGACACAGACCTACTAGAGAATGGACTTGAGGATATGGGGAGGGGGAAGGGGAAGCTGGGACAAAGTGAGAGAGTGGCATGGACATATATACACTACCAAACGTAAAATAGATAGCTATTGGGAAGCAGCCGCATAGCACAGGGAGATCAGCTCTGTGCTTTGTGACCACCTAGAGGGGTGGGATGGGGACGGTGGGAGGGAGGGAGATGCAAGAGGGAAGAGATATGGGAACATATGTATATGTATAACTGATTCACTTTGTTATAAAGCAGAAACTAACACACCATTGTAAAGCAATTATACTCCAATAAAGATGTTAAAAAAAAAAAAAAGGCTATAGGCCTTAAAAGTTAAGAAAATAGCATAATGAGATTATTCCACTCCAAAGTCAGTTTCCAGACCTCTAGGGTATTCACAGGTGGAGTTGGGTAGAGTATTCTCTAGAGGAAAAACTATCTAATCCAGAGTTTCTCAGCCCGAGCACTATGACATTTATTTTAGGCTCCATAACTATTGGTCGTGGGGAGTGGTCCTATGCTCTGTAGGATGCTTAGTGGCATCTGTGGTCTCTGCTCACCAGGTGCCAGTAGCAACCCCTCCCTCAGTCATAACAACCAAAAATGTCTCCAGACACTGCCGAAAGTCCATGCGGGTGGAAACTGCCCCCAGGGGAAAACCACTGCTTCAAGCAAAGGTGCAGAGGTGGGAATGAGCCTGGTATGTCCAGGATCTCGAGAGAGACATTCCAGAGCCACGCAATGGACACCCACATCGTCCAGTTGCCAAGAGAACTAAAAGAGACGGAGAGGATTTCAGAAAACAATACTCATCTGCAGCAGCAGCTACCTTTTCTGGAGTGCCTCTCACGTGCCAAGCTTGTACAGACTGAGCACACAGCATGCCTAACAAGTATTAGTGGTTATTAATGCCAGTGCCAGGCATGGGTGACTCAGAGTGACGGGCAGCCAGAGGGATCATTTTCACCAAATATGGCCAACATGGGATACCACCGCCAGGCCACACTCACTGCTGCATGAGAAGAAGAGCACGTGCTTTTTGGACTGGGGATATTTCTGGAACCAGCATGAGCTGGAGAACTGAGCCATGCTCCTATTGGAAGATCACTGGCCTAGGGGACCCCCTTCCCCAACCCATCCCCACCTTGCATGCCTTGTGCATTTGCTGGCCACTTAGTTCAACCCTCACTACACCAAGAGTGGTCCATGACCTGAAGCATCCCCAACAGCCGGGAGCTTGTTAGAAAATTCGGAATCTCAGGCCCCAGCCCTGACCTTCCCATTCAGAATCTGCATTCTAACACGATGCCCAGGTCATTTCTGAATGCACTCAATTTGAGACACTGCTTTATCATCACAGTGCAAGGTTGCTAGCATCTGTCAGCATTTTAGAGTGTGCACAGATGCATAACTTTCTCTCGCTAGATCCATTCATCCCACAAATATGTATTGAATGCCTAACAGGTGTCCTGCCCTAGTGGAACCGACAGTCTTGTGGTTCTTCACCACCTCCCAGACAGATGACTACACAGATGAAGTCCCTCGGGTTATATAGGAGGGACATGAAGCTCCAAGAGCTTAAGAGACTTGGGGAAAATCCTGCTGCTAATAACCAGAGCAAGGGTTTTAACTCAGACATCCTTTCCCCAGATCTTGGCTCTTTCTACTACACCCATACTACTTTTCAACTACAGTCATCAGGGCAAAAAGAAGAAACAGAAGTTTCTGCCTGTCTTAACTACTGGATCATACCGAAGGCAGGATTGGTGGCTGAGAGATCACTGAGACCAGCTATGAACTCACCAGCTTCAGCTTCAGCTATGAACTCATCTAGAACCAGAGATGGTTTAATTCACTGGGGTGGGTTGGCTTTGCTCAAAGCAATTCACCAGTTTCATCAGTTCCAAATCAAAGGCATTTAAAGACCACCCATTAAAAAAAATACAAAGCAACCACAGCTCCTGAGATTTTAATGAACCTACACCCTCAAACTCTACCTTCCTATCTTTTGAAATCAAGTTGGAGGTCCAGATTATGTCCATGCTGTGAACTCCTAAATCCCATCCCAAGTCCCTTCCTCACCTGGGCCTCCTAAAACTTGAAAACGCTTTTGTTGTCATTTGGTTCCATTCAGTTTAGTTTAGTTTAGTTTTCTCAGAAAGATGTCATGAGACCTGGTTTCAGGCATCGAGCAGCTCCAAAGCTCTGTGGTGCCAGGGAAATTACAAAAGAGCCTCAGTTTTCTCATCTATAAAATGGGAAAAATAGAAACTGCTTGCAAGAGTTCCTGGGGGCATTCATGTAGCTAATGCATGCACTGAACTCCACCCCAGCCCGAGTCCTGGCCTGTGTGCAACAAATATCAGCTACCTTCTCCCTCCCTTTTTTCTGAGAACATTCCAGGGGGCTGCTGAGGGCTGATGGTGCCTGATGAGTCTTCCGAGGCATCCTCCAACACATAAGGTTGAACTGCTAAGAGTACAAAGGAGCCCCCTTCAAATGCAGGGGATGGAGCCCTGCAGAAGGGTCGTTGCTGCCTTACGTGCCTGCAGGCGAGCTCACTGTGGCCTTTAACGGTGTTCTCTGGGCCTTCTGTGATGCTCAGGAAAAGAAGACGATGGGGGATGAGGCCTTGAGTCTGCAGGGACACCTGACGTCCTGCTGGTTCCCCCAGCTCAGGGAACACCCCACTACAAGAGCTTTAGATCACCCCTGGGACAGAAGCTGAAAACGTCAGACATCCATTTCTCCAGCCTCCCTTGCAGCTACGAAGCAGTCACCAAATGTCCCTGCTGATGACTTTGACTTTGGAGCCATGGCCTGTAAAGAAAAGAACCCAGTCTGCTGAGGATGTCCCAGGAGTGGCAGGGGTGCTGGGGTGCGGTGGGGGTTGCCCAGCTTCTGTGGGCTCAGCAGTGGGACCGTCTCCAGTGGCAATAATGACGTCTCCTGGGAGCTCTTCTGGAGATCGAATCTAAGATAGACTGAGCCTGACTCTCTTGCCCTCCTAAAGAATCTGTGAGCTCCCCAAGTCCTTTAAGAGGTTATTTCTCTGTTGAAATAAAACAGTGCCTCTTGCTGAAGCTAAGAACATTAACAGAAGCATCTCTCGGTTTAATTTCTGGTCTTAAACGTAGCTTACGGAGAGGAGTAAGTACATACAGATGGAGAACACCCCACCACAGATCCACCTGCAGTATGTGGATGTATGAGTGCTTCTCAGAATGAGGTCCTTGGAACACACGCATGGGGGTCCACTATCGTGCAACTAGGGTATTGATAAAAATGCAGATTCCTGGCCCTCACTCCTCAGATACTGAATTAGAATCTTTGGAGCTGCGGTTCAGAAATATGCATTTTTAGCAAGCCCTGCCCCTGCTCCCACCCCTGCAATTTTTTTGCTCACTCAAATGTGAGAACCCCTGGTCTAAGGTGCTTCCTCTCCTTTTCCACAGGGACCACTGGAACATCTGTGTGGCTCCGTGTGATAAAAGGAAGAAGCTCCTTGTGACCAGAGGCAACTGGCTCTTGGGGGCTCTGGCTCCCCAGGCCCCATCCAGCTTCCCTGAACACTGAGGGGAAGCAGTATCTCACCACTCCCCTTGTGACCACACTGGCTGCGAGGTTCTGAACTACGCCAGAGCTACTCAAACTGTGGTCCTCGGACCAGGGCTCGGTCCAGTTTGTTGTCAGTCTGCCACACCATAACCAGAGAAACTGAGAGTAAGCGGTTAGAAGCTACTTTGGCAGTTTGCCAGAATAATTTCATGTTGCTGAATCTGCACAGGTGTACCTTGTTTTATTGCACTTTGCGGATATTGCATTTTTTTTACAAATTGAAGGTTCATGGCAACTCCGTGTCCAGCAAGTCTGTTGGCATCGTTTTCCCAACAGCATTTGCTCAGTTTGTGTCTCTGTGTCACGTATTGGTAATTCTCACAATTTTTCAAACTTTTTCATTCTTATTATATTTGTTATGATGATCTGGGATCAGTGATCTCTGACATTACTACTATAATCGCTAAAGACTCAGATGATGGTTAGCATGTTTTAGCAATAAAGTTTTTTTTTTTTAATATTTATTTACTTATTTATTTGGTTGCACCAGGTCTTGGTTGCGGCAGGCAGGGTCCTTAGTTGTGGCATTTGAACTCTTAGTTGCGGCATGCATGTGGGATCTAGTTCCCTGACCAGGGAGCAAACCCGGGCGCCCTGCGTTGGGAGCACAGAGTCTTAACCACTGCGCCACCAGGGAAGTCCCAGCAATAAAGTATTTTTAATTAAGGTATGTATATTGTTTTTTTTAGACATAATGCTATTGCACACTTAATAGACTACAGTATAATGTAAACATAACTTTTATATGCACTGGGAAACCAAAACATTTGTGTGACTTGCTTTATTGCGATAACTGCTTTATTGCCGTGGTCTGGAACCAAACCCACAATTATCTCCGAGGTATGCCTGTAATGCAATTTGGGGCTTATATTTTGTGTGACTCTATTTACTATTCAATTTTTTCTAGTAATATATTTTTATTGTATTCTACAAAAGTATTGGTCCATGACATATTGAAGAAAAAAGAAACTGATCCTTCACCAAAGATGGTCCTTCATGGCCAGCATGGTCTATGGAATTTCAAAATAATCAGCCAATCAATAATCCATAAGTCAGTTTGAATAGTGTTAGTGCCTCAGACCCTGAACTCCATCTGGATGCACCTGCCAATGGGGGCTGTGACCTCTCTCACCACCCATAGGTCCTCTAATTCTGAGACTGGATTAGGACCTGGCATTCAAAGGACTTTTTGTTTGTTTGAGAGTCAACACTACTCAAAATTACAAGGAAATCTTTATGCTTTTTCCAGGGTCAGTGCAGGAGCCAACCCCAGTGCCATCCCCATCAAGCCAATACTTGTTCCCAGAATGAATGTGACCAAGCCCCAAAGAATTTTTAGGGTTCAAGTGTTTAAATGTGACAGTGGCAATTTCCATTTTCTCTTTAAATTCCTTATCTAAAACCTCCATTTCCAACATTGTTTGAAATGAGAAACCTAATTCTTCAGCTTTACTGAGCTATGATTTAAGTACACTGAACCGCCCATACATAAAGTATACAATCTGATCAGTTTTGAAATATGTATATAACTGTGAAACCATCACTACAATCGAGAGAGCAAACATTTCAGTTACCCCCAAAAGTTTCCCTATGCTCCTTAACAATCTCTCCTTCCCTCCCCCTCCATCCCCAGGCAACCATTAAAACACTAATTTACTTTCTGTCACTATAGATGGGTTTGCATTTTCTAGAATGATATAAATGGAGTGATACTGTGTATACTCTTTTGGTTCTGCCTTCTTTCATGCAGAATAATACTTTTGAGATTCATCCACATCACTGCAAGTATCAGTAGTTCATTCCTTTTTTGTGGCTAAGTAATATTCCATTGCATGGATAGTCCACAATTTGTTTTATCCATTCAGTTGGGAAAAAAAAATTTTTTTAAATGATATTTAGTTTCCCTAACCCTCCTGAAAGCATAATAACAAGGAAGAGGAGAGGAAAAGGGAAGAAGAAAAAAGAGCAAACTTCTCCAAGCTCGTTGTCTCCTCGTGCCTAAAATGCCCACATGGAGCATATAGTAGGTGCTCAATAAATGTTGGTTGAATAAATGAAAGAATAAATGAATGGGAAGCTTTGCAGTCATTATAGATTGAATTGTATTTTTTAAAGTTATAAAACCTTCCATTTTGAAAAATCTCAGAACTCCCTGATGTAGTAAAGATATTTGGGGGGTCACCCACCAATGCTGCGGGGTTACTCCTAGACCAACTCCAAGGCCAGGAGGAGAATGGACAGAGCAGCCAAGACATGGAAACCGATTTAATGCAATGGTGAGAAACCCAGCCTAGACTATCACCACTGCCCTGGCTGGCTCCAGTGCTCCCACAAATCATCTGAAAGGCTAAATCATGTTTAAATCTCTCTGATTGTGACCACCGGGAACTATGAAGGACACTCACGCATAATTTACATACTGCCAAGCTCCTAAGAGCCTCTAAATAAAGCCCCGGAGGGCCCCCCGGGCACTATTTTTGAGGAGAAGGACATCAAGTGACAGATTAAATCGAGTCTGCTCCCTCAACGCTGGGGAAAAAAGAAACCTCACTCTCTGCTTGCTGACATCCGCGACTGTCTTAAACTGCATTTGCTGTCAGATGTTTCCCAAGGAAGCCGATATTACACCGAAAACGGGTACACATGTGCTATTGTCTCTCCCGTTTTACACAACAGCTCCGCCGCTAACAGGTATTTTGGCCCAGACTCTTTCATTCTTTTTCCAGATTCTAACCATAAAATGTGTTTTAATCTCAAAGCACAGGGGAAGGGGGGTGGTTCACAAGAGCACTTTGCATTCCACCAGTAAATGTTAAATTACATTTGGTCACAACATGGTTATAATACTAATACTAAGTTGGTCCATGCAGCAGCCACCAGAGGTTTTGTATCCAGAATAGACCAATTACTGGGGAGAGCAGGACAGACTGATAGGAGGATTTTTCCATCCCAGCCATTAGATTTGGCTACAGAATGGTCTATTGCAATGACCATGATTAATTTTTATAATCTGACAAAAATGGAGAGCAAAAAAGCCATAAATGGGCGGTCTAAGTAAACACTGTAAGTGATTTAGACCTTTCAAGCAGCCCAAAGAAAAACAGCACCCGTTTTATTGTTTTGTTTTCCGCACAACTCAGAGGAGTTCACACCATCAAAAAGACAAATATGTGAGCCAAATAAAACAACCAGGTGCATACAGCCTGGCACCTAAGCAACAGGCCACTTACATGTCCACTGGTGCTTACAAACCTTCTAGAAGCATGAAGATGATCTGCCCCTGGCCCAAAGGACCCACATGCAAAACAGGGCTTGAGTACACGCACAACCTGCTCTAGTTTCAATCTTCTTTATTAGTTGGGACTTCCTATTAGAATGTTAGAAATACCCTAAGATTATGCACTATTTTACCCTTGCTCCTATACTGTTCCCCTCAGCCCAACACTGAGCCAGGCAATAATAACAGGCTCCCAGGAAATAATCCGTTTGATTAATTGTCTGTAAGCAAGGAAAGGAATGATAGTGTTTGTTTCACAGCTGTTATTCCCCATGCCTCACATGTTACTCTGTAGAGTGAATGAATAAATAGATAAGTGAATGGATGGATGGATGGATGAATAGAGAATGATATTTTAGCCATATTGTATCATTTGATTCCCACAACAAGCCTGTGAGGTAATAACAATAGTAGTTAACACTTACGTTGTGCTAATTATATACCAGCCACTATTCTAAATTCTTCATACATATTAACTCTTTTAACCCTCAAGAGCTCTATGAAATAAGGACTATTATTATCTCCATTTAACAGATGAGAAACTGTTAGAGGCAGATGGAGGTCACATTGCTAGGAGGAGGCAAAGCTGAGTCCTTGCTGGATGCTCTTAAGCTCTGTGTTTCCTCTGCATTAGCTGCACTTGATGGAGCAGGAAACAGAGGCTAGTGAAATTAATTTGAACAAAGCTACCCATCACATGGGTGCATACCCAGGACTGTGTTCCCAGGACACCGTCATATGACAGAGCCAGGATGGGAACCCCAAGAGCCTGACTCCAACGCCCAAGCAGGACATGTGAATAAAGCTGGTCCGTGGCAAATGTCTGAGATCAGGAGAGGAGAGATTGTCAAGGGGGGCTGAGCTAAGAGGCTGGTTTTCTCAGCAACTGTTCTCCCAAACTGGAGGTACTAACTAGGGGGTCCAGGAGGGAAAGAGAAAATAAAAACAAAGCTGGAAAATGTTTCCACCCCAATTCTCCTGAAATCTTTTTGTTTGGGTTGGAGAAGGAGAGATCTGCTGGCATCTTCCCGTTTGGGGGCCCTGGGAAAAGGCCACAGCAAGTTTCTAGCCAAGTTCTAAGCAAAAGTGATGTCCATTACAACCTGCGCGAGATTCTGAGGAAGGCTTCCAGGGATTGGGTTTTACTATAAAGTATGTCAAAGAGTCTGGGGGCGGGGGAACCTAGGGTGAAAGAATGGAGGCCGGGACAGAATGAGAATTATAAATGGGAAGAGGAAGAAAAAGTTGGAGCTAGTTTCTGACATGACTGTGAAGGTGTTGATGGTTTCAGGATTGTAACTTAAGAGATAATTGCCTCTGTTTTGAGAAGGCACAAGGAAGCAGGGAGACACAGGTTTGGAATTGGGAAATTTTAGTCTCTTAAATGTAAAACTCCATGTTAAACTGGATATTAAGTTGGAAAGAATTGTAACTGTGGCTAGAGAGATGAGGATGAACATTGGGAGAAAGAAGTATCAGTGCAACAATTTAGAAAATTTCCTTGAGCTGGAAAAGGTGAAAGAAGGAGAAGAGAGGGGTGGGTTATTCCCCCCCCCCCCACCCTTTTTTAACTCATCACACATAAAGGATGCAGGTTTGAACTGCACCGGATGGATGAATTGAACTTTGCTGTGGGGATGGGGTAAAGCTACAACTCTGGCTCACTGCAGCCCCAAGAAGAAACACCTCTCTCCCTCAGAGAAAGCCCTTTCTCAGTAGAGAGAAATATTCCCTAAGAAAGTCATAGCTCAGCTGAGACTTGTGGGATTTGTAAATTACCCATAATGTGAGTGACAGTTCAGCCTTGCTCACAGGCTGCCAGGCAGACAAGGGCCAGGACCCCAGGATGGTTCTGAAACTCCATGTGGCCATTCGATTAATCAAACAGAAACCAAACGGTGCTTTCTTCTCTGAACACTGACCAAAGAGAAGCCATCCCGGAGCAAGGTCTCACTGTATGCAGCTTTTTGTAAAACCAAGATGCACCTCTCTTTGGGTATTGTCGATCTGTTCTTTTAAAAAGGGACCTTTTGGTAGAGAAAGAGGCAGAATATATATATATTATATACATATATTATATATGTATATAATGTATATATATATGGTTGAAGTTTGTTGCAAGAGATTTGCTAAATTAGTTCATCTAGGCGTCCCATAGGGAGGTCATTGGAGCGGATCTCTTTTATGAATGAAAATGAGCTTCCTGGCAGACCCCCCAGTCACACCCTGAAATGCACACAGAGTCCAGGGCTCCAGAGATCTCACACCTATTCCCAACATATAAGATATAAGAACTGATTACTATTCACTGGATCCAAAAGTCCTACTTCTTGAGCTCAAAGATGGGAATAAATCTGTGAGCCCTGCTGGGCTTTCTGGACATCCTCCTAATAGGTTCCAGGAATTAGCTACACTCTATTGCATGGTGATGGTTTTTTTTTTTTTTCACGCTCAGAAAACCGCAAAGGGATTTTAACCAAAAGGAAGCAAAGGTTTTCTTTTTATAAATTTGATTAGTCTTTTTCACTTTCTCTACCTCGATACATTTCCTTTGGGAGGCATTTTATACCCGGAGACCCCTTAGCGAGGCACTGTTGCATGCAGGGCGCAGTGAATTTAAGCGCAAGATGCTCAGTGTAGACGGAAAGTAAAAAATCACAGGCACTTGCGGTCGCCAGCGAGGTCAGTTTCTAAATGCCGGCTTGCAGATGGCCCTGCAAGAGAAGAAAGACGAAGTTTGCCAGTAGTGTGGGACCCTTGGCTGGGATGCGCGCGGCTGGTTACCCAGCCCGCCCTCCGCTCGCCACGGCTGAGTTTCCCGCCGGAGCCGGCGCCTGGGCGCCTGGTCCCCGCGCTGCACCCGGCGCCGGTCTGGAGATAGCCCTTGGCTGCGGGCGACGGGTTCCCCCAGAAAGTGCGCCTTTTCGCCGCCGCCGGGACTTGGCTGCTGGAGAGCCAGCGCGCCAAGCGCTCGCGGCAGAGTCTCCGCCGGGGCCGGGGGTACCCACCTGAGCCTGCTCCCCCAGGCCTCGGGTTCGAAGCCTCTCCAGTGGCTGAGGAGAGATTAGGATTTGAGCGACAGCAGTTCGGTTAAGGAAGGAGTTTCTGAAACTCTCGGGGAAGCGAAGGACCGGGGCTTGGAAAATAAGCGAGCCTACGGTGGGCTTTCCAAACTTGGTCTTTGCTTTTTATCATTTTTCCTGCCCCCTCCTCCCACCACTCTGGCCCCAACCCTGGGAAAGAGCTTAAGGGCTAGGGTACTAGCCAAGTCAATCCTTCCTCCTCCCCCCGCCCCAACTTTCAGACAAGAAAAATATAAATAAATCCCAAGGGTGCTTAATGCGGGTGCATTCAGCCGCCCCCATCCCAACACACGCCACCGCCGCCACCCACTCCGTCCCTCCCACCTCCGGGTAGGGGAGGGACTGGGAACCTGATCTCCGGGCTCCTGCCCCTAATATTTCCCCATCAATAATGTTGATACCATCGGTGTGCCTCCACCCCCGCCCCCGGGACGCCGCGGCCGCCTTTTCGCCGCTTTCTGCTTGGCACCAGAAAACGAAACCTCCTCTCCTGCCCTCCTAACTTCGGCCGGGGGGCCAGCGGGGCCTGAGGCCGGGGGGCTGAGGAAGCAGGGGCGCGGGGCAGGGCGAGTGGGGCCGACCTTCAGTTCAAGGGTAGTAGAGTGTCCAGCCCGCGCCGGCGGAAAGAGAAGGAGCGTCCCGGGCCCAGGCCAGGCCTCATTCTAGGCTCCATCCCAAACCCGGGGTCACACTGGGCCGGAATAAGGTCGTTTTGCGGGTGGAAGAACCAGGCCTCAGAAAAAGGGAGGCTCAACACCCTCTCCCCGTCCCAGGATCAGGGGATGAAGGGGAGAGGCCGGGAAACCCCTTCGCTGGGAATTCGGCTGTGGCCCGAAGCCTTGGGGCCCAGCCCTTCGGCCCAGCCAAACCCACCAAGGACTCCGTAGGTGTTGGGAAAACTGATGGAACGTGTTGGTACAAACACAGGCATCAAGCCCCCCAAATGTGAGTTTGCACAGCTCGCCAATCGCCGCCCCCGGGTGCGGTTCCTGTCGGCCCACGAGGTCACGACCCTGGCGCAGCCGCTGCCTCACTTCGGGCCACCCCCATTCCTTGACGTGGAGCAGCCCCTAAGTGCCAGGTCCGTCAGTCCGAGTTCCCCAGCAGCTGCCCCACCTAAGGCGGGGACCCGCGACCCCCAGTAGAGCGCACAGGTCTCTTGAGTGAGCAGGGCGTGGGGATGGGCTCCAGCTGTGGCACCTCACTCGCACTCCCAGCCTTCTTTCGACCCGCTCAAAAGTGCACATCGACCCCCACTCTCTCTCCGTTTTTATTAATTTAATTATTTCTCTGCCTCGCGGCACACGAAGCCTCACCCGTGCGCCCTGGCAGTGCGGCGCCGGTGTCTGCGAACCACGGAACTTGGGCCTGAGACAATGGCCCGTAATTGATGTATTGCCCTCAACAATAAAGACCAATTCTCCTCCCCCGGCCATTCCGACCATTCCCCTCCTCCCATCCCCCCCCCCTCCACCTTCCCTCTCCTCTCTCCGGGCCACAGAGGGAAAGAAAACAAACAAGAAATTAGCGGGGGACGCTGCGCACGGAGCGAAACCCCTGCCTCTACGCCTTCGAGGACGCAAAAGAACGAAAAAAGTTATTAAAGTTTGGATCTCCCCAATTAATTCGTCTCTGTTCGCCCATTTTTAATTAAACATCGCGAAGCTGCTTTTGCGTGTGCATTTCGTTTGGTTGGTTGTTTTGGTGTTTGTTTGGGGGGGGAGCGAAAGCTTCCCCCCCCCTTAATCTTAATCACACATAGAGCAAGTAACGAACACGTGTGAAGCTACCCCCCGAGAGCTTCCCGCGGAGCACGCGGCGCGAACCGGGAAGAGGGGTTTGCGGGATCGCCAGCTCCGCTTGGTTCCTGGCAGCACGCGGTGCCCGGGAGACCCGGATTTTCAAGAAGCCAAGATTGTTAGAGACGGATGCGGGGCGGCTCCAAACGCGGGCATAAGCGGAGAAGCGAGTGTGCAAGTGCATACGGCCGCGTTGGTGTACCTGGGAGAGCGCGGGTTGGGGTGTCTGCGAGGATCACAGTTTGAGGAGTGTGTGTGTGTGTGGGGGGGAGGGTTTACACGTGCTCCTGCACACTTTCCCGGGTGTCTGGGGGAAGCGAGCGGCTCGCACCCCAGGAGCACGCAGATCCATCTTTGCCGAGGGATCTCTTTAAATATTCAGTGAGAAATAATGGCATTTGAAGCACCACCTATGGAAACATTATTATCTTCATTCTTCAACATCAGCCCCACTGATGGCTTCGTTTGTCTTTTTATCAAAATCTACTGTAACCAACAGGACCTGGGGAGAAAGAGCGAGGGGCAGAGGGTGTGTGTGTGCGCGCGCGTGTGTGTGTTAGGAACCGAGCGAGGGCAGAAGAGAGGAAAAATAAGCGGGAGAAAAGGTGAAGAAAGGGCGAACAAGGAGAAAGAAAGGAGAAGTTATACCAAGAAAAATAAAGTCGCCAGGAGGAAAACAGAAACATTCACCCACACACAAAAGATTTAGGTTTTTAAAAAAAGGGGGGGGGGCGCAAAGAAGCTAGAGAGAGTCATGGGGGAGCGCAGTAGGGTCCGGAGTACCCGAAACTCTACCCGAAGATTGGTGCCCACTTCGCGCGAACCGACTGCGTTCCTCTCCAGACTCCAGGGCGCTCCCGAATTGGGGCGTCCTTATGAGCCCTCTCCTTTCCCGATCGCGAGATAGGGCAGGGATTGTGTATCTGCACCCCCCCTCCTCCCCATTACTCAATCGAAGTTTAGTTTGTCCCTCGGGCGCAGGACTTCGGGAACCTTGGAGCGAGGAGACCCTGAGGCGCGAGGGGGAAGAGCTAGGCTGAGACGAGGACTGAACCTCAGGTTCGCGGGCGCCCGAGCCCAGCGGAGGGAGTGCGGACCCCGGGATCCCCATTCCGGGCTCTGGGGCTCGGGTGGGGAGGCTGCATCCCACCCAGGGGAGATGGAGCTGGTGCGAAAAGTTTGGGCGCCGCTGTCGGCAAGTGCCTGAGAGGTGGAGGCGAGCTTCGGCCGGGCCAGTCAGCTGCGGACAAGGACCCCCCCCCCCTCACTCCCGGCTCAGCTCGGCCACCTCGCCAGGAGCCTGGGGCACGGCCCCCTCCCCCAGGTCGGGGAGCCCAGGGGTCCCGGGGACTGGCCTTGCCCGGAGCCCGGCGAGGCAGGCCCGCGCCTCCCGAGGCCAGGGGAGGGTTGCAGCGTGCTGGGTAAGCGGCGGCCCCTCCCCTCCCCCCGGCTGGAGCTGAACTCGGATCCCAGGCCGGTCCCCGCTCGCCGCCCGCCCCGGGATCTGCGGCGCCACGGCCGCCGCCGCCTCCCCGCGGAGTGACGCACCCTGCAGCCAACCCGGGCAGCCGAGGGGGAGGTCCGGGAGGGGTCCTGGGCGGAGCCGGGCCGCCCCCTTATCCCACGGGCTCGGGGCCGCTTCTCCCGAAAACTTCAGCCCTAATTGTCCTGGGAATGTCCGAGGTAGAGAAAGGGAGCGAGGGAGCAAGCGAGAGGCTGGAGGATCGGGGCCCTTTGAGGAGGATCGGGGTGGCGGGAGAGCTGCCCCTCCCCCCCAAAGCCCCAAACCCGTCATGTTCCCAAACCTTTCCTTGGTCCTCTTCTCCGCGCCCCGCGAACCCGGGATCCAGGGGATGGAGAACTCGGGGCGAAGGAGCGCCGAGCCAGGCGGCGAGCGTGAGGGAGGCCTGGCCGCGGGCGGGAGGCGGACCAGCGTGGGGCTGGCTCTTCCCCACTCGCTTATTTTTTTTTTTTAATGGGTGTGGGGGTGGGCTGCTTTCTGGTAGCTCTTAAAGAAACGAAGAAACACTCAAGAAACGGGACTTCCTCCCCCCAAATCCCGCCACGGGACTCCCTCCCCCCGCGGGCCGGCGCGCCTAGCGCCGGAGTTGGGAAGTTTGCCGCGCGCCTGCAGCCCGGGTCCCCAGGCCCCGCCGCCCGGCCCCACCCCCCACCCGGGGAGGCTTAATTCCGGGGAGGGCATGCTAATTTGGGTCGGCCCAGCCCTGGATGGGGGGGCCGAGGGAGGGAGGGGGGCTCAGGCCGGGGTGCCTGGTGCGCAGAGGCGAGGAGGCAGGCCCCCGGCGGCCCGGCCGCGGAGTCCCTGGCGGTCGCGAAGAGGGTTAACCCAGTGTCGGGCGGCGCGGCGCGCAGAGCCAGCCCCGCGGCCGGCTTATTGGGCCAGCGCGCGGAGAGACAGGGGTCTGCAGCAAATCACGAACTAATTGATTAAGGCGAGCGGGTTTGAATAGCGCTGGCCCGGTGCCAATCGCCTTTCAAAGAGCCCCTCTATGATTAATCGCAATGCATTATTGATAATCATAATTATAGCAGGACACATGCGCGCTGCGCCCGGGGCCGGGGAGCCGGGGAGGGGGCGGGCGGGCCGGCGGGCGGGGGGAGCCGCCGCCGCCGCCGCCGCTCGATTTCCGTAATTTTGAGAAGATTTTTTTTTAGTAATTTTTTATTCTGCCCCAGCTGATGTTTGAGCCAGCATGTCGCGGAGGAAGCAAGCGAAGCCTCAACATTTCCAATCCGACCCCGAAGTGGCCTCGCTCCCCCGGCGAGATGGTGAGTGCTCCGGCCCGCGCCGCGGACACACACACGCGCACACACGCACTCGCACTCACACTCACGCGCATTCGCACCCACGCACACGCGGCTGGCCCCTGCGCCCACCGCCCCGCCGCGGCGCCGCCGCCGCGTCCCGAATCGCCTTTTCGACTCTGCGATTTTTTTTTTTTTTTTTTTAAATTTTCAATTTGCCTTTGCTGGGCTTCCCCCCTTGCAACGGGGAAAGCAAACACTTCTCCCGGCAGGATCTTTCCGGAGTTGTTGGGTCCTCCTGTGGGGAGGAGAGAGGGCACGCCGGCCTTGCTTCTCTGTCCCGGCTTTTCCGCCAAGCTGCGGCAGGGGCCCGGGTGCCCGGCGGTGCGCGGGTGCGGGCAGAGGCCGTCGGCCCCTGCCTGCGCGGGGCTCCACGCGCTTCCCGGCCCGCGCCCGGGGCCCCGGCCTGGCCTCCGCCGCCCTGGCCCTGCTGCCTGAGGGAAGGAAGTTTACTTTGTGCTCTGGGCTCAACTCGGAACGTGGGGGGAGCTCCCTGCGTCGCGCTCCCCCTCCCCCCAACGCTCCCACTCCTCCTGGGCCCGCACCGCGGAATGGGGTGCCTTTGGGAGTTCGGAGCTGCAAGAAGATGGGGACCTGTGTTGGGGCGCCCGTGCCTGACACACCGGGGTGGAGGCCGGAGTGGAGAGTGCTCTTTGCTGCTGGGTGCTCCCCAGACTGAGTGCCGGCAGACGGGGCAAAGTGTCGGGGTCCGGCTACCCAAGTTTATCCCAGCATCTCTTCTCCCAACGCATGCATCCCCCCGCGCCCCCAAGAAATCTTTAAACTCGGTTGGCTCCCGCTGAGGATCGTGGTACCTTGTACTTCCAGGAGTCGTAAGGGTCGTTTTTTTCAGAGCTGGGGGGCTATCTAGCCACGAGAGAATCCCCCTAAAACAGAGGCACTAGCTGCTTACGATGGAGACGACAACTGAGGGGTCCCGAAGGGAACGAACAAGTCCAGAACAAAGTTTGTGTTAGGGAGCTAAGGCCGAGAGTGGGAGAGATCCGGGCAGGGAATCGGGGGTACAGAGGGAGGACACCTCGAATCCTTCCTTATTCCTAAAGGTGTTTCACTTTAGGGGCCTCCGAGCTCCCAGGCCCAGGGCCAGAGGCGATGGAGCGGCGCTCGGGCTCGATTCCCCGGGCACAATGTTTGCCCCTCGGCTGCGGAAGGACGAGGGGCAACCCCCAAGCGGTCTCCGCGACTCGGGATGCCTCTCGGGATGCTCCAGTCCCGGGCGTCATTTTGGGGTGTGGAGGAGGGAGCTGGACCCCGATAGGGCTCCAAAGCGTGCCCTTTGGTCGGCACCTCTGTCCCCTAAACTCTGCGGCCGCCCGGGCCCCAAGGTCCCGGGGTCCTTCCTGAGAGGCCTGCTTCTCAGCAGAGCTGGGGCGCAGGGACCCGCGCAGAACCCAGGCAGAGAAGCGAAGGGACTCCCACCCCCTAAACCGCGACTGTTCTGAAAGGGGACTCCTGGCGTGGGGGGTCCCTTAAGGAATTGGGGAGAACAGAGACCGATTAAGGAATTTGTTTACAATATTTGCTCCCTCCACCGCAGTACTTTCTCGAGCTTCAAGCCTTACCCAGAGCCTCTGCGATTTCTCAGTCCTCTGAGAACCCCTGATCCCCGCTTTCCACCCCAGGCGAGACCGGGTAGTCGAGGTACAGTGAGGTGAATTACCCAAGGCCGCTGCCACGGTATTTTTCTGGGTTTTCTCAGCTGGGTTTCTTCTGCGTCTCACTCCCACACCCATCTTTCCTAAAGTTTCTGGTGAGACCTTCCTCACAGTAATACTGTTAAAGTTAACAGTTTGTAGAGGACCAAACCTCATGGGAGGAGAGGCAAGAGTTTTGTCTTTTTTTTTTTTTTTTTTAATAAATGTGTACTGATTTTCTATATTTTCAAAAAAGAAAAAATAAAGGCTCAGGCTTCCCGGAGAATTGATGCTTGCTAGATCTTTGCCTTTTTCCTGTCGCCTTCTGAATCCGGAGTTTTTAATAGTTAAGGCTTCTCATAAAGCGATAGCATAAAAGGAGTTCACTACCTCTGACCATTATTATTTATTAGGACTGTTTTTTTTTTTTTTTTAAGTTTATTTGAGCTTTGAGGTAAGTTAGTTAAGTCACTGAATCAAGTTTCCTTTCTTTCTTTTTTCCCTTTCTTTTACTTTTTCCCTTCCTTCCTTCCTTTCTTTTTTCTTTCTTTTTTATCCCCAAAAGCTGGTTCATTGTCCTAAGAGGCAGTAAACTGTTAGGGACACCGTAGGAAACACTCGCCTCCCAGCCCCCTTTCTCACCTCTCCCTACCCCCCTCCTTTTCTCCAGTTGTAATGGTTTTAGATTATGACTGTTTTTACATGGTTGAACAATAAGTTTAGGAGAAGCTGCCTAGAGGGTAGATTTTGTAATAGGGTTACAGGATTTAGTATGTTGTAATAATATTAGTACACAACTAATCCTCCTCCATGTCTGATTTACAGGAGGGCCTTACACACTCCAGTTCTTTTTATTTGGGAATAGTTGTGAGCTACAGAGAACTGAGAGATCATGACTTGTCTCCAAGTTACCTTTAAAAAGTCACCACCTTTCATGCAGTATATTCAACAACGCATTCTTCTATCCACCCAGAAAATACACTTCAAAGAGTTGTTGGGTTCTGTTTTTTGGTTTGCTGGTTGGTTTGTTTTAATCTACACAAAATTGTTAAATTTTTAGAAGATAAACCTTTCCTTAAACAATGTGGTTACTTTTTTTTCTATCTTGAGATGGGCTTACAATATGGCAAATGAAATGCTGAACGTACCAAATGAAATCTAGTCGGCGGTGCCCTTAGCAGATGCTGGCACCTCCAATTTCGTGACCTCGGCCCAGAGTGGGAGCTAGAAAAGTTTGTAGACCCCAGTGACCACAGCCCTGAAGGAGCGACTCCCAAGGCCGGGAGCAGCCAGGCTTGCTGTGCTGCATGTCACGCCTGTGTGTGTTTAAGTGTGTGCGCGCGTACAAAGAAAATCCCAGCCAGGCTCAGCAGCCCCGAGGATAACTTCATCGGAACAAGTTCAAGAAAACAAGATTATTTGGTCAGTCTTACGATGTTCATATTTTACTTCTACTTTTGGTGCAGCTATAAAACCCTAAAATAAACTGGGGGATTTTTCTGTTTCCTATGAAACCAAGATTTTGGCACCTTACTTGTCTCTTAAATGATATTCAACAAGTCTCGAATTACTTGTAGAAAGATGACTGCCATTAGGAAAATTATTTACTGAGATAAATAATTCTGAGGAAAGGGCACATTAGAATCTAATGATTTTATATGTGGGTTCTTTACTAGAGATTTGGATTTCAGGGGGGTGTGTGTGTGTGTTGGGTTTTTCTTCTTTGGGTGGTGTTTTTAAGATTCCTGGAACTACATGGATGGCCCACTCAGACTCCATTCATCTATTAAGAAAGGATTTCGGTGCCCAGCCTTTTCAAGGAAAAGATCATATTGGAAGAAAGATAAAAGCATCATGAACTGGAGATAACACCCTGCCTCTCATATAAAGTATCATAAAAATTCCTCTTATTTATATTAATAATGAAATTCTATTATTTACCAAAGTAATTTACTCATTGTGAGCAGCTTAATGGCAACACATTGATTTCTGGGCCCAAAGGTTAGAGAGAACTGTAATTAATTGCTTTTTTTGAAAAACCGACACCTGCACGGTAAGGCAGTTGGAAAGTACTCATGTTTAATCAGGCCTATTTTAAGTTTGTGGCATAATGGAAGATTCTGGTTGAGAAAATGCAAACTGTTTGGGGGGGATTTGCTGCAGGCTGTACATACTTCCAAAAATGTGACAAACACACAAACAAGCGAAGGGTGGATGGACACGAGAAAGCGTGTGTGAAAGTGGATTTGTGATACCGAATGTTTTGTGATTTATTTTACATCCAGGTTCACCTATGGTTTATAGGCACGAGTGCCAATTTATAGGTTATTCTTTGGGGACTTTATTTCATTTCTTTCTACTTTCGCAGGTAGCAAGTTGTCTTGACCCACAGTCCTTTAGAAAGCAGAAACCCAAATTTTTAACGCAGAGATCTTACCGAAAAGCTGGGGGAGACTTTGACCAGCAAGTTCAGTTTTTTTGAAATTGGGAAAAGCCAAGCTCAGTGGAGTAACCAGAACTAATTCCTTCTGCAGACTTAATTCGGTTTTTCTAAGGTACCTCCTGATACAGCTAGCCCAGTCTTCCCAAATATTCTTAGATTACCAAAACGGCAGTCATTGAGCAGTTGAACGAAGGAGATGGTAAATTATTCCAAGAACCAGCACCCCTCCCCCTCCAAAAGAAAAAAAGTCGGTGTGCCAGGCTTTGGAAAACCTAGATGTGTCGAGCTGTTTTAACCTTTGCTAGCCTCCTCCCATGCAGAGGTGACAAGGTCCAGATCATAATATGTCCTTCAGAATCTTCCCAGTGACCCCCAAATTGAGTCTTGCTAGTCACTTAGCAGGAAGTTCGAAGTTTATTTTAGTTTCACCTTATCAGCTTGGCTTCTTTTCCTAACCTTATTCCCCTGTCACCCTCAGATGCCAGACCCCCAAAGGGGAAGATTGACAGGTAGTTCCCATAGCTCAGTTTTACCCTCAAACAACAGGGATTTAGTTTCTTGTGCCTTTGCCAATGTTTATGTAGTCAAAGTTTAGATCTCGCCTTAAGCAGTCTCTTTTACGCGTCACTGGAAGAGGAAAGCCACAAAGAAGTTTTTGAACAAACCCTTGCAACTGGAACCCCATCTAGTGTTCAGTTTGATTCATCCAAGAGGAAGACATTTTCCCCTTTCATTTATTGTGTACATTAGGTGGGCTGGTATCACGATTTTCAAAGGACTGTCTTGTCCGTGTTGTTATTTTTTCAGAGATTTTTCCCTTGTATTCTTCCCCTCTAGAATACGCTAATCCCAGCCAGAACAGTGAGGGGACTTGAAGGAGGCCAGTAAAATGTGTCATGTGGTTGCATATCCCATAGAAGAAACTTAAGACATTACAGAAAATATGCAGAGCATATGTGGCGGTGTTGAAAATTGCTTTGGAATCTTAAGCTGGACATTCGGATGCAGGTTTTTCCCAGGTCTGTGAAAGAAAAAGAAAACAAGAGAAAAGACCAATCAATCAAAAATGTTTGTGATAGCCTTTCGAAATTGGTCTACGAAAAGGAGCAGCCAGTTAAAATGATAGGTTCCAAAATCACAATCTTGTGAGGTTTTATTAAAAATGTTAATGTGATCTGAAGGTAATGGGAAGTAAAGTGAAGGGTCTTTCCGGGGAGCTCCAAAAAAGAAAACTCAACATGGTACAGTAGGGCTGTTGTGTTGTTTTGTTTTGTTTTGTTTTCCTGGATGGCTAAACCTTTCAGTGTGGGGCATAGTTGTATTTTTGTTTTCTCAGCAGACAGGTACACTGGAACACTTCAATTTTCTCTCCTATTCTGCAATGTTTAGTTCAGATGATGAAAACTGACACATTTGAATTGGGCATCAAGAACCTAAACAGTACAATGAGAACTAAAACATCTGGGATTTTCATATACATTGGCTGGAGCTATAAGATCACCTCCTCTCCTGACCCAGAGCGGGGAAAAGAAACCCAGAAAATTCCAAATATCTTTTTGTGTGTACATACTTAGAAAACCACTACTTCTTAAATTTTTCTGTATGACCACGATTACAAAATTAATTTGTATGCAAAATCCATAGAAGAGGAACTGGAATATTGTTTTCACCATAGTACGGGGAACAAGGCAACTGTATTTACTATAAGGGGGTCACCAGTTGCAATCCTGTGTAACAGATTATTGAGAGAGATGCAAGATAGCAAATGGTCAGAAAAATGAATTAGAACATGTTTGTGTGTGTGTATATCTTATTACAACTTAAAATATTTCCTTTGGTAGTTAAAGATTCAAACTAGTCCTCATGTTTTGTCTTTTTTTTTTTTTTTTATAAAGCTGTTTCATTGGAATTCTGTTCAGAAGGCAGATAGATTTAAAGTTAAGAACCATTATAGTGTAGCGACACCTGCTTTTGAAATAAATCAAAATAGATTTCAGGATTTTTTTTTTTTGGTGTTCATAAACATCAGGAAATTAAATTATTTGACTCTACAGTGAGATCAAATGTCAGCTTATTAAAATATGAAAATCTAAGCTAAAATATGGGCAGCTTTTTTAAAACACAGTCTCTTTCTTAGAAGAAGGCAGGCACTTATTTTTAAATGTCTGTATTTTCCATCCAGTTAGCACAACCCTAAATGTAAAAATGTTCAGGTCAAAAAACTTGAAAATTCTCAAGTGAGTCTTGAAACAGCACAAATGCAGAATTGGAGCACAGGAAAGTAATAATCAGCTAAATCCTGTAAAGTAACCTTTTTATGTTCTCTCTATATTGTGAGAATATCAGATGTTTGCAAGTTATAAAGAATTAAAAATGCCCTTTAATCGTGAGCACAGATGTGCTAAATATTTGAAGCAACTGCATTGTAATGTGTACAATTGATGAAGTCAGTTTTCTGATTTCCCTTGCTAGTTATTTAGTTCTGAATCTGTCATTATTTGTCTAAGCCCAGCTGACCAAGCAAAACTGTGTTTTAAAGTGGCTTTATGTTTTGATAAATGTGAGCTGGTTGAAAAGTATTTTCCACTGAATGCAGAGCTTAATAGAACATGCTGACATAATAGTTTTAATGCATTTTGTTGAAAATGTGTGAACAAACAGAATAGCTTTTGTTCCTTCATAATTGGCTGTAAAAGTAGATGGAAACATAACCATTACATATGGAAATGTGCAAAGAGAAAGAAATAACATTTCGGTTGAATATATTAGGAATTGCATTTCCTAGTTTAAAATAAGCATCTGAAATGGATGCATCATTTAAAATTGGTTGTCAAAATAAGAAACTTTAAACAGAATTTTTGTCACATTATTTTCATCCCAAGTTAAGCAACATAACTTTAGCGTATTTTGTTTACATTATTTTAAAGCAGGGAGAGAGACAGAAAGGGCTTAAAACAGCACCTTGAATGTGCAGAGGAATCCTGTGCCAATTAGGATGATTAAACATTAAATTAAAACTGAATCATTATTGGTATTTTCTGCTCCAACCAAGATTTGTTTGGTATTGTTAATGCATTTTGCACTATACCCTTGCGGAGATTAAAAGATGGGTATTAGGAAAGCTAGCTTGTTAAGTATAACTTAGCTACTCAAATAACCCTCCCAGTGAATAAAGTGCGCATACATTTGGCATACTTTACCAGGGCTTCTAATCAACTGTGGTATCACTCAAAGGCAAACAGAGTTAAGGAATTTTCAGAAGTTAGTATTTGGGTATTAATTATATTTTCTGGAATGCAAAACTAGTCAAGCTTTTCTTTTCTTTTTCCTTTTTTTTTTTTTTTCATGTTTACTACAAAGAGGCAAATGGCAGGCTCTTTTGAGTCAACTCTAAGTTTACTGAAAAAGCATTCTGATTTTGCGTTTATTCATATTTGCAATTAGTTTTTTTTTTTCCCCCTGCAAGTTTTCTGGGAGATTCAATTTGGAAGTCATGGAAACTAACTATTATCTGATTCAGTTCTGCAGAAAAGCACACAGGGAGGTAATCCTTGAATTAAACAGTTTTTTTTTTTTTTTTTTCACAGCCTTCGGAGATGACCACACACCATTTGTACAACAGAAGTTGGTGTTCCCCATGCTGGGCAAACAATGGGACGCCATCCTGTCTTTGAATAGGATGTTAGCTTGGAGTTGGAGATTTTTATGTTTAAAATGGATCTTAGTGAGAAGAAATCTGAGCAACCAGTGGAAACAAACATGAAATAAAGGGATTTTATAATGAAAGGTTCAGGACAATCTGTTAAACAATTGATAACAGTTAAGAGCAAACTGTTTTTAAAGGCATTCAGACAAGGAGAATTGCAAAGCATTTCCAAACTGGAAACCAAGAATTATTCTCCCCTTCCCCTTAACTGCACATCTTTCTTTAAGTTGATGTTTAATCAGAAATGTAAATCCTGTGCCAGTTTTTATACATAGAAAGAGCACTTTTGTTGAAATATTTAGAGGCATAATGTTGCCATTTGGAGCATAGTGGCATATATTCCTTGATTAGTGGGATGGTAGCCACAGTTGCATTCTTTAATTTTAAAAATAAACATGCCACAGGGTGATATATAGGTGCCAGGCAGGCCTTGTAACAGATTATGATCATTGTGTTTCTCTCGTGTGTGTGTGTGTGTGTGTGTGTGTGTGTGTGTGTGTGTGTGTGTGTGGCGCACGTTGCTTTCTCTTTTGTATTCAACTGAGTCTTGAGCGGTCTGGAGGATTTCTTACTGATGTGGCTAAAGTGTGCTTGTCACGGATCAGACGTAGCTCAGGTTCTAGGTAGGGGCTGGAGGTGATTTTCAAGTTGTCAGTCTTCAGCTTGGTGATGTGCATTTTTTTTCCCCTTGTCAACCACTGATTGGAACCTGAATGACTACAAATTAGTTTAGTGACAGAACAAACTGTCACAGATATCTTTGAATCAGTTGAAAATGAATAAGGTTGACAGAAACTCAAGAGCCTAATAAGTCCTCAGGATGGTGGCTGGACCGTCTCTGGATGAGTAGACAATAACGTGTATAAAATATTGGAAATCAATATTTTGCTATGGAATTTCATTATGCACCAATGTCTGCAGTTCGCAGTATTTTATATTTTGATGGATTATCTGAAGGTCATGGCTCTCGGAGATACCAGATTGATAGGAAGTCCTCCAACAGCCTAAAAATTTAATCATGATTGTTCTTAGGGAATATTGATTGTTTTTCAGGGGCCACAGTTTTGAGTTTCGCAGGGAGAAAAGAGTTGATCAACCCCTTTCTCTTTTTTTGAAATCATGGATGTCTGGGTGTCCTGGCTCACTCGCTAACCCTGCTCCTTTTGACGTTTGCAGGAGACACAGAGAAGGGTCAACCCAACCGCACCACTAAGAGCAAGGATGCCCACGTCTGCGGCCGGTGCTGCGCCGAGTTCTTTGAATTGTCAGATCTTCTGCTCCACAAGAAGAACTGTACTAAAAACCAACTAGTTTTAATTGTAAATGAAAGTCCAGCCTCCCCACCTGAAACCTTCTCCCCCAGCCCCCCTCCGGATCATCCCGAGGAACAGATGAACGACACAGCTAACAAAACAGAGCAAGGAGACTGCAGTGACCTGGCGGAACCCCACGGACCGGACAGGGAAGAGTCCATGGAGGTGGAGGTCCCAGTGGCCCACAAAGGCGCCAGTGGCCCCCTAAGCAGCGGTGGCGACAGCGGCGCCCCCCCAAGCTGCAGCAGCGGCAGCTCCTGCACAGGTACCTCAGCGATCACAACCTCTCTACCTCAACTCGGGGACCTGACAACACTGGGCAACTTCTCCGTGATCAACAGCAATGTCATCATCGAGAACCTCCAGAGCACCAAGGTGGCGGTGGCCCAGTTCTCCCAGGAAGCGAGGTGCAATGGGGCCTCCGGAGGCAAGCTGGCCGTCCCGGCCCTGATGGAGCAGCTTTTAGCTCTGCAGCAGCAGCAGATCCATCAGCTGCAACTGATCGAACAGATTCGTCACCAAATATTGCTGTTGGCTTCTCAGAACACAGACTTGCCAACATCTTCTAGTCCTTCTCCAGGTACTGTACGAACATCTGCCAACCCCTTGTCCACACTCAGCTCCCATTTGTCTCAGCAGCTGGCGGCAGCAGCTGGCTTAGCACAGAGCCTCGCTAGCCAATCTGCCAGCATCAGCGGTGTGAAACGGCTCCCCCCCATCCAGCTACCTCAGAGCAGCTCTGGCAACACCATCGGTCCACCCCACAGCGGCTCTTCCCCCAGCGTTCACGTACTGGCGGCGGCAGTTCCCACCCCATCCTCGGAAAAAGTGGCTTCGAGCGCGGGTGCCTCCCACGCCCATGCCGGCAACCCCGCCGTCTCGGCATCCTCCTCACCAGCCTTTGCAATAAGCAGTCTGTTGATTCCTGCATCTAATCCACTTCTACCTCAGCCGGCCCCTGCTAACTCGGTTTTCCCCAGCCCTTTGCCCAACATCGGAACGACGGCAGAGGATTTAAACTCCTTGTCTGCCTTGGCCCAGCAAAGAAAAAGCAAGCCACCAAACGTCACTGCCTTCGAAGCAAAAAGCGCTTCGGACGAGGCCTTCTTCAAACACAAGTGCAGGTTCTGTGCGAAGGTCTTCGGAAGCGACAGTGCCTTGCAGATCCACCTCCGTTCCCACACCGGAGAGAGGCCGTTCAAGTGCAACATCTGCGGGAACAGGTTCTCCACCAAGGGGAACCTCAAAGTCCACTTTCAGCGCCACAAAGAGAAATACCCTCATATCCAGATGAACCCCTATCCCGTGCCTGAGCATTTGGACAACATCCCGACCAGTACCGGCATCCCCTACGGCATGTCCATTCCTCCAGAAAAGCCGGTCACCAGCTGGCTAGACACCAAACCGGTCCTGCCCACTCTGACCACTTCAGTCGGCCTGCCGTTGCCCCCGACCCTCCCGAGCCTCACCCCCTTCATCAAGACCGAAGAGCCAGCCCCCATCCCCATCAGCCATTCTGCCGCCAGCCCCCTGGGCTCCGTCAAAAGTGACTCGGGGGCTCCCGAGCCGGCCTCGAGAAACCCGGGTGGGCTCCCAGAGGAAGCGGAAGGTTCTACTGGGCCCCCCTCCAGTGACAAAAGCGAAGAGAGCGGCGTGGTCCCCAGCTCAGCCCCAACCGTGAGCACCGGCGTGCTGAGCTCCCTAGCATCCGACGTTGGCCCAGGCAGTGCCTCGACTTTCACCAACCCTTTGTTGCCGCTCATGTCCGAGCAGTTCAAGGCGAAGTTTCCTTTTGGGGGACTCTTGGACTCAGCCCAGGCCTCAGAGACATCCAAGCTTCAGCAGCTGGTCGAAAACATTGACAAGAAGGCCACCGACCCCAATGAGTGTATCATCTGCCACCGGGTCCTCAGTTGTCAGAGCGCCTTGAAGATGCACTACCGCACCCACACCGGGGAGAGGCCCTTTAAGTGTAAGATCTGTGGCCGGGCTTTCACCACGAAAGGGAACCTGAAAACCCATTACAGCGTCCATCGTGCTATGCCCCCGCTTAGAGTCCAGCATTCCTGCCCCATCTGCCAGAAGAAGTTCACAAACGCCGTTGTCCTGCAGCAGCACATCCGAATGCACATGGGGGGCCAGATCCCCAACACCCCGGTCCCTGACAGCTACCCTGAGTCCATGGAGTCTGACACGGGCTCCTTTGATGAGAAAAATTTTGATGACCTAGACAACTTCTCCGATGAAAACATGGAAGACTGTCCTGAGGGCAGCATCCCGGACACGCCCAAGTCCGCGGATGCGTCCCAAGACAGCCTGTCTTCCTCGCCTTTGCCTCTAGAGATGTCGAGCATCGCTGCTTTGGAAAATCAGATGAAGATGATCAATGCCGGCCTGGCAGAGCAGCTGCAGGCCAGCCTGAAGTCAGTGGAGAACGGGTCGGTCGAGGGGGACGTCCTGACCAACGATTCGTCCTCGGTGGGTGGTGACATGGAGAGCCAAAGTGCTGGCAGCCCGGCCATCTCAGAGTCTACCTCCTCCATGCAGGCTCTGTCCCCATCCAACAGCACCCAGGAATTCCACAAGTCACCCAGCGCCGAGGAGAAGCCACAGAGAGCAGGGGCAAGCGACTTTGCCAATGGTTTGTCTCCCACCCCAGTGAACGGTGGGGCTTTGGATTTGACATCTAGTCACACAGAGAAAATCATCAAAGAAGATTCTTTGGGGATCCTCTTCCCTTTCAGAGACCGGGGTAAATTTAAGAACACTGCTTGCGACATTTGTGGCAAAACCTTTGCTTGTCAGAGTGCCTTGGACATTCACTACAGAAGTCATACCAAAGAGAGACCATTTATTTGCACAGTCTGCAATCGTGGCTTTTCCACCAAGGGTAATTTGAAGCAACACATGTTGACACATCAGATGCGAGATCTACCATCACAGCTCTTTGAGCCCAGTTCCAACCTTGGCCCCAATCAGAACTCGGCGGTGATTCCCGCCAACTCGTTGGCGTCTCTCATCAAGACAGAGGTCAACGGCTTCGTGCATGTGACTCCTCAGGACAGTAAGGACACCCCCACCAGTCACGTCCCTTCTGGGCCTCTGTCATCGTCCGCCACGTCCCCGGTTCTGCTCCCAGCTCTGCCCAGGAGGACCCCCAAACAGCACTACTGCAACACGTGTGGCAAGACCTTCTCCTCGTCGAGTGCCCTGCAGATTCACGAGAGAACTCACACTGGAGAGAAACCCTTTGCTTGCACTATTTGTGGAAGAGCTTTCACAACAAAAGGCAATCTTAAGGTACCTCCCTCCATCTGTACCTCACCCAGACCCACCCCAGCAGCCCTCTTTCTCTCGTGGCCATTGACTGTTTGTAAGGTACGTTCCCAGAGTCTTCAGTCCAGATAGTCAGGGAGAGAGTTCTCGAAAGGGAACCTGTTGCGTGTGACTGATCTGGAGAAATGTGGGTGCCCGTGCAGGTCGGGATCACGGCAGGGAGTAGGGCAGGCTGCAGCTTGCTGAACGTCAGAGTGCGTTGAATAATTTGGTACCTAAGCGAAGCGGCGGCCTAGTCCTGTTGACTCGCTAAGTGCACCAAATGAATTGCTTTACCTACCAAGTCAGACAGCCCAGCGTTGCCGTGGGGTATTGATTGAAGACCTCCATGTGGCCTGTGTGCTGCCCGTATCACTTAATAATTACAGTTCTCCTCAGCGTTGGCATCTATTTTTTCATAACTCTGCAGTCCAGCGTGGTTTGTCTCTCTAAAAACAGTAACGTCACTGCTCTGCTAATGGGTATTATGATAATTGATACAACATTTCCTACTGATATGTGTTGGAAAGAAAGCAAATATGCTTAAGTTCTAGAGCAACAGTTGAACACTCTTACTGTGTACATTTTTCTGTTGACAGAGTATTTCTCTAGAGATTGCGGCCAGTAATGTGAAATGAATAATTACTTTCTGGCTTTTTCTCTCCACGCACAGGCCCTCCAATGGGCAATCAGTGAGGGGCACTTTCTTCCCATCTGAAAAGGACATTTATAGGGTAAAAGGTGTCAGATGCAATACTTACCATGGCAATGAGAGTGGACATAACAATTCTCACCCTGAAAGGAGCTATCTGCGACTGACTGGCTTGCTTGAGGCCATTATAAGCTAAATACAGGTAATAAAAAAGGAGTAAGTAAGGCATCCTTGCCCAGGCAGAGGCAAGGCGGCCCAGGGCTACAGAGAGCAGACACCTTATTACCAGCGGACTGGAGTGGACAGTTCTTGTTACCCTTCCCACTGTCGGGCAGGTAATAAGAATAGACATTGCAGCCACTTGCCCTGTCGAGTGCTGGGATATGAGTTGAGACAGATTCAGCTATTCAGCTTCTCCCTTCTTCTCTCTCCCCTTTTCTTCTCCCTCCTCTCGTCTCTTCCCCCATCCCAGGTACACATGGGCACTCACATGTGGAACAGCACCCCTGCCCGCCGGGGTCGCCGGCTCTCCGTGGATGGCCCCATGACATTCCTAGGAGGCAATCCCGTCAAGTTCCCAGAAATGTTCCAGAAGGATTTGGTGGCCAGGTCAGGAAGTGGGGATCCTTCCAGTTTCTGGAATCAGTATGCAGCAGCGCTCTCCAACGGGCTGGCGATGAAGGCCAACGAGATCTCGGTCATTCAGAACGGCGGCATCCCTCCAATTCCTGGAAGCCTGGGCAGTGGGAGCAGCTCACCTATTAGCGGGCTGACGGGAAACCTGGAGAAGCTCCAGAACTCAGAGCCCAGTGCGCCCCTGGCTGGCCTGGAGAAGATGGCAAGCAGCGAGAATGGAACCAACTTCCATTTCACCCGCTTCGTGGAAGACAGCAAAGAGATCGTCACAAGTTAAATCCACTCTGGCTGGAGAAAGAGCATCCCCGTTCAGAACGAGACCCAGGGTTGCCTCCTACTCCTTGCCCCGTGCCCCCCACCTTCTGGTCCCCCCAGATCTCTGAACTACAACATTCTGAAGACATTCTTTTGTACCTTGTTCAACTTCTAGAGTTCTAAGAAAGCTTATTTATTAGTGATATAACCTGGCTTTGCAAACAGGATGCAAGCGTTAACTTTGGTCTTCTGTATTTTTGGACTAAATACTAATTGACTAGAGTCCTGTAAACTTGCTGTAACATTTATGGCAATTGCAAGTTGCCCTGCTAGGCGGTCTTAATCTGGCATTAACTTATTTTCTATATCCAGTTTAATATGAATCTGGTGTTGATGCAATGCCTCAGTGATGCATTAGATCTCTAATAAAATCTGTATATAAATGTACACTTTGATCCTGCTGGAAAATTTTATCAGCAAACACATTGTCTAATCTTTCGAAACAAATTTAAGGAAAGGACTGAAAGTACAGACTGAACTGTGTGGTTCTTTGAAAGGTTTGGGTTTTTTTGATTTTTATTCTAAAATTCAATCTGCTTTTTTGTTTTGTTTGTTTTTTTTTTTGGTAGATTTAACCCTTTCCGTTTTGAACTGCTATTTGTATCGTGCTTTTTACTTGAGTCGTCCTCAATGTTAATAAGTTTCTGTACAGTGATAAGCACGCAGAATTCTCTAGAGAAAATACAAGTGTTGTTTTGGTAGTTGAAACTAAGACGTAACATTTTGCCTTGTAGGTATATTCACAATAGAAAATGTGTGCTGGAATTTCACAGTGCTGCTAAGTATAGCATCTTGAACAACCTTCAGTGGAGAAAATGTAGATGCTCTTGTATATACAATAACAAATATCACTTTCATTAAAATGTACATGTGTTCCTTACAAGAGCAAATGCTTCTTCTTGATCAAGAGAGCAGGTATAGTGTTTGTTTATTTTGTATTAGGTTATGGAAGAAAAAAATTGGACTGTTACATGCACTTTCTTGGAAAGTTGAAAGGAAAGGGGGGGGGGTCCAATTTCTTTAACATTTAATACTTACTAACAACAGAGATACTGTAATTTTACTCAAGTAATCAAATACATTTTTTTTTTGCAACAGATAAAACAAAATACTGTGTCTGTGTTTTTAGAGTGCATTTCTATTTAGCCAGGGCCCCGAAATGTATTTTAACATTTCCCCAGGCACCAGTAAATTGAGTGTGTATCTCTCTCTAAATAAGGAATTGTAAAAGGCATAACAGAAACAGGTTTGCATGGGCATGTGTTTTCTTTTTCTTTTTTCCTCTCTTTTTTTAGTTTGGAGGATCTAGATATTCTCCCAATATCAATTGCTTGTTGGCCACTCTTCTTACAACCCCCCTGCCCCCAAGCAAAAGGAAAAAATGATATGAAATTAAAAGTTGGTATAGGAGGTTCCATCCGGCCAGGTAAGTTTCCTTAAGCAAGACATTTGTGCCCATGGAGACCTCGGCTTTATTTCAGCTGTTCCGTTTTCACTTCCCTTGATTCAGTCGTTTTCCAGGCGGCTGAGAGAAGCATTGCTGGAGAATTCCCGGGGCAGCGGGGGTTATATAATCTGACTCTGAAACTGGGCCTCAACCCAAGAGGTCAACTTGGTTTTAGGCATTTAAACACACACGCATATTTGAAAGAAAAAGTCCATTGCAAAGGATACGTGCTGTGGAGTTGAATATTGCATCATCAGAATTCAATCTGATTCCTCCTCTCTCCCTTTTGTTCTAGGGGAAACATGTTTTCCTCCAGAGCACTATTTTGGGGTCAGCAAACGGACGGGGTGAAAGTTGGTGTCTAGAGGGGTCGGCGAAATTTTTCTTCCAGAGAGGCGGTGAACCGCCGGCAGCCGGTGGCCCTGCGCCCAGGTAAGGGAGAAGCGTCGGGGCCACCTTCCAGTAGAAGTTTCCATCGGGGCGCAGGCCACTCAGGGCGCGCCTCCCCAGGCTGGGTGGTCTGGGGGCCCAGGCGGGGCGTGCCGAAAGGTGGGCGCTGACCCCAGGCCGGGACCTTATGGGGACACGGGCGCCCCCAAACCTTGAGAGGGCAGCGACTGGGCTGTGCGCGCTGCACAGAATCACCCAGACGTTTCAGCACGTTAGCGAGGTTCCTCGATTGCGCCTCTCCAGCCTCAGCCACGCCGCCCCCAGAGAGACTCCTCCGTTCAAGAGGGGGGACAAGGCGAGAAGGCGGATTTTTGGCAGCTCTTGTTACACGCGGGCCGGAGGGGGACGTTTCCGCTGCGAAGGAGGCGTCCAACCCCTTCCCAGGGCTGGGCACGACGACGACGGGGTGCCGGGCCTGCGTGGTTCTAGGCTCGGGGCGCTTCTCCCTGGGGACCCGCGGGGCATCCGAGGGCTGCGGGCCACTGAGAGGGACGGTCTCGCACACGCCCCTCCGCGCCCCCGCTCCCCGACTCCCTCGCCCAGCGCTCGCCTCTCCAAGGGGGCCCCGTCGGCCGAGCCCCGACGCCAGTTCGCGAGCACACGCCCAGCGGCGGGACCCAGCTCGCCCGGCCCCCTCCCTCCCTTGGCCGCGGCGCGGTCCCCACCCCCGCCCCCATCCCGGGGCTCCCACCAGCGGCGGGTGCGGGGGTCACGGCCCTGAGCCACCCCGGCTGCGCGTCCATTTCCGCCAGGCAGGCAGGCAGGCGGGCGGGGCAGGGAGCGGGCGATTTTTTCTTTTCCCTCTCACCACCAACCTCCTCCCTTCTAGCTTTTTCTGATGAGTTAAGGGGAGCAAACGCGTCTTTTCGTTTGGACAGACTTTCCGAGGCTACCGAAGCCCTTAGGAGAAGGTCGGAGCCTCGGGGTCTCCGTCTGGGTCTCTCTCACCTCCCTTGCCTCTCCGCTTTGGTCCCTGCCTATCCATCCATCGATCGACTGTCTTTCTAATCTATTGATCATTACCTGCCCATTCCCCTTTCCATTCATTTCCAAAACAAGAAATCGCCCCCAGCCTGCTTCCTCTCTCAGTGTGAGAAATACACTCAGCCTTTCGGCTCAGCCCGGCGGAAGAGAAATGGATTTATATTTATAAAGCAACAGGGTTTATTTTAAGGCAGATGTGAACGCACCGCCCCACCCCCTCCCGCCAAGCCTCGCCTCGCCTCACTTTTCCGCCTTTCTTTTCCCCCTTCTGAAACTTGACGTGTGTCTTGGAATCGCCGAGAACCAAATTTCCTGGGTTGTTGCTGCCTGGAATGATGACAGCCAAATTCACAACATTTCTAAACTAAAAATATCCATTTTGGTGACATTTTCCTCAGTTCCTTTTTAAAAAATATGACGTGTAAAAAGAAAGCAGAAAAGTACAGCGAATAATGTAACCAACCCTCTTGTGCCCATCATTCAAAATTTACAAACGTTAGCAACCTGGGGTTTTTTTCCCCGCATTTTTCAGTAACTGCTTTTTCTTTTTCTCGCTCAACTGTGTCGCTGTCATCCTTTCACCTTCTTGTCCCTTCTCTTCCCGTCTTTCCTTCCCTACATTCTTCTGTGTTTTTTCTTGTCTCCGCCTTCATCTTCGCTGCTCCTCACCCCCAGCCTCATCCCCCCCGTCTCCATAGACACACACAGGGGCTTCCCTCTTTCTGGAAAACAGACTTGGAAGAGCAGTTTGGTGATTGACAGGGACCTAGGGAGGAAAAAGGGAGACCAGTGACAGACCCAAGCTACCCAAAGCCCCTCAGGCCAGTGGCTGTGGAAGGGGATGGGGTCCACAGACTAAGGAAGGGGACAGGTTCCTGCAAACCAGTTGGAGATACCAACTGGCTCCAAGCTCACTTGGAGTTCGAGTCTTTGCATCTCAATCCTCCTGGCCCGGCTTTATTCAACTGATGTTTATGGAGGTGGGGGACAGTGGGTTTTTTTTCTTTTTTCTTTCTAATTAGGAAAAAAAGTGTCATATAGAAAATCCTAAGTGATTTGCAGTTGACATAAATTTCTAGCAGTAGATTATTTGCTTATTGTTTTGGGCGTGTTGCGAATGTCAAGAATGAGAGGACTTAAGAAAAAAAAAAAAAAAGCTCCCACTCTGTTAAAACTTAGCAGTCCTGTTAGAAAAATAAAGCATCGAAGTCTTTTACTAAGAGTTACACACTGCTACCCCAAATGAAACAAATGTCAGGGGCGGGTAACAAAGTGGGAAAAAAATGTAAAGTGAATTTCAAAGGACTCCACAGTCCAACGCAATCTGAGATTCACAGAAAGTGGAGAGGGATAAGACAGGAATTAGGTCATCTCGTCCAGACCCCAGGAAATATGTTTAGATCAAAGCCTGCTCCGTTAGAATAAACAAAACAGGGCCCAATGGGCTCTACCAATATTTTCATCTCCGTGCTAAGAGCTGCTAATCTAACCAGCTCTATTTGATGAAAGGGGGAAAAAATTACAACTGTAAAAATGGCTAAGTAAAAAAATGTCCTCTCAAGTATACTAGGAAGATAAAGATTTAGATTTGAGCTAAAAAGTAACAAGATCCAGGCCCAGATCAACACAAACTTCCTGGAATTTTAGCACTAAGTAAATTATCTAATCCCAGCCCATTGTTCCCTCCTTGCCAACCGCCCCCCCGCCCCCTAGACCCCATGCAATTGAGCATACCAGATGATTTACATAAAAAAAATTGTTAAATTTTAACTGCAGTCTAAGAACGTTGCAGGAGACAGAGTTTTGGGTTCACTTACTCTGCATTCCTTAAGGACCTACCCCCACCAGTCCCACTGTCCCTGCCCCCGAGGCAGCTGGGGCTGCATGCCGCCCTTTATTGTTAGGGATGTTTCTTTAAGCCCGGTCTTCAGGCTTGGTGTCTCTTTCCACTAAGGGCAGATAGATGGAGGCCTGGAGCTTGTGTCATGTAAGCCTAGCTTTGGGTCCATTTGTCAGCCGTAGATATTTTAGCAGCTAAACCCAAGTACTGTGTAAGGCTTTCTTTCACTGCAGAGTTGATGGCCTTAAACCAACTGCCACTGAACATTTGATAGATAGAAACATCCAAAAAAGGGACAGGAAATCCCAGAGAAGGAAAATTCACCCAGGCTAAATCCAGGGTTGCAGTTCCTTGCTGAGCCTGGTTTCCTCTTAACTGTTTAAACATATGATTTGGCTCGTCTTGTGTTTCTACATCCATCTGAGCTCAAGTTTAACAAAGACTCAGGGACCTCCAGTCATCTTGGCTCAGATCCTCCCTAAAGCCAGGACGACGGGGGCGGGGGATGTGACAGGCCTTTATCCACACCACCAGGAACAGGCCATCTTCTGTGGGGGGACCTTTGGCTACTCACCTCTGCAAGGGCAGTTCCAGGATCAGCTTCTTACTTACGTGCCGTGGAGGGCTTTGAAGACACGTGGCATGGTGTTGGAGGCCACACAAGTTGGTCCCTCCTCGTTAGACCCAGGATGGGACCCGGTCCAGCTGAATCCTGACCCAGCATGGTCTGTGTGGACATGATGCAGAGAGGCCAGGGGTTACATCAGCTTCTTGTAATCACAGCCACATTCAGTAAGAGGCCCAGTCAGTCACCTGTAAACATGGATAAAGATGCAAACACGGCAGGCAGGCTCCTCTCCTGATGGAAGGGATGGGAAGGGAAATACTAAGCAACCTGCAGAGCTGCTTCGGTATTTAGAATTTGGGGTGTTTCCACCTGTTTCATCTCACACCAGTCCTGTGAGACAGGCAGGGCCACTGTCATTTACAAGATAACAAAACTGAGACCCAGAATGCAGAGAAGGAACAGTTGGACCCCAGGAAACCTGGAGCTATGACTTGCTCAATAGCCAACTCTGGGGCATAATCATGACTTTTCTGATCCGTGGACCAGTTTCCCCATGTGTACCCTGAAAGTTTCAATATCCATCAATATTTCCCAGCAGCTTCCATCAGAATCTTACCATGTTCACAATTTCACATTATCAGAGTCACTTATACTATTAACCTGTTTGATCACTTCACTTGAGTTACTCCCTTTTAAAAATGTAAGTATATTTATTTTAGAAGGAATAGGAAACACTGGATTCCATTCTCTCCAATAGTCTTTCTAGTCCCATGCAGGAGAAATCCTTACAGATCACACCCATTCGGTGATGTGCCCCAAATCAAAATAATACAGACACCTGCTGCTTCATTAGCTGCATCCTTTCTTAGTTTTCTTCTAACCAACCGCCTCTTGTTTTAGACAAGTGTGAGGTCTGTGGGTCTTAAAGAGTTTTGTTTCTCCACCCCTCTACCTATCGACACACACCTTGGAACTGGCCCAGAGTTTTTCAAACTATGGGTTGGGACCCTAATATTAGTGCATTATGAAATCAGTCTAGCAGGTTATTCCAAGCATTATTTTCTAAGGGTAATAGAATAAGAAAATCAGTGTACATCACACTCTGTATTAAAGGGTTAGTAGTGTCATATGAAGCTCTGTTTCAGCCATGTATGTGTGTGTACCAGACCGCAATGATCAATGTACTTCTTAGCAAGAGTTGCCATCAAAAAGTCTGAAACCACTGGCAAAAGCTTGGTTCTCCCCTCTTTTTCTCAGCTGGAATCACAGAACTGGGGGCCTTGGAGAGGGGGCTGGGGGGCCAGGTTTGGGAGTGGGAAGAGTACTGATGAAGACACAGGTAGACCAGTTGCCCAGTTCTCTTTGTACCCAGGCATCCATTGATGCAGAGTTTCCTAGTTGCTGACTCTGCAAGTAAAGAGAGGCCAGCGGCTGGGCTCGGCTGGGCTCGGCTGGGCTCGTGGTGCTGAAGAGCCTCTGTTCTCCTCTCCTGGGCTGCTTCCACGTGGAAGATTTTAATAGCATTTTGCCATAAAGGGGGTTCTCCTTAAACACAAGTGAGTGCAAAAGAGAAAACTAAAACAGAGTAGGAAAACTTAATTTTTGCAAAAAGCCACACTGTCCCTTTAAGAACCCTTCCCCCTTGCTAATTGGGCCCCAGCTCTGGGGTAACTAAGATAACATCCCTCCCGAATCCTGCCATTTCTAAGCATCCTTAGTCACTGTGCTAACTAGGGGGCTCACCATAGCCTAATAGTACATCATCCTGAGCAATCATTTCTAGAAGCGTTCTTTTAGGAATGCTGCTCAGATAGGGAGGTTTTCTGCAGACTTTAACAAAGATCAGATTCTATCTAACATGTGTGCATGTGCACACACACACACATTTACCTAAATCTTCAGAGTTAAGAGTGGCCAGGAAGGAACTTCTTTGGCTGTATAGAAGTTAGTGTGAGAGCGGGACCCTGAGTTATGTAGATAACTAAATAAATTGCACCTCCTCATTCTGGGTGGAGGAGTGATTTGCCCAAGGTCAACTGGTCAGTTGAAGAGCAGGATATAACTTCTCCACCTGGATTCTCAGTCTAATACTTCTTATGTAAATTATAATAAAAAGAGTTACTATGGTAGTTCCCATTCTTGGTTCCTCAGCCCTCTCTTATCCATAGCCTTTGCCATGTGACTTGCACTGCTGCCCCCAGGGCAGGGTGTATTTCCCTGCCTCTTTGGGTCTGGCCATGTGACTTGACTCAATGGCGTGCCAGCACCAAGCCTGGGCCCCAAGATGCCTGCATGTTTTTGCTTGTACCCTTGTGCCTCTGCCATCACCATGCAAAGAACATGCCCACCCATCCTGGGAAAAGAATAAAAGCCACGTGGAGCAGAGCAATCCCTTGCCAAGCCCCACCAAGATCAGCCAAGCCCCAGCCAGCACCTGAGTGAGTGCAACTGAGCAGAGCCTTCCCACAGATCTAGGGGAAGAGATGGGCATTGTTTTAAGCCATTGAACTTGTGGGTGGTTCCTTACTTAACACCACTGGGGCCACAGTCCAACCGTTTCAATAAGATGTATTCGGCAATGAGAAAGTGTCAGATGATGTTTCAGAGGGTTTACTTGAATTAACTCACTTAATCCCTGCAACAACTACATGAGGTAGGTACTGTCATTGCACCCATTTTATGGATAAGGAAACTAAGGTACAGAGAGGTTAAGTGAAATGTCTAAGGGCACAGCATCTGGCAAGAATTTAAACCCAAACAACCCAGCTCCAGAGCACACAGTGCTCAGCTCTTAACCATTCTGCTCTCCTTTTGTCCCGTCAGAAATCTTCCCAAGAAGATTGAGTACTGCCAGTCTCTCCCTAGCTCAACCCCAGGCCCAGAATTCTACAATAAATAAGTTAAATCTCTGCACCTTCCCCTTTCCCTACTCATAGGTCTCTTGAGAAGTAGAACCCTCTGGGATTCACAGGATGTGATCTGCTCTCTCACCTCCTTCTGACAGGAGAACCCTCCTGACCAGGGTTGTTCGACCTCACCATGCAGTGTTGACAGAAGTAGCAGGGATGCACACAGATTGTGAATCCACACACTAACCCCAGTATCTTCCTTTAGCAAGCACTGGATACTTCATGGATGCGACAAGCATTATCTACCCTATAAAGACCTTGTTAATATTTAGAGATCAAATTATTTTGATATCTTTCCCACAGAGGAAACGGTGCCTCCACCTACCAGTGTGTGGAGCTTTATTCCCCACCTCTCGCCCTCTCTCATGGGGAAACAAGTCAACTCTTTCTCCTGTGCTTTTCACAGACTGCAGGTCTCGCGATGTTTCACAGAGCAGGGAAGTGTTGCATCTGAATTATCACAGTGGAGAAATAGTTTGCAGGCATGAGTGGCTGGTATATTTTTGTTTCCCTGTGAAGAGGATCAATGAGATTCACATTTTTTTTTTTTGCACACAAAGCTAGATTTGAAAATTCCTGGAAAATCGAGGAAACATTTAGGGAAGTAGTTAACATTTTAGGAAACTTAGGAAATCTGCAAGGAGGGTCAGGTTTTCATGGTCTGGATGTGCTATGAGGGAGGGACGATGATGGTGGCCGATCTTCCTTCCTCTCTTGGTGCCCACCCCCCGATTGGCCAGCGTATTAGTTCCTAGGGCTGCTATAACAAATACAATGACAGAAACTTAAGTTTCCCACAGTTTTGGAGGCTAGAGGTAAGCCAAGGTGTTGGCAGAGCCATGTTCCCTCTGAAGGCTCTAGGGGAGAAACTGTTCCTTGCCTTTCTCTTAGCTTCTGATGTCGCTGGCAATCCTTGGCTTGTGGACACCTCACTCCAGTCTCTGCTTCTGTTGTCACATGGTGTTTTCCTTGTCTGTCTTCACATCATCTTCCCTCTGGGCATGTCTCTTTCTGTATCTCTTCTCCCCTTCTTATAAGGACACTATTCATATTGAATTAGGGTCCACCCTAATGGCCTCATCTTAATTATATTTGCAAACACTCTACTTCCAAATAAGGTCACATGTGTAGATGGATACAGAGGGTCAGAGGAAGGCTGTCACAGTAGCTCAAGGTGAGACACAAAGAGGACCTGAGAGGAGAGGAAAGGGTAGAAGGTGCTTGGGGTATTTTTGAGCAGCTTTCACAGCCCAGAAAAGCCACGGCTCTTAGAGCTAAATGGAGGCTCAGAGACCTCGGGCCATAAAATGGAAACTCAAAAGCTGAGTTTGGCCTGCATATGTGTTTTATCTGGCTCCCAAGGCATATTTAACAAATTTGAAAGCACTGCCAACATTTGCAAGTCAGGAGATCTCATATAAAAGTTCAAATCTCCGGATTTTTTTGAGTGTCAGATGATGTAGTGTTCTCGCCTTCCCACATTTCAACAATTGGCTGGCACTAAGGTGCCACTGTCCCCTTTAGAGGGAGCAAACCCGTTCTCCACTTTTCTTCCACTCCCATTTAGACCACCTCACTCATCTGCCAGCCTGCTGGCCTCTGTACGCATTTGACTTTTCTCCCTAGATGAGGTCGAATCAGCTCATTTTGCAAGGGAGGAAAGGAAGGACACAAGGCAGGACCACCTTACGTTAGGGGTGGATGCAACTACAGATTGATTCAGCAGAGGAAGGTTGGGGTAGAAGGACAGGATGCAGATGCCTTCAAGGTCAAGAGAAGAAGGTAATCCACAGCACAAGGACATCTCAGGAGAAGGCCCCCACCAGGAAGCAGATCTTTGGGTTCAGACAGGACCCTGGATTTCCTGCAGATGTCTCTGCTGGAGATGCTAGATACGGAAAGGGAAAGAACACGATGGCTTTAAACTGGGCCTGAGGTTGGGGAAAGGAAGTTTCCCTGATCATCCTTTGCACGCTGGAGGCTTTATGTTTTACAAAGCACTTTCACATTCACTGTTTCTCTTCACCCTACAGGACAGAGCTGATGGTAACACCATTCCCTTTAAACAGATGAGGAAACCAAGGTCTAGGGAATTGAATATGATCTTTCCAGAGGGTTGTATGGTAAGTGGCGGAGAACTGTTTAAATCCAGGGTTTCTCTCTGCTAGCCCAATGCTCTTTCTAATGAAACACTCCCTATTTTAGGAGTTGTCATTGCCCTCTGGCCAAAACATTCTCCTGCTTCTGAGTTTGGAAAGTTCAATTCAGACCCAGCCACAACAAAGACTAAAAAAGGTTAGTTTCCCTGGATCTAGATGGTTATTAAAAGCTTATCAGACTGTGAAGCACCCACTAAGTACCAGACAGTTTAGGGAGCGCCAGGGTCACCCTCTGGTGCTTGCGGAGTGGTGGAGCCCACAGTGCAGTGAAGTGCGCTAGAAATCCATACACAGGATGGTGAAGTGTAGCTCCAAAAGGGATAGGGACGCTAGAAGTCTTCTGAGACCCTGGGAACACGCTGGTTTGCTAGGTGGAGTTCATTTATTCATTAATTCAGCAAACATTTAGGGAGCGCCTGCTCCCCTCCGGGCACTGTTCTTGGTCCTGGGACACATCAGTGAACAATGCAGAATGGCTATCTGCCCTCAGGTTGCTTGCACTCGTGGGAAATGGCTGGAGGAATGGCTTGTGTGGCTTCAGGTTGCTACTTCTCTAAAGGCTGTTGTACTACCAACTACTAATAGCACCATTAATAGTACTGATAACAACACTGATGCTGTAGGATATTTACATTCTGCATCATTAGAGAACGGAGCCATGTCACAGCCAATGAGATGAAAAGTAGCCCAAACCGCCATAGGCCACGTACTACGTACTAAGCGACTTGACCACATTTCCCAGGCCTTCTGCTTCTGGAAGTCTGGAGGACAGGCAAGCCTTCCTGCTATAGAAGCTCTAGATCCGGGAACAACCCTCTAAACAAGAGTTTAACCAAGACAGCCACAGACTGCACCCAGACACCTGAGTAAAACAGCCCCCATCGCTGTTCCAGGTGAGGTGCCCTGCTCTCCTTCCCGTCCTAATTACCTCCAGCGGGGTTAGGGGCAAAGATCAGATCTTTTCCAGAAGAAACATCTTTATGACTGATGCAGGCAGAAAAACAATAGCAGCAGCCGCTTCCTCCAAGTAAAGAGAGTTAAAAAGGATAGCACTCCTTACCTATGAATCCTTACTTATACTTTGGGGTAAATGTGTGAAACACCCTTGGGTAGGTGGGGTCAACCATCATCACCGTGGGAGGAGGGAGCCAGCTGGTGAATATGGAGAAAACACACTTTGCTTCTGTTCTCAAGCCTTGTTGCAATATCCTTTCATAAAATAGAGAGCTGGTAGAAATTGAGACCTTCCCAATGCTAGTTTTCTTTAACAGAATGTAGCACTTTGGGAGAAAACAGAGTGTTTACTTGAATTACTGATGGTTGCTAGAAATAATAGCTTTCGGCTTCAAAGGACAAAGAGATAAAGTTAGGAGCTGTGGTCTGCTGAAAGAAAAATCCCTTGATTAGAGAGAGCCAGAGTAAACACAGGGCTCCTGTAAATGTGGTCGTTTCCTGACCACTGAAGAAAAAGCAGCAAGACCCGTCCTGGAATTAGCGAAAGCTATTGCACTAAAAAAAATTAAAACTCCGTGTTAATGAGAAAAGAGAGAGACAGAGACAGAGATTTTGCAGAGTAAAGGAAGAATGTATAGATGCACACAAAGTGCAATGAGGTCAGTAAAGTATTACAAAGCATGCTGGGTAAGAGGAAGAGAGAACGTGAATAAGACTGATGATTGTTAAGGGTTAAGGATAGAAGTCTCTACTGATACAATAGTACAATAGAAATACGAATAATAGTTCGTATTTCTTTGTCTTATGTATTTTTAAAATATAAAATACTAGTAAAACACAGTAAATGTTTATGCTTAGTTGCTTTAATAAATAACTTTCCCTCCCTTTAAAAAAAATCTAAATAATAAAATAATTTTCAGTGTCTATTACTCAGTCAAGTGCATCTTTTTAAGCCCACAAGTTCAGGATTTCAAGGCTTCAGTTCAGACACTGCCGTTCAGTCTAAGGAGGCTTAACACTGGCACAACTGAGAACAGATTTTTACTTGGTTTTTTTCCTGGGGCTCCCTAATACCAGAGAAAAATGATAGTATAATCAGGTATTTTGTTGCTATCTAATCTTTTATCACTAAAAATCACAGTCTCCATTTTCTTCTCTATAGAAGATTTACTATAATATGTAATGTACTGATTTAAGTGCTTCTCAAACCTCCCTGTAAATCACTTGAAATGTGGTCAAAATGCAGATTCTGATTCAGTAGATCTGGAGAAGGGGCCTGAGAGTCTTCATCTGTGATTAGCTCTCAGATGATGCTGGAGATGCTGATTCATGGGCCACACTCTGAGTAGCAAAACTCTGAATTAGTTCACTAAACACCTCTGTCAAAGCACTCCCACACTTTTTGAGAAAAGTGTATACACTAGAACCATGGTTCTCAAATTTTCCAGTGCATCAAAATCACCTTGAAAGTTTGTTTTAAATTGCAGATTCCAGGGCTCTGGCCCCAAAGATTCTGATTGATAGTTGCCATCTTCCAGTGCCCCTAGACCTAAGCCTGGCTGGACCAAGGCTGTCTACTCTGGGGCCTGTTAACTTTCCAGCCCAGGCTCCAGCTACTCTTCCCCTTGCTTGCAAAGCTCCAACCTCAGGGGCCTTTCTTCTCTTCTTTGAATGTTCCATGCTTGTTCTGTATGTTTGGACATAAAAATGCATGCCTGAAAAACAGCCCCTAGATCTTCCCCATTTCCCCAAGACTCTCTCCTCTTGTTCATTAACTCTCAGCTCAAATGTCACCTCCTCCGAGAAGCCTTCCAGGACCACCCGGTCTAAAAGAGTGCTTTCTCCATATTCTCTTTGACACATCACCATGTTTTATTACCATCACAGCTCTTTTAACTAGCTGGATTACCTTGTTCATGTATATGTTTATTGATTTACTGTCCATCTTCCAAGAAAGCAGGAACTCTACCTACCTTGTTCCCCACTGAATTCTCAGGACCCAGCACAGTGCCAGGATATGGAATGAATGAGTATATCCAGGTAGAGAAGCAAGGTGTAAAACAAAATAAGCAATGTCATGAATTCTGGCCTTAGAAACTTAAGGCTGCAGAGTGAAGCAGATGTGAAGGTTTAATGAGCAAAAGGGTCAGATGAGTAGGAAAGGAATTGCTATGCTTCCTTCAGGGTGTGGAAGAAAATTAAATTAGGAATAGACGATGGCAGTGTGTTTGCCGCTTTTTGTTCATATGCCATGAACCTGCTGTATAATGCAAGACTCCTTGTCCTTTTTCTGTGTCTGCTTTAAAATTATAAAACTACATGTTCATGGTAGACAGTTTGGGAAAACAGAAAAATTTAAATAAGAAAAGATATACTGCATTATCCTAACACCCATAGATAATCATGGTTTTCATTATTTTAAGGTGTTTTCCCTTTAGAATATTTTCAATATTTAAAAATGCATGTATCTTATAGAATACGTACATGGCAATATACTCTCATGTTCTGCTCTTTTATTACTTAACATTGTAAGGTGAGCATATTCTCATGCTTCTAAAGTATCTTTTAAAATGTATTTTAATGGTTGTTCAACATTCCATTAAATGGGTGGAAATACATAATTTATTTTCTTTTTTACTCCATTTTCCAGAAAAGCACTCTAACTCTGTACTCTCTTTGAAGTGGAATAAAAAGGTCTAATAAATGAATTTTCCCCTTGATGAGAGTAGCAGCGGTTCTCAACTGGGAGCGATTTTGCCCCCAGGAGACATTTTTGTTTGTTACAACGGGGTTGGGGGGTTGCTATTGGCACCTAGTGGGTAGAGGCCAGGGCTACTGCTAAACATCCTACAGCAAGAACAGTCCCCACACCCAAGAATTATCTGGCCAGAAGGTCCATAGTGCTGAGGTTGAGAAACTTGCTGTCCAGGACAGTGTCAGGGTTAATATTCAACATCCATGTAAAATTCAAATTAGCGTTCTACCATTAAAGTATAGGACTTTGCCCTGGAATTCTGCTTTAGAGTAATTAGAACTCCAGGTACTAGAATCTGGAATAACTGATATTTTACTTCAAAAATTTTGATTTCATTAGAAAATCTTAAATGACAATAAAAGAACGTGAAACCAGCTACTGTATATTTTTTAATTAAGTTCTAAGGATGAACTTAACGATCCAGTAGTTCATCCCCATTGGGGTCTATACTGTCACATAGACTTGGAGGCTGGGGAAGGTACAGTCCCAGGCTGTTAGTGGGGCTCAGTAGAAAACACTTTCTAAGTCAGAGAAGTGATTCAGCCGATATAGAAATAGAGTTTCTAAATTCCCAAGGGGGTTTTGATGCGCATTTAGTTAAATTCAGATATTTGGAATCCTTTTCTCTGCACCTTTCCTTGAATGGAGGTTTTCCTCCTTTACACCTTTTGCAATATGTGAACTCGTGGGGGCATTCCCTGTGTAATAAGCAAAGTTATCCAAACCACCCCCCTTCCCTCCTGTTGAGAAATGTGCGCCTCCCCCTTATCCCAGATTTTGGTCTTTGGGACTTTACCCGACCTTCGCAGAGACGATTGTTAGAGAGACAATTTGTTATGATACATCCCCGAGGATGATCTAGATACCATCGGTTCAATGCAGAACAGAGGAATGTTTGCTGGGCCTTTCTCTTCTACCCGCATTCTTTCTGGGGTTTATGGTGAATGGAAGACAAGTTTACCTTGGAAATGTTTGGAATTGTGTTTCGGATGTTTAAAAGACGAAAAAGAAAGTCTTCCCAAACAGATGCTGGGTAAGAGATGTAAAAAAATGGAATCAGGAATCACTTTCTAAGCCGTAACAATGGAAATGCGATCTTTAGTTAACAGGGACTCAATTTAGAGAGGGTGAGCGTGGGCGGAGGTCAGTGATTCACGCCTTGAGATCGATTCGTGCCTCTGACCTAGATCCCATCTGTGTGCTGCACTTGTTGGCAGCCTTACCTTCTGCAGTATTTTATGTGGCTCCTCTGCAGAGCCTCAGACCTGCGGTGAGGGGTCAGTGGGGCTTCGCTTGCCGTCAGATCATCTTCCAGGAGGAAGACATCTCCCTTCTCCTCATCTGCTCTCCCCAGGGTTGGCTGAAGACAAGAAGCATCTCTGGGCTCTCATCGGCTACATCGCTAATGGCACAGACTGTATCATTTGGGAGGCCTGGGAGAAGGGGCGGGTGGGGAGGGGCGGGAGGACAGGGAAGATAGAGGCTCGGAAATGGAAAACAATTTAAAATAAGCAATCAGGGGCTGAAAGAGAATATGTTGGCTATAAAATAAGTACAGGAATACAAGAGATGGATGGGAAGTCAATTCCTAGGTCTCTCTCTTCTAGGTGATGTGCAGTCTTTTTTTATTTTTCTGCTCTCGGTCGGCAACCTTTGGTTTCCAAATACTCATTTTCTTTGTAATTTTCCATTAAAATATTGATTCAGCTGCTGCAAATGATACAGCCAATGCTCTCAAGAGTTGCAGGGCTGTAGAAAGACAGGCCCACTCCTCACTGGCAAGAGATACAGATCTGCAGACCCAAATGCACCCAAACATGCAGGTGGCAGCACAGAACACACACACACACACACACACACACACACACAGAGGCATACAAACCGGAGACTGCCGCAAACTTAGGCAGTGTGGCAAATGTGATTTGTTCATATTTAACTGAATCCAAGATTCAAATCCTTGGGACTGGAATGGATGCAGGTGGTAAGAAGAGCAGGTTGAAAGGAATAAACTTCGAAATATGTACAAACATACTTTCTACCGCAGAATGCCTCCAAATAGTGACTCCAAGTCAAGTAAAAGCCAAGAGGTTGGATCTTGATTTATTATTTCAATCAATTTTGTCTTTGATTGAACAAATACTTAGGCAGTATCTCTCTGCCTGCCAGATACCACGGTGATGCCCCGTGAATATGATAGCAGCGTTGCCCTCAAGAATTAATCTAAGCGGGGCATAAGTCAGCTTTACACATAGCTACGACATAAGTTATCACACCCCAGTTCCGACTGACTTTTTAATTCCAAATAAGACTATTGGAATTGGCACCTAAGGTTCCTTTCAAGTAGCGCCAGTCAATGCAGCTGGGCCTCCCAGTGGACCAGAGAGTCCAGGTTGTGGGTGACACTTTTTTCCTCACCTATGGACAATGGGATCTGTGAGTTGTATTCTTTATTAAGACGAAGGGAGCTTCCTTACCAGTGGGGTTGATAGTACTGCAATTCTAGTATTTTTAGCCCTAGAATAATTTTGCCTGACATTAAAGGAAACAGACCTATGAAGGGTAAGTGATGCAACCCAGGTCACACAGCTAGTTATTTGGAAGGGTTGGGAGTAGAACCCAGAGTTGCACGTTTTTTTCCATTTTCTATGTCTTCCTGCCATGAATGCATGCTGCATTCATGTCTAGGAACCTAGTAAAACAAGGATCTTCACTGCATTAGGCTTATGTGCCTAAAGATGTGTCCTGATTCAGGCGGCAGAGATGGAAGAAGATTCCCTTGAGATAAACCGTGTAAAGCCTGTAAAGCCTGCTACCTAACAGCCCAAGGGACACGAATGCCCATCCTCATCTCCATCATCTGCCATATTTCCAACCTCATTGTGTGTCTTGCTTTTTAAGGAAATCCAATCTAGGCAAACCTCAACTTCAAAAACCGGTAAACTCCCTTCTCAGAAAGATTCTTCACTTTCCAAAGGTATCTTCATTGGTATTCATTTAAATGTTGATCTGCCCTCCAAAAAGTTGACACAAATGGGATATTATTATTTCGAGGAAGATCTATTTACTCTCAACCTGTGTACGTATTTGCATCACATAAGCAATGTAAACTAGATTTTCATTTGTACTGTCCACATGACAGTGATAATAAAAGATGGCAGTAAAGTCTGGAAATATATATATTAGTTGTTTTTAAGACTGAAGATATTCTTGACCACATTATTTATATTTGCCTATGTTTCCAGACTTTATGGACATCCTGTAGATCATAAACACAGTAAACAAGAATAAATTGCTTGCCATTTTGGAGGAACTCCTAATGTTTTGCGTGCTTGGTTTTAAATTAAAAAACCATATATTTTATGATAGAATCTCTGTGTTTATAAACAAAACCCCAAAAATTTACAGAGAAAGAAATCATTTTGACTTTCTCACTATTGGTTCCATAAACCGTGACCAAATTATGGCAAATCCTGACTCGAAGGATGATTGAGTCATTTTGTTTGAGTTAGTTTAATATGTTCAGGATTGGGCAATTTCTTTCATTTTCCCTAAATTTCATGCTCTGAAGTTTTAAAATTTAATCATCAGGGCTAATTTTTCTTAGACATTTCTGAGCTCTACAATGTGGAAAATTTTGCTCTGCAGTATTTTTCTTTTGGTCTCATTCCTCAGGTACAAACTGAAAGTGAAAACAATTTAATTTAAAAAAATAATTATTTGAAATCTAAAAACTACCCAACAGATTACTTTTTAGTTTGGTTCTTAAGATGATCAGAGGATTATCTGTAGGTATTAGGCCAAATGGAAATAGGAGGCGGTTTCTTAGTTTTCTGTGCCCAAATTAAACTGATTTCTAGGTTCTGGGATGACAAAATCATAGCCCGGGTGACCATCTGCCTGGTCAATGAGTGGCCAGAGTTGGCCTGAGTCAGCTAATTGTGCGTAATTGGGATTATGTAGCAGAGATGACACTCCCCTCTCCAAACAAAGAAAATCACATTTGTGCTGTTCATATGACCACTGATCTTTCCTGGCCAACAAAAGCAGAAACTTGGGTCGTCACAAAGTCTGTGTCCGAGAATGGCCAAGATGGTAGGAAGGATCAATTCTGGGATAAGCATGAGACAATAGGCCATGGGGGAGGGGAAAAAAGAAAGAAAGAGGCAAGGGAATCAGAACAGGATCAGGGGGAAAAAGTCTAGTGCTTGAAAAATTACTGTCACCCAGCTTTTAGATTCTGAAATATAGGCACATTCTGTATTCTGTACTTATCGTGTCTAATTCTGTATTTATAGTGTAGATTCTGACGTGGTTACCCAGTAGCTTCAGAGGGCCAGTGTGCGTTGGAGTCCCTGGTCGGGGGGAGAGATGTGTGTGTACAGTAGGGGCGTTAGGCGTGTGCATGGGTGGAGAAGTGATGGAGAGCAGAGATGATGCCACTGATTTCAAGACTGATGATTTATCTATTCAAGCCCTTCCTATGAGTCGGGTACCTCAAAGGCCAGGCAGGAGCAGGGACAGCCAAGCCTTAGTAAACGAGAGACTGGTTGGTGTGTTGGAATCCGTCAGAAGGAGGGCTCGTCCTCAGGTGGCCCCGGAGCAGAGGCCCAGAGCTGTGGTGGCACACTGGGGACAATGGCCGTCAGTGGTTATCAAGTGGAGAGCTGGATGCGGCCCTGGTACCCAGCCACCATATCAAGAGAGGGGCATGGGGTCTCACACTGCCCATTCCCCTTCTCCTAGGGAGAGTGTCCAAGGCTCTGTGGTTGAAACAGGGCCAGTAGCCCTGTCAGTTCTGGCCAGAAAACCATCCTTGGTGCAGCCATAGCTCAGGATTTCTCAATCGTGGCATCATTGTCATTTGGGGTTGGACAATTCTTTGTGGTGAGGGCTGTCCTGTGTGTTGTAGGGTATTTGGCAGCATCCCTGGCCCCTATCTTCTAAAGGCCAGTACCTTCTTCCCCCTCCACCCCCTAGAATGTGACAACCAAAGATGTCTCCAGACATTGCCAAATGTCCCCCCTCGGGGGTGGAGGGGGCGGGGAGGGCGGAATCATCCCAGGTTGAGAACCACTGTCTGGGGCCCTTATACACTATTTGTTGGTATCTCCCCAAATTTAGATTATCTGGGGACTCATGTCTGCACTGACCCAGCTTTGTGTGTGCATTTGTTTAGGTGTGAGGCTTTGCCTGTGTGTACATAAAGTTACCCACAGCTGTCCATGTTCTACTGACCACCTGAGAACACTCCGGCAGTGACCAGCTCTTCTTGGTTTAATGGTCAGTCCAAACTCCAAATGCACAGTGCAAATGCCACAGGTCGAGTTAGAGGGACACACAGAGGCTGCCCAACTCAAGGCCTCCAAGAAACCCCTGTGGCTGGGACGGAAACCCGTAGCTCCCCGGCAGACCCTACAGAGCAGCCCACTCCCAGATCCCCCTATTCACCATACACCCACTAGGTGACAGGTTCTCTGCTCTGGGGATACAGAGGGAAAAAAGCCAGTCAAGGCCAGACCCCTCAGGGGGTTACATTCCAGAAAGTGGAGGCAGCGTGGAAATGCATGGATCAGATGATTTCAGATGATTTCTGTGAGTCTGGCCCTCTCAGAAGCTGTGAGGGTCCAGTTCAGGGCCCTCTCAAGCCCCCTCTGAGGCTGGGAGGGGCCTTGGCAATGTGTTCATATGCTTTTAGGAAATTTGCAGAAGTAAGATAGGTTTTCTTCACGAGGGCCCCCCACCAGTCCCAAACTGCATAAACTTCAGGCCCCGCAAAACCTGGATCTATCCTGACTTGTAGCTTCCTGTACATTACAGAATCAGATCCTCTTTCAAAATAGATCAGGATGGAGAAGAAAAATGCATCCAGTTTTAATTCACTGACAGCACAGGGGAAGGAAAACACCACCATTCCAAAAACAAAGTCATGAGAAAACAAACTTTAGCTCATCCATTGGGTAGTTACTGGGTGCTGGGTTCAGAGACTGGGGTCCTCAGGTCCATACATACCAGGGGAGAGGAAACTAGAAGCCGGATCTCCTCTCTAGAAGGCTAGGGAGGGAAGCTGCAGTTTCTGGCTAGGAGGGGCTGAGCAGCTGGCCAAAGCCGACCTGATAGAAGCTGGCCGCCGTGCTCTGGCGGGAGGGAGGCCGAGGCTCGGAGCGGTGGGCCTGCCGCCTGCCCCCGGCGCTCTCCCGGCCATTGTGCGCACGTATTGATCCGGCCGGGAAGCGATAGGGCTGCGGCAGCTGAAGCTCTGGGGTGGGCAGCATTGATCTGGCCCCCTCCCCAGGTTATTTATAGGATGCGCCCGCCTGGCAAGTAACCGGGGAGAGCTTGTTGAACGCGGGTTCAGAGCGCTCTTCGCTAGCTGGTTAACTTTAAGTATTGGAAATGGAATTGATGCGCACATAATAATATTATGATTCATACAAACCACTTCTCGGGCAACTCAATATATTTCATTACCTCCTTTCTAGCAAATGTATTGATTTCTGTTTTGCGGTTTTATAACACAATTTCAAGGCTGTTGTGGGCTTAATGAGCCGTGTTCTTACGATGTTTAAAAAGATTTGAAGCTATTGTTGAAATAAATATTATGGATCACCCCCTCCCGAGGCCCCCTCCCCCTCCCTCCTGGCTCCCGCCTCCCTCCTCGCCGTCTCCCACCCTCAACCGCCCCCTCCCCGGCCCGGGCGGAGCCGCGGGCAGAAAGCAGGGGGCTGCAGCTCCGCGGCCCTTTGTGGCCCAGATCAAAGGACCCGAGCGCCACAAAGGCGGCCCCACTCCGGCCGCGCGGCCACACACAGCCGCACCTGCAGTTCGGCCAAATGTCATTGTCGCTTCTGCGGGGCGAGCGCGGGGGACGCACCTCCGAGGCGGCAGATGACTCTAATAACGCTTGATGGGAATTGATGGGGAGGGAGCCGCGCAGTGCCCAGGGCTTTTTATTATTTATTTATCCTCGAGACGGAGCCTGAGCGCCTGCACCTGTGGACCCCCTTCCTCTCAGCCTTTATGGAAGTTGACAGATTTTATTAACTTTAAGGAAGAACTTTCCAGCGTGCGGAGGGCCGCAGTTTATTTTGTATTCATGCGAAACGGAAACCGAAAAAGCCATGTTTACATATTTACCGGCCCCAGTGACCTCCCTCTGGGGCTCCATAAGTCACGCTCCAGATTAATTTTGTCATAAAATTGACTAGTGTGCTCAGGGATCTTGGGAGTTTGGGGACTGTCATTGGAGGTGAGAATTTTTTTTTCAGTGGGAGAAAGCTATATTCAATTATCTAATGTCTCAGAGGAACCCCCAAAGACTTTCCAAATCGTGCAGAAATTGGAATTCTATTTCCAAGCGTTTGCTGCTGGGGAGATCACAGTTGCAAGCAACCCAAAGAGTCTTCCCTCTCAGCAAGGTTTCCCAAATCTTTTGGATAAACTAGAAACAAAGGCAAGGAGGAGAAGCGTCTTCAAATTTGTGGGTGTGACTTCCCTTGGAGGTTTTGGGGTGGGGTGAGGGCTTCATGCCCCTGGTGTGCTCAGATATGGGAGGCTAAGCCCCAGTACATTGGCAAGAAAAAAATTTGGTTTTAGTAAAATGATATACTTGGTGGGGAAAATATGGTTATATAATTTGAACGTGGTTTTATGTAACTTCTGGACTCAAAATTATCCCAAATGGGGACAAAGAATTAAGATTCTGTTAATATTCCTAGTTGTCCCTTGCTCTCAGGATATTTTTAGGTTTTATGTCTCATGACAAATGGATGTCCACGACTATGAAAATTCATGTTATATGAATGGCGAGGTGTGGAAGATTCAGCCATGGAGTCAGCTGGGTATATTGCGTATTAGCTTAAAAGCATAAAGCTTTCTGGAGCTTCCTTTTGTGTGCCAAATAAACTTCAAATGAACCGAGGATCATTTTGCAGGAAACCCTTAAGTTGAGCGATAATCGAAAGTGGTTAGTAGAATATTACACTTTTCATTGGGGCAAACAGATGGGATGCCTGCTTTTCGATTTAATCAGGAGCTGACAGACAGGTAGGACACCGGCATATTTGAGTTGGAGTCTCTTTCTTTTCAGAAAAGAATGAAACTACTTAATATTCGGTATACCCATCCCTCTCCTCCAGCCCTGCCCATCTCTTCCACCCACTGTGCCTCGTGATCTAGAGATGCCTAACTTTTTCTCATTTCTGATGACCTTACAAAGTACAAAGGTCATCTAACTCCAAGCGAATCTATTTGTTAGCACATCTTTTACTCTATTCTTCCCTTGCCAAAAAAGAATTATGGATGTGTGTGTGTGTGTGTGTGTACATATATATGGTTAAAAAAATAAAACAAAGGTTGCTTAAATCACTGAGAGCACACCCAAATCTCCATTTACATAGACACAGGCGTAAATAAATGATTGAACAATTTGGGAGTCATGAGTCTCTGACCTCACACTTTCTCAACTAACCTTTTGAAAAGATTTTGATATCAATTGTTTCTCTTTTTTCCCCAGAAGCATAATACCTGGTAACCTTAGCACACACAATCTGTTTCCACAGAGGCATACAGACAAGCACGGCCAATGGTGGATTTTAATATCGTGGCAGAGCTTATATTACCTTGCTGGAAACAAAATCTCCCCCCCCCCTTCAAATGCAAGTCCCCTGATACCCCCATCAGAGATCATTTGTTATGCAGAGTTTTGTGAGGCAATTAATTCACAGTGATCTTTTCACCCAGAACCTCCAGCTTCTAATAATGGTCTTTCTCAACAGGTGTTCATTGTGGTAGTCTGACTTCAAATTGCCAGACTAAAGATTTTATTCTTTAGTCATTTCTTTTTGTAATCTCGAACTTGTAATTTACTAATCTGCAGCAGCTGCCAAGAAGGGCCCAGCTGCTTCCCCAAGAGGGGAAGTGTACTTCCGAGGAGGTGAGAGCAGAACACCTCTGGACAACCAGGAGGAAGAAATTGAAATTCACGGCCTGGAGAGAGGGCACAGCTGGACAAAGCAGCCCTGATGTCTCCGAAATACCTTCCTCTGAGGCTGGCCTAAAATTGATGATATCGGATTGGTCATATCAGACCCCTTTGTGGAGGCTTCAGAAAACTCCTGGGTTTTGCACAAGTGAGTGAGGAGGGATTTTAACAACAGCAACAAGCACCACCAGGAAAATACCCGGCAGGAGGAAAGGATTTTAAAAACTTGCATGTTTTCCATGCAGCCAGTTTAACTAGCCCCTGCTAATGGTCTGTCTTTGTCAACTTTCAAATCTGCGTCCTTTTAAGGTAACTCTAGGGTGAGATGGGAGGAATTAGGTTTTACTGCAGAGATTCTTGGACTTTATGGCTCATCAGGATCGAGCTGGGTGAGTGCGTGTGAGGAAGCATGAGAACAGACTTGTGATTTCCAGATTGCTGGAACTGTAGGTGCTGGGGTTCTGGCCCCAGAGGTTCTCATATACTAGTTTGGCATGGGGCCTGAGGATGTGCATTTCAACAAGTATCATAAAGTTCTGATGCCAGGGGCCTTGGATCCCTTTCATCACAGGTAGTTGTTCCACTTGCCTCAGTAATTCTATCTCTACAATGGGTTCCCCCTCTGCAGTTCCTCAGTCACGTGGTTTTCCCCATGGAATGCAGTGGGGGGCTCTGAGCAGGTACACTTGTGGGGTGGGCCACTGTTCCAGGTGAGGAGAGGTTTTCTTCCTAAGGAGATGACATCTAGAAGGTAGAAAAGATCATGAAGAAGTCACTACCTTTGCCAGGCAATAAATCTTGGCCTCCTGGATATTTTTGTAAATGATGCCTGCAGCTTGTTGCTTGTTGCAGCTTGTTGATTACCTCTGGGCTGATATCTGAGAGGATGTGGCCCAGGAAGAAGTGGGTGCTTTGCACAAAGACTGGAACTAAAGGCAGATCCTCCCTGACGTGGCGGGGGGACAGTGGCCCACCAAGGATTAGGAGAACATTCGAAGCGTCAGTTGCAGCCCTCTGACTTGTCATAGCCTAGAAGTCAGCTTTCTGCAAGGGGTCAGAAAGGAGAGAGGGTGATGCTCAGTTTCTTGTCTGCCCCAAGACTCACAGAAGGAAAATGTGGATTCCTTTGGTACGTGCTGAGAAGAATAGACACAGACCCAGGCAGCTTCTGCAAGTCGAACTGATTGTCCCATGAGAGTCCAAAGTGAAGACTAGAGAGTCTCGAACCACTAGAATAGCACGGATTCATCGGAGATCTCATTGCCCTGTTGGCCACTTCTCCTCTGAGGCCAAGCCTCCATGGAATAACGGCTGTTTGGGAGGCAGGATGTGCCTTCGAACCACCATTCAGGAGACAATCACTCCTTAGCCTTTTAGCTTGGCTGTTCCCTTGTGAAGGTCCCCCTGGATCCGTTCAGCACTTAATTATGGCTGTAAATTCTGTGCAGGGAGCAAAGCCGTGTTGATGTGTATGTTACCCAGTGACTTCTCTGCTACATTTGTCCCACACGTGGAGCAGTGTGGCCGCTCCGAGAGCTGATGGGCATTGATTTTGTAATACATGAGCGACTTTGTTTGTTCTGTTCTCCTGCGCCTCTTTCCTTTTTGGGGGGAGCATGGAAAGGTTTTTTGGGCCCCAAACACTAGAGGAACCCCCTCCTGCACCAATAGCCTATGGATAAGAAATCATATTTGCCAGCCTCGTTTCTGGATTGGACGCAGCAGCCCCCATATATTTCAAGTGAGAGAAGATCCTTGCCAGCCTCTCTAAGAACATGTGCCTTTTTTCTTGGCTTCTGTGGGGACCTTTCTATGGTGGACATTGCTGAATGGCACCCCAAAGAGGTTTCTAAGTGGGAACTGCCATACCAGGTAGATGAGGCAGCTTACAGGGTTTGGTGACTGACACATCTGGAGAGGTCGGCTGCTATCAGCCTGGAGAAGTATAACTGGGGATGGTATTATGCTCTAATTGCCTACTCAGCGTGATTTATTTCTGTGTTTAGAAATACATAAATGCGTACTTTATTGTATCCCAGCTCCATGTATGCAAGGTTTCAGAAAAGATTATCTTCATTGGACAGATGAGGAAGCCAAGACCCAGAGAGGGAAGATTCTTGCTCAAGGTCACACAGCAAGTTTGAGGACATATTACTCCAAGGGTAGGAGCCGTCTTTTGACCTGACATTCAGACATTTTAATCTATTGAACTATTAAACTCTTATTAGAGAGATGATCATACTTTTTTTTGGACTGTTTCCCAAGGGCTTGTATTTATGTTACCATTCATTCAGTTGAATCATTCAATTTTTCATTCAGTCATTCAACAAATATTATTGAGCATCTATCATGAGCCAGGCACATAGGATCTGGGGATACAGTAGTGGGTAAAGCAGACGTGGTTTGTGCCCTCATGGGACTTTTGGTCTAATGGAGAAAATAGACATTAAACAAATGATTACACATAACTAAGTAATTGCAGCCATGATAAGTGATCTGAAGGGAGAGTTCGTGGTGTATTACAGAGACCTGACCAAGTGTGGGAGTGAGGCTGTGTATATTAGCCAGGTTAGTTTATGTTTTGCTGTGTAACAAATAGCTCCCAAACCTCTGGAGTTAACAGGACGTATTTGTTTCTCCCTCGTGCAGATCTGTTCTGCCTGAGAGAGTCTCCATCTCAACCCAGCTTCCACAATCACAGGAGAAAGAAATGTATTTCAGTGTTTCTTCCTGGAGGCACCACAGGTCACTTCTGCTCACATTCTATCAGCCAATTCAAGTCACACAGCCACACCTAACTTGAAGGGGTTGGGGGTGGGGTACGTTCTCAAAGTGCCCAGAGGAGGAGATCTAGAATGCCTACCAGGGAGGGGTAGGGAGAGCTTCTCTAGTTCTAGCAGGGATCCGAAATGTGCATAAGAGTTGACCAGGGAAAGGGTAACATCATGGCAGCGTGGGGGACCAGCTAGGAAGTGGCAGCAGCATGTGTGCAGGCCCTGAGGTAGGAAGCATCACAGCCAGTTTGAACCGCAGAAGGAAGGCCAGAGTAGCTAGAACCCAGCGAGCAAGGGGAAAGTGGCTTCCACGCCAACGGGGCCAATGAGGAATTAGATGCCAATGGAAGACTGGTAGTCATACCCCAGGGGAGAAGAGTGGCCAGGCAGGGTTCATTTTTGGCTTCAATATGAGAGACAAGTGGGTGGGGAGAGGGGCTTCAAGGAGAGGACACCTGTGCATCACAACACACCTGCCAGGTGGGCAGAATGCCCATGGTATTGGAAGGAAACTGTGGACCAGAGAGACGAGTTGCTTGGCTGGAGGGTTGCAGCTGGTAAATGTCTCTAGAACCAGGATTCAAAGCCTCTCCTTCAGACTCAGGCAATGCCTGGTCCCCACTGCCCACAGGGGTCTCCCGCATCTTGCATCCTCCCTCAGCACCCCGCTGAGCGGTGCTTATGTTTGCAAAGCTCACTTACATTTTATTGAATGCAACGTCTGGGCAAAGCAAGCTCTTAGGTTCATATTCCCAATTGCCAAGGAGTTCCTTTGTGTCACACTTCTGAGAAAAGCTCCAAAAGATGATATTGTATCAACAAGGATGAAACGTTGGGGACATCAAAGAGAAGCTTTAGAAATGGCTACTGGAAAAAGCAGGGATGCCTTTTCCATGCTGAGCCCCCATCTCCCAATTAGCATACAAAAATATTTTTAAAGGAATAACCTTTGCTAATAAAATGCTAGAATCTCAATAAGACATTTCAGCAGGGGAATTATTTGATATTAATTCATGCCTAGTTGCACTGACAGCTCTCGGCCGTCAACGCTAGCCTAATAGCACACTAGGTGAGAATTAATATGCCATAATTCACACTCTGTCATGCATTATTGCTTAAATAAGATACATGAAGAATAACCTATTCTGGCGAAATAACTGGAATTCTCAGAGTTCTCCTGGCCAAGTTATAAATAGTGATGTTAGGATCCAGAATTTTTTTTGTATTACTAAATTTGAAATAAATTGCATATAGGTATCCTCATCTGTAATTACTGTGAACATTTTTCTTAAGTACTAACATTAAGTTCAGTCATATTCCATGTTTTAAAATTGAACTTAAGCAAAATCACATAATTTTCTTGAGACCAAAATAGAAATTTCTTCCCTCCATATATAATTGTATCTGGTTCCATGGCATGGCATAGCTTATACAGATGATGGTTTAGGAGAGGCGGAATGGCCTGACCTAGAGGGGTACAGAATAGAAACAGGGGGGTCTAAGGGGGCCTAAAGGATCTTTTATTTATGTTTATGAAGCATTTGTGTCTCTCCGGACAATTATAGTTACAAACGCCTGTTTTCTTAGCAAGGGAGTGAAGTAGGAAGTAATCCCCGTCCTCCAGAAGCTTAGAGTCTCCTGAAAGGGACAGTATTGATGTAGGTGATAAATTAACCTGTCCTCACAAGGTTATACCTGAGAAAATGCCAAGATACGAAGAGGAAGACCACGAGTGAGTTGAAAGAGCTCTGTAGGCAGAGTGGTGGATTCACAGGGTTATGAGATAAATTGTTAATAAATCATTCACGGGTCTATTGTTTGTTTGTGGAGCACCTTACTCTATGCCAGCCCCTGGGAGGAACACCGAGCATACAAAGAAGCTGGGCAGTCTGGTGAGAGAATTGGCATAGATAGATAGATAGATAGACAGATAGATAGATAGATAGATAGCCATGATGACACATGGCAAAAGCCAAAACCAGGTTAACACCAGGGCTCAGAAGGAAACGATGCCTATCTCAGACTGGCGGTGGTAAGTCGATCAAGGAAAGCTTCTCAGAAGAGGTGACACCTGAGATGAATCTTAAAAGATGGGGAAGAATTAGCCAGCTAAAATATCGGGGTGGGGAGGGGTAAGGGTGAACATAAAGGAGATGGCAGTAGATGTAAATACAGGAGATACAAATAGAAGACAGAAGATGGAAGGTCCTGCAGACCATGGTAAGGGGCTTGTATGTTGCCCTGACATGACTGGGTTGTTCTTTGAGATCCAGCCATCAGAGTGATCTGTGAGGTCTGTCTCTAGGCAGACGAGTGGGGAAGCAGGGAGACCAGGTAGAAAGCTGTCATTTCAGTCCAGGAGAGGGGACGAAGCCTGGGACCAGAGCGGAGGAAGTGACCATGGAGATCGGGCAGTTAGGAGGCAGAGCAGGAAACATCTAGAGGCTAAAGGGATGAGGATGAGTTTAGTTTGGGACATGACGTTTTTGAGGCCTTGAGCTCATTAGGGGAAGAGTCTGGGCTGAAGGTCAGGACTTGGGGCTCATCCACATTTGTAAACCTAAAACATCACACCTGATAGGGTTATTAGAGATCGTCTTACCCATCCTACTACCCATTTTAAAGATGGGGAAACTGAGTTCTGGAAAGGGGAAGGACCTTGTCAAGATCATAACAGATCTCCGGTATCCTTTTCCAGTTTGATTACTTCCTTTCAATGGGAACTTTTTCGTTTTATTTGCCAAATAAGAGAACTGACTCTGAAAGCAGGGAAGAGATACCATAAGTGGAATAATGGCTTAAACAATGTTTCCCAAACTTTAGTCATTCTCATAAATTTCACCATGATCAGTTACTATTTTAATTAACTCCATTTTATTATTATTATTATTTTTTGCTTAAATACATTTATTTAAAAGAGAAAGCTTGTACCACTTACATATATGGAAGTCGACCTTCCTTTTCCCATAAAAAGAAGCAAATCCGAAAATTATCTCTGGGAAAATAAAGCAATCAGGCAGTTCTAGCCAGATACTGTTGCCTGCCCTTGTGAAACAGAGACATTGTCCAAGTTTGGAGAAGTGTTAAAGACATATTAGCACCAAATCAAGCTTTTCTGCTTCTCTTTATAGAATGGGAAGAGAAACGAAAACGGAAAATTTTTCTCACTACATGATTCAGGTTATTAAGTAATATGGCCCTGTATCTCCTAAAACGTGCCACGCTTTGGGAAATCCTGAGCTAGAAAAAGATGAAATATGCCCCACATATTCCACATGCCCCAAAGATGCGTTGTTTTATTGATTTATCAAAGTAAAGGAATGAGGAAGTGCCAGGTTTGCATGCATTTGTTAAATAATTTTATCAAAGAGCTCTTTGTGAGAATGCTTTTGGTTTGCCATTCGGTCCAACGAGGAGAGGATGATTCCCTGTCTTGCCCCTGCCTCCTGGGATGGTCGTAGGCTCCAGTGAGAATGTCATACACCCAAGAGCTGTGCTTGTGCTTATGAGCTGTCCCTAGAGGTGTCCTGATCCTTCCTCCAGGGTGCCTCCACCACAGGGAGGAAGTAGGGCACAGCCTCGGGATAACACCTCCAGGGGAATTAAGTCTGTTCCTGCTGCGTGGGGCGTGGCCAGGGCACAGCACACATCTTACTTGGTCTGGGGCAAACCAGGCATCTGTGGGTTCTCAAATGTACTCCTCTGGAAGGGCTCCTGATCTTCCATTTCCTATGTGTCTTAAGTTAGGGTTCCCCCCAAAGCAGAGCCTAAGAAAAGGACTTGGGTGAAGGTAACTTGAGATATGGTCCCAGGAGACACGTTGAAGGAGCAAGCAGAGTAAGAGAGGAAAGAAAGGAAAACCAAAAAAGTTGTTGAGCTCGTTGCTGCTGAGGGCGGAGGGGCCCCATCGCACTGGAGACCGTCTGGGGACCACGCAGGACACAGCTCAGTGTTGTCCTTCCCGGGGAATGAGGCTGGGTCATCTACCGTCTCCCACCCCACTGGTGGAGGGTCACCCCTGGGTGTGGACGACAGGTTGGACTCCGGGACCACACCTGCACCAGGGCTGGGCAGCAGCTCACACTTCCCGGGACACCGAGACAGGAAAGTGGAGAGATGGCCCAGGCACACAGGCTCTGGGGGTAGAACTGTCTACCACTTCCGTGCTGAAATCAGTGGGGCCGCAGGGATGTGGCTTAGACCATAGAAAGCCAAGGTCTCACCAGATCCTCTCCAACTCTGAGAAACGGGGGTCGCGTAAAAGCCAAAGGTAGGTTGCACCCCAAGGAGGGAGGTTCTGTACCTTCCCCCAGGTGGTGGGGATGGAAGGTGGTAGATGAAGAGGGTGGAGTATTGCCCTGAATCCCTCTCTCCTCTCTCCACCCACCCACCAAACCCTTCTCAAAGCAGCGGCATCACCCTTGTGATTTCCTTCTGGGAAACATTCCAGGAGGAGAAACCCAGCTTTGGCTTCCTTGAGCTCCACTGCCTGTGTCAAGTTAACATTGATTTCTTGTTTCCTTTGCCGCATAGCTGGCTGGAGGAGGCTTTTCAGGGCCACCGGCTTGTAGGGCTCAGTGGCCCCTTCACAGATGTGATTTTCGATTCAAGCAAGTTTGTCCTGGTGGGAGGAGGGAGGGAGGAGGGGGAATTGCTGTAGGGCCATTCCCGGGAACTGCTGGGCATCACCCCCGCTGCCTGTGACTTTGGCCCTTCCCCAGACCTGGTGAGCTCCCCATCTTGCTTAAATCTGAGGCCCAGGTGGAAGTTTGGGGGGAGGGCGATGGTGAGGGGTGGAGAGGGATGGAAGTTTGCAAATCTCCCCACCCCCTCCCCTCCCCTCCCAAGCTTGTCTGAAAGGGATGCAGAAATGTCAATTGTCTCCTAGCTCTGTTACTCTGCTAACCCAATCAATCCATATGAAAAGAGCAGATTAAATTGACTGATCCTCATATATTTAATGACTGCTGCTATTTGACCAGGATGCGTTTCTCAGGAAGAGCCTGTCACAAGCTATCGACAGTCTTTTAATCCCGCGTTACCGAATGTGGGGCTTTCTTGCTCCCCAAGATGGCAGGTCTCGGATGACTCCTGAGCTTGCACAGCGAGAAATGAGATATCAGATAGTTCTTCTTCACTCGTGGATGATTGGGTTTAACTCCTGATTTATGGATTTTTCAGCAGATGCAGCTTCTTGCTGCTCTCCACCCTACCATTGTAATTTTCCAGGGAGGTCTCTGCTAATCAGAAGGGGGTGCCACGAAATTCTTAGACAAAAAAAAACCTCTCTAGTGAAATGTGTCACTACTTGCAATGATATTATGTGTGCAATGATGATATTAGCCCCCATTTTCCAAGTCTTTGTTTTACACGTTTTATTTTATTTTCTAGCCACAGAAATGCCCAAAGGTTGATATTTTTATTTCTCTATTTTGTGATGAGGACACAAAGGTACAGAGAGGTTCAGGAACTTGTCTGAGGTCACCCAGCAAGCCCATGGCAGAGCTAGGATGCCAAACCATGCTGTCAGACTTCACTACATGATGATAATAAAACTCATGCATGCTGCTGACTACTGTGTGTGATGGCTACATGCCCTGTGATAATATTTGATTAAGATGCCAGGCTTAAAAATACAGGCTTAAAAATATGGTTTCCCTTATCCCTAAACCTTCACTGTCTCTTTGCAGCCTTGAGAATGTACAGTCTCCGAGACAGCCTGATTCCAGATGAATGCCTCAGCTAGCAATATTGTAGGAACACCTCTCCCACCGTGCGTATTTCCCCCTTCTCTCTCTGTCTGACTCTCTCTGTCTCTGTCTCTTTCATTGTCTCTTTCTCTGTCTTTGTCTCTCTCTTAACGGCTGAAAGTCTGCAACTTACCATTGAACACACATTCTAACTATTTATGTTTTAAAGACCTGCTTTATATATTCACTCAACAATTATTCACCAAGCATCTACTACATGCCAATCACTTCTAGGAAAAAGAAAGACATGGTTCCTGCTCTCAGGAGACTCACACTCTGGTTTTTGCAAATGCAAGAAGACAATTACAATAGAGTATAACTCTTGTGACAGATGCCTGGGGCGCTGTGGGGACACAGAGGCAGCACCGTCACCCAGACCACGTGGGGAAGGCTTCATGGAGGAAGTGGTGTTTGCACTAAGCCTTGAAGAGCATGTGGCGATAACCAGCTGGAGGAGTGCTTGCATTCGAGGATGGCCTGTTTCTTGAAAAGCGTGGCTCGTTACATCTGGTAGTTTAGATTGGTTGGCACATGGTGGTGAGACATGGTGGGAGGGCGGATGAAGATGGAGGGGCAGTGGCACTAGGAAATGAGACCACAAGGTTAAACAAGTTCAACTTCCATCCGGAAGGCACTGAGGCTCCGTGGAAGAATTTTCAGCATGGCAGTCACAGGAAGCTGATAACCTATAGCTGAGAGTATGACCTTGGGCAATAGGGATGGTTCAAAACTCAACTCTCTGACTTAAGAGCTGTGTGACCTTGAGCTAACATGTGTCTTACCTCCAAGTCCTAGTCAAGTAATACCCACCTCAGAGGGTAGCTGCAAGGGCTACAGGAGAGAGGGGAGATGAAGGGCTTACTACCAGAGCCAGGCACATAGTAAGTGCTAAATACACAAGCTGTTTTTATGATCATATCTGCATTTTAGAAACCTCCTTCAGGAAGGAACATATATGAAGAAATTCAGGCTGGATGTGTGGGGATACATTAGGACACTGATAGTGTAATCGGGCAAGATGTGACAGGAGTCTGAGCGACCACTGCAGCAGAGGGTGGAGATGTTAAGGAGGTCACATGGGCAGCGGGCTCTTGGAAGTGGATGAAGGATCTGGAGCAGCCTGGGATGCCTTCCCGATTTCTGGTTGGGTGAATGAGGAGACAGTGGTGTCATTCCTTGGGACAATTATTTTAGGAAAATCCAGAGGCTTGGGAGGGAATGGAGAGTTCAGATTGGGAGGTGTTGGATTTGAGGTGCCTATGGGCTCATCAGTGATGCTGCCTGAAACGTACTTGGGTAGAAGGATGGACTTCTGACAACTTCCTCCTCCCGAAGGATTGAGAGCTCCTCCTAGCCTGGGGCATAATTTGTTCTTCTTTTGTATCTTCAGAACCGCTCTCAGGGCAGGACCCAGAGAGTCCTGTCTATCTCTCAAGGAAACCCCAGAACAGCTGACCACCACCTTCAAGAAGCTTCTTTGACCACTTCCCAGCCCAGAGTTCTCTCTCTTCCCTGGACTCTTAGAGCATGACTTCTTTGGGGGTCATTGAGGAATCGCTGCTATATAACTGACACATATCTAAATACCTTGCCTCAGCTAGATGACACAGTCATGGATGGTAGGGCAACTTCTTTTCTTTCTCCACCCCCCACTGCCCACCCCCCGTGCCTGGCACAGGGCTGGGCTCTGTTGCAGACTCACTGATGAATGGGAGGATTCTGCCTCCAGAGGAAGCTCTTGGGGTTCTCCACTTCATCGTCTGTGTCTTCAAAAATGGGAAACCTGCTCAATCCACGTGGAAGGGGACATCTGCTCAGGGAGGTGAGCCGCCGCGGGGACCCTGAGATGTCTGCTCTGAGCTCACAGGGCGACGCAGAGGCAGGCTGTTTGGAGGCAGATGCATTTTCAGCTCAGCCCCGACTCGTGGTTTGTAAACCCACAGCATCAGAGTCCCAGGGTCTGAGAAGGTGGAGTCCCCGAAGGAACCGACTCTTTATGGCTTTATTCCCGCCGCCTCCACTCTGTTGCTTGACCTTCCATACATCACCCTTGACTCTCTCCCGCCCCACCACATTCCTGCCTTGAGCATTTGATCTATGGACTATAAGTAGATGTAATGAAATGCCAAGTTTCTTTAAAAAGAAAATCACCACCACCACCCCAACCCCTGAAGATTTAACCTGGGCATCATCCAATAGCAGACAATGCCTGGCTCACTGATGTAGGGCTGAGGTACGCTGCCTGCCTGAAGGCTCCACGTCCCAGATCCCCGCCTCCTGCATGCTTTCACCAATCCTTTCTCCTCTTAACCTGTATTTATTTTCATTGTGCTTCTAGGAAGCCACAAATAACTTGTTTTAGTGTAACATGAAAAGCTTGAGCTAGAAGGCTCTCATCTCTTCCCTAGCAACTTCTGCTTCACCAAAGAGGCAGGTCTAGAGTAAGACGGATGTTGGAGCTGGTCCTTGCTGACTTGTGAATGTGACCCATCCAGGTTGCAAGGGATAACTCTGTTCCTTTACCTCAGGGAAAAATGAGAGAGAAGATGCCCCCGATTCCCAATCAGACTAGACTGTCTCCCCCTTTATAAGCAGGGATTTAACCTCCTTCATTAACCAAAGGGTTACTAGGTGATCTTATAGTCTGTTCCCTTATCAGGGCCTCAACCTTTCCACCTATAAAATGATGGAGTAGATTAGGGGATTCCTACCAGAAGAGTTTGCATATCTAAATTGACAAGTGAGAGAGGGTTAGTGGACTTCCAGAGCCTCATTTCTCTGGCTTGAGTTAAGGGTGACTCCAGGAATTAAGGGTGTGATAGTGCTGTGCCCTGCCTGCCTCTTCTGCAAGACCCACCCAGACCATTAGCCAAGGGACACACCCACCCCGTTCATGTAACCTTCACCTCAATAATGAATTCTATATGAGATTCTTTGTCTATAACAGAGTTTGTCAACCTTGACACTACTAACATTTTGGACCAGGTAATTCTTAATTCTCCATCTTAATTCTTTGTGCATTGCAGGATGCTTAGCATCCCTGACCTCTACCCACTAGATGGCCGGTAGCATCTCCCCCTAGTATGACAACCAAAAAGATCTCCAGACGTAGCCCAATGTTCCCTGGAGGGATGTAGAATTGCCCCTGGTTGAGAACCATGGTCTACAGCATTATCACATTGGGTTGTATTTATTATTTGTCTTTTGCACTAACTCTGAGCTCCCTCTGGGCCAAGGCTGTGTTTATTCATTTCTGAAGTACATAGTAGGTGTGTAGAATTAATGGCCATGGTAGGAGATATAGTAGGTCTCTGGGTCAGATAGACTTTTTGTACTTTATGCCGTAGTCATCCTCTGATTAATAAGGATTCATTAATCACTGGTAGGTGTCAGGTGCATTTGTCCTGGGGATACACTGAAGAGTGGCAGTCAAGGGCAGGGCCTTATGGGACTTACATTCTAGTGGGAATTGGCTGGTCAGGGGAGATGTGCCATAAATACATGGATACATGAACAAGATAATTTCCAGCAATGATCAGCCCTATGAAGAAAATATTTAAAGGGCCAGGATAGAGTGATGGGAGGGGGGAGGGTGTGTCTTAGACTGGGGGATAGCAAATGCCTCTCTCACTTAGATGGTGATATTTGAGCTGTCACTATAACTTAGGCAGGAAGGCAGAAGAACTTATATAAAGTATTCATCTTTGCGTTTTCACCCATTGCTTAGTGCTTGACACTTAGTAGGTCCTCAGTAAATATTTGTTGGTAGCGTGAATGCTGCCTCTTGACTCTGCTTGCAGAGTCAGGGCTGCAAATACTCACTGCCCTTTGAATTCTAGTGTAAGTTCTAGAATTATCCGCCAATGGGGTATGAGTGTACAATGTTTGCGGGCAAAGTCTGAATCAAGCCCTGAATCTTCCTGTCTCCACTCGGTTCTGTTTTTACAAAGAGAGTTTCTTTAAAATAGACGGGACAATAATCTCTCCAAATCAATCGTTTAATCACACATCAATCATCGTCGTCATTTAAAACCTGAAACCGCATCTAGGCGCTCGGGCCATTTCCCGGTCCAGGTGTGAACCCAGGACCAGCCGGGGAAATATGCGAGCTTCCCACCCAGGATCTACCTTGATCAAATGCGCTCGGAGGGAGGACGGGGTAACGTTACCATTGTGCCCGGATAAGAAGGTCCCCATTCCGGCCCCCGCCCCACGGCAGGCAGGCGGGGGGGAGGTAAAAAGAGCTTAATCATTAATAACACTAACTTGCACTTCTAGAGCCTTGAAAATGAGAATTTTGCCCTTTTTTCCCTGGGAGTAAATTGGGTCAGAGTGTTCCCAGAATTTACATTTCAATTAAAAATACAATAATAACACATTGTGCTAATAGTGAATGATTCCGACTCAGGGGAAGATGACACCGCCCGCTACTTCGTTAAAGAAAAGCCTCCTTCATTGGGACGGGCCACACATCAGCAGTCACAAATCTCCTGTCTTGTTCTGGGTCTGGCGGGCGGAGTGGGCAGGGAGGGGTGAGGCTGGGGGAGGTGAGCGAGGCAGCCCCGCCCTGCTGGGGCTTCCAGGGGAGCTGGGCATCCGTCCATCCCCCAGTCCTCCTTTCAAAACGAACCTGACATTTGTTTTTAAAATAATCTTTAAAAAATACAAATAAGGCGGGGTTTTGGCTTGTTTCATGTCCTTTTGGGTTTGTTGTTATTGTTGTTGCTTGGTTTTATTTTTTGCTTTTCTAAGCAAGAGCTGATGGAGAGAGCTTGCTACAGACACCTCCGCCCGCCCCCAAGGCCTCTCTGAGTAGGTTTAACTTTAAAAACATCCCTCATTAGCCCCTCAGGATGGAATCTGATAGAAAATTCAACCCAGGCCTGCACTACAACCTAAGTTGTACTTAGGTACTTAGGTACTGCTGCTGCTTTGAGAAAAAGTGATTTGCAGGCCAACGAGGTGGTAGTTGTGAAATTACTTCTGTGGCTTTCTTTAAGAAGGCTCCCCGCCTCACTGATTTTTCAGAGTGGGCCTAAAAATCCCCCCAGATGTGTCCCTTTATCTAAGTGCATGAATACGGGAAAGAAAGGGAGAAGTTGGCCTTGGAGGCCTGCCCCCCAGGACACTGCAAGGAGGGGTTGAAAATGTAGGCTCACAGGTTGTTTCTGAAAATAAATAACCTGGTTCGATCCTGTTTTCATCAGAAAATGAACTTTCTATGTGCGGAAAGAATATGCTCGGCACCCCGTCTCCAGGATGGGGGAACTTCAGAAGCAGGTACATGAGCAGCAGGCAGGCAGCATTCAGGAGCCGTGGATATCAGGACACAGACACCCCCTGCCCAGGTCAGGTGTTTTGATGGACCCCTGGTGGGTCTGGAGGGTCCCTGTTACTCCTCTCTGGGCTGGGCCAGGGAAAGTGAGAGGTAAACATCCGAGAACACATTAAGTGCAGGCAGTAAATGCCAGTCGTGACCTTCTGTTGTGTATTATTCAAGATCTTTTAGTGGATTAAATAGAAAAAAATTATATATATGTAATTTGTATATATGTGTGTGTATATATGTATATGTATATACAAAATGAAATGAAATGCCTCAAATAGTCAAATACCTAGGACACTGGAAACTTGAAAAGGCCCAGACGCAAGAGCCCTGGCTGTCTTGTTCTGTGGCCAGGCAGAGATGGGATGGGGCTGGCCTCAAGCTGGCTCCTCCGACATCTGCGAGGTAACCGCGTTGCCCTTTGATGGCTTTGAGGCTGTGCCTCTCTCTCTCTTTCTCTCCCTGTTTCTGGATCACTGAAGGAAGACAAAGATCATCAAAGTTCAGGCCCTCAAGTTTTAAGGACTAATAATTATCAGAGTGTAATTAGCATTCCCCAATAGTAACACTTTGTTTACTATACTACTACATGTTATATTTCAAAATTTGGACCTAAGTACCTTGGGCATAGATAATACACCAAGGTGGCCAGCATTCATTAATATTGGTCAATTATTCCTTCTTCGTTGTCTTTAAGAACCCAAACCATCCCCTGTCCCCCACTCACCCCACCGCCCCACGCTCCGCCTAGATGCTGAGAACCAAGCCATACCCCATCGTCTGCATTAACACGACTTTGCTCTTCCACGTTCTTTAGCCTGACTTGAACTTTAGCCTGACAGGACTGTCCTACGAAGCAAATGCTTGGTCTTTCCGAAAGACCCATCACCTCTTCAGTGAAAGCAACCACTGACAGCTTGTGCCCTAAGATTCCTTTGAATCTGTCCTCTTAAAATCCTTCCCTTGCTGTTTCCACCAATTCTGAACTGTTATCTCCTGGTTCTTACCCAGTCCTGTTCAAGTCCCAGCATTGAGAGGTCCTCCGATTCTTCCAAGTCTCAGTAAATTCTGGTCCTACTTGCCCTGTTCTGAGACACGGCCAGAACTCTGCCAAGGTGATGGTCTCCCTTGCCCAATAAGCTATAAACTCAGCTGTGTCTTAGCAACAGGTTGTGTCTGTAATATTTGGGGAGCCAGCTTTGGACACCTTTCTATCTTTCTGACTACCTGCCTGGGAGAAGTCACTACTGGGTGCTAACTGGTCTTTGCCACCTCTCTAATTTTTCCTAATCTCCTTTTTTTGATAGAGAACGGACCTTGAGTGCAGAGCTTTGAATGGTCAACAATATCTAGTGAAAATTAAATCACCTTGTTTTGTTTTAATTGTATTAGTTTTTGATCCCTTTAAAGAGTTGTGTCAAAGTAATACATAAACATTGCTTAACCCAGAGCTGAATTGTACAAAGCCTGTAATGAACTGCAGGCCCCTTGGTCCGCCCCTCCCTCCCAACCCCCAAACGCCAATTCCCTAAAGCAACCGCTGTCAATTCTTCTAGCTGTTTCTTCTGGGTTTTTTCCCCTCTATACTTTTAAATGACATGTTTATGCTACTATCTCCTGACTTTTCTCACACAACAGGTAGGTATTATTTCCAAATATGAACAGTGAGTGATCTCTTAGACCACTTCTTACTCACATATATTTCCCCTTATTTCTAACTTCCCACCACTGGTTTGTTGTATTTTTTATTAAATCCAGATTGAGTATTTTTATTATGATAAATGAGTAAATATTCACAGCTTAGTCCGATAGTGTCTTAGGGGATGTCATCCTTTCCTGGCCTTTGCCTCCTTTGGCTTGGCTTTCTTTGAATGTCTGGGTGACTCTTCCCACACCCTCCAGTAGCTCTGTACAAAGGCCCTCAATCCAATTTTACACCCGGCCACACCTGTCAGTTAATCTGTCAGTTCCATTTTTTCCTGGAGACATCCACCCTCCTGCCCCATCTGATCCCCTTGCCCTCAGGGCCTACAGCACAGCTGTCACCAGGGACTTCCCTTGCTTCTGACCTGTGTATGAGCCCTTGTTCCCTGGATCTCATGTCTTCATCTTTCTTGATTTACTCCCTTGTTTTGATGGAGCACATCCTCTGATATGTTCCTGAGAAAGGGTGCAAATTTTTGACATCTGACATCCCTTTAAAAAAAGTGTTTATTATTCCCTTCCCTTGGATTGATAGTTTAGCTGTGTATAAAATTCAAGCACTGAAATAATTTTCTTTCAGAATTTTAAAGGTATTATTCCATTGGCTTCCAGGGTTGCTGAGGAAAAGTCCATTGCCTCATTCATTCCCAATTCCTTATCTATGTGAACTGGTTTTGTTGTTGTTTTGTTTCCTCTTTCTTTCCCTGGAAGATTTTAGGCTTTTCTTCTTTTCTTTCTTTTTAAATTGAAGTATAGTTGGTTCACAATGTTGTATTAATTTCTGCTATACAACAAAGTGATTCAGTCATACATATATATACATTCTTTCTTATATTCTTTTCCATTATGATTTATGATTCAGTGATTTATGATTGAATGATTCAGTATCCTGTGATCCAATATCCTAGGCTTTTTTTCCTATCCCTGGCACTCTGAAATTTCATGATGATATCCCTTGGTGTTGTTGGTTGTTCATTCATTCTGTTGGGCACTCAGTGGGCCCACTGAATCTGAACAGCAAAGCCTTTAATTTCTCGGAAATTTTCTTGTATTATTTCTTTGAGAATTTCCTCCCTTCTTGTATCCTCTATTTCTTTTGTCTCTGGAAGGTTTATCATTCAGATAGCAGACGTGCAGCAATGCACCTGTTTTTTATCCTTTATCTGCTTTTCTCCATCTTTTTGCCCTTTCCTTTGTTCTCAGGGTGTCTCTTTTTATAGTTTTGTGTTTCTATTGATGGATGTAATCTCTTTTCTTACCTGAGTACAGCAGAAGCTGCAGTGCCCACAGTGTCCCCCAGGCTCAACATTTTAGTGCATGCAGGCCCATTGGCCAAGGGCTACCCTGTGCTACCCAGGTCATAAAACACTAAGGATTTGTCTTTGCAGTTAGTTGCACTTTCAACCTTTAGAAGGTGCATCATAACATCCTCTTAATGATGGAAGGACTCATTTCATTATCATCTTCCCCAAATAATAAACTTCCCATCTTCTGCTAGTAGTGGTGCTTGGCAGGGAGTTGAGGGGAGAGAGAATCTAGGGATCCAACAGATTCTAATTCAGGATTTCCATTAATTCTACTGGCGTTAGCCCTATCTGAACTCCCACCTTTCCTGGAGACTTTCCAGGGCACTCCTGCTCAGAACAACTTATCTCTTTGCTTCCTTGCTTTCAGACCTAGATGTCAATTCTTCTTGATCCATTTTCTCACTAGTCTCCAAAAGTTGGTTGACATCTGTCATTTGCTATCTTCCACTTCTGTTCCTTTTTGGTCCTGTGGGTTTATGCCTTTTTGTTTTTTATCCCTTAACTGTCATTTGGTTAGGGTTTCAGCCATAAGCAGAGTAAAACATTTGTGTTTAATCCACCGTGAACTCCCATCCTGCTTATTTTTATAGTCACGGTCTATTTATGGCATGCAATATCGATTTTCCAGTTTGGGCAGTGATAAAAACTTTTCCTTCAAAGTAAATATGTTCTTCTTTTTTTTTTTCTATGAAAGTGAGCCTATCTGTAGAAAAATATTAAGCAAATAAAATGTACGGTATGGCCAAAATCATGGTGGAAATGTGAAAATGACAGAAATTTGAGATTTACTTAGTCAGAACAGCATATTCTCTTGCTGTGGGAGATAAGACAGAATTATCTGTGGGGCTTTCTTCTCGGACATCTCAGAAATGGACATTGACACTCATGCTGAGGTGCTCACAGAATTTATAATCAGAGATGGCGCCACAGCCCCATAAGTCAAGTTTGGAATAGGTCTGGGAAGGTGGGACCCCCTAAAAATTTCCTCAAGACTCAGGATGGGCCCATGCGTAAGGGAGTTGGAGTCGGAAACATAGCCAAAGTGAGAGAAGGTGGTTTCTGGCCACTCAAAATGGGTCGCTCCCTGGTCCTCTGACCCGAGAGTCAACATGATTTCTGCCCCTTTGGAATTCATCCACTAGGAAAAGGAGAACTGTGTCCAGAGCCCCACTAACCATAGTCCCCAGACACGTTCAAGGATCACAGAGGGCACTCTCAAACTCTCGAGGTTGGCATAGAGACTATGTATAGGTGGACCTGGTATTTCTTTATGCACCTCCCTGCTGGCTCCAGGCAGCTGACCAGCGGTGATAGAAGATGCTCACCGTGTATTCCCATGGACAGTCCAACTGCCAAGAGCCCTTTCACACTTCACTTTTGCCTCCATCTCAGGCAGCCTGGGCTGCATCTGCTACCTTTCCTCCCTGAGAACCCAGCCGTGTGGGAGGGGGCGGGTCTCCTCCCTTCAGTACTTTAGGAGGGTGGAGACAGGGATGGAGGGGTTTCACATCCACCTGTGTGGAGAAGATGCTCAGAAGTGGAGAGCTGGCTGGGATGTGTGCGTGCTATTTGGGCACGTGGCGGTGTGATTAAGGGGCATTGATTAGTCTTTGCTCTAGTGAAAGGAAATCATTCCTGCAGCTGCTGAGGTGCTGGCTGCTGATTGCCTGGGGGTTATTTGTTTATTTAAGAGAACAAAGTAATGGGTAGTGGAGATGTCTGAAAATTGCCTGGGTTTGTTCCCTTTTTGCTTACCTGTCCCTTCTGGGTACCATTACTCTCCAGCACCTATTGCGAGGGTGATTTCACCAATCTATCTCTGTTGGGTTAAATCAATCAGCTCGCAGGCTGGTCATGGCAGTGGCGGCAGAAGGAGGGTTTCTGATCTTTAGAGGCACAAGCTGGGGAGCCAGGAAGGAAGCCCAATCCTTCCTGGGACCAGGGTTCTACCTGGAGGGCATACAATTGTCAAAGCAGAGAAAATTCCAGCTGGAAGGGAGCTTAGAGGCTTGTTGTGGAAACAGGCAGCTAAATGGATTTGGATTGGGCTTTGTGTTAACTTTATTCCAAAGTAACAGCTTTGTTATTACCTGCTCTATATTTCGAATTTCAAAAAAGGGTGCGTTAAATAAAAGTTACTGTGACCATTGGCCTGATCCAACCTGCTTATTGTGCAGATGGGGTGACTGAGGCTCTGAGACATGGATTTTGTACCTTCAGCCTGGTCTTTGGTTTAGATAGATACATGTTGTGGTTGATTGTTATTTTCCAAAAATGGCCATAGTCATATTTCAGTTCCCGTGTGGTCTTTCCAAATTTTGCTTTTCACCATCAAGATGCAGGGTCTACTTCCCCTCCCCTTGGACTTGAGCAGGACTTTGACTGCCTCAGAATGTGGTGGAAGTGATGCTTCGTGAGTTCTCAGGCTCCGTCATAAAAGGTGAATGGCTGCCTCCTGGCTCACTTGCCCTTCTTCTCTATCTCTCCAGACAGGTGCCTTTGGAGCCCTGGGCTGCCGTGTAAGAAGTCTGGCTGTCCTTAAGCCACCATGCTGGAGACTTCAAGGAGAGATCACCTCAAGAGATGCTCTGGGGCCCCAGATTTTCCAACCCCCAACTGATCGAGCCCACGTACCAGACAAAGAAGACGCCTTCAAGATGGTTCCAGCTACAGCCACAGTCTGACTGCAGCATGTGCCCACCCACTCCTCAAGCAAAAGCTGCCCAACAGAGTCTAGTCAACCCCCAGAAGTGGGAGAGATAATAATATATCACTGCCATTGCTCTCAGCACTATTTTGTGATGGTTGGTTATGCAGCAATAAATAACCAAGAACAGAAGGTGCACACTTGTGGAATGGGAAGATCAGACATCTATGCTCTGCAGAGGAAGGAGCTAGCATCTTCCCTACTCCCCCCTTTCTCCTCTTATATCTAAGAGATCTGTCCTGTAGAGATCAGTTCAGTCTGGAGGCTTGGATTTGCTGAATGAATCCTTCTATCTTTCACTTGCTCCACAGGGAAGGGTTCTAGCTGGGCTTGACATTGGAGTTCTTTAGTTGTTGGCATATTTCAATAGAGCATATGAATGCTGGCTGGAGACTGGCTAACTTTTCACGCTATACACTTTTTTTTAAAGATCTATTTAATTTGTTTGATAGACACTTGCTGATTACTTGTTATCTGCTTGTCTGTGCTGCTCACCCTAGGAATGGAAAGGTGGGTGGAGTTCAAGCCCTGCCTTTAAGGGGCTTTTAATCTTTTTTTTTTTTTTTTAAGTACAATTAACTTTATTTTTTAAAAATATTTATTTATTTATTTGGTTGCACCGGGTCTTAGTTGCAGCATGCAGGCTCCTTAATTGAGGCATGCGAACTCTTAGTTGTGGCATGCATGTGGGATCTAGTTCCCTGACCAGGGATCAAACCCGGGCCCCCTGCATTGGGAGCGCAGAGTCTTATCCACTGCGCCACCAGAGTGCATGAGAAAAGGGCATGCCATACAGAAAGCCTGCATACAGCCAAGTGTGGAATTGTGTTTGGGGGAATTAGGGAAAAAATATGGAGAGGGCTTGAAAGGGACAGGTGAGGTTAGTGGGAAAGAGAAAAGGACCATAGAAAACAGGAAGGAATGTATTTACTACATCAAAATTAAGCATTTCGGTTTGCTGAAGGTCACTAAAGATAGTCAACTGGGGGTGACAGATTCAGAGGGAAAAATGACTAGGCGATCCACCATGGCTACTGTGCCTATGGAGAGATGCTCAATCTTGTATCGGCAAGATAAAAAGTAAAAGAAGTAGGTAACATTTTATACTGATCAGATTGGTTTTTTAAAAAAAGTTAAATAATACCAAGTGTTGTTGATGATGCAGGCACATAGGACTCCTCATGAAGTGCTGGTGTCATATAAACTAACACAGCTACTCTGGAAAGGACTCTGGTAGCACTTATGAAACTGAGTATGTGTAGACCTAGAGATCTTGTAATCTCAGCCCTGGTCTCACCCCCAGAGAAGCTCTTCCTCAGGGGTAGGTGTATAAGGATGTTCTTTGCAGTACAGTTTCTGAGGCAGGAAGTTGGAGGTGACTTGGCTATCCATCCCCTGAGCGATCCACCGGATAAAATGTGGATACAGATGGAATACAAGGCAGCATTTAGAAGTAGGACAGGTCCGTCTTAAAGACACGGAGTTTAGTGGGGAAAGTAGGTAACAGAAAGAGTTCTATAGCATGATACCATTTATATTAATTTAGAATATCGACAAATAAAACAGCACTATGCATTTTACAAAGACACATATATGAAAGAATAGATACCAAACATATGAGTAGGGATGCCTATCGGGAGGTGAGGAATGAGTAAGCGGATTTAAGATTTAAAGGAGTTTGGGATTAATATATACACACTTCTATATATAAAATAGGTAAACGACGAGGACCTACTGTATAGCATAGGGAACTATACTCAATATCTTGTAATAACCTATAATGGAAAAGACTTTGAAAAAGAGTCTTTTATACACACACACATATATATATATATATGTATAACTGAATCACTTTGCTGTACACTTGAAACTAACACAACATTGTAAATTAACTATACTTCAATTTAAAAAATTCAGTGAAACAAAACAGACTGGTGAAATAGCAGGCTACTTGCCTAGGAGTAAGCTATCTCCACTCTTTGTAACCTAAAGTCAGAAAAAAGGACAGTAAGAGAACAATAAAAACAGCACCTGACAGAAGTAGGGGGTCAATAAATGTGATTTGAATGATGGAAGGCAGCCATGTGGTGGATGGGTAACTTCAGGTACATTGTCATTTTAGGGACCTGCACGGTAACAGGTGGTAAAGAGAACTTGTGCTCATCAAATAAAGGTGAGCCATATGCTATGTGTTCATTTGGAGGCTTAGGGAGGTTTGCAATACATTTGGGAAAGATTTCTGTTGGGTCTGGTTAGAATGGCTTTGTGCCTCTAGGGGGAAGCAACCATTATCTGAAAAATTCACTTCTGTGAAAGTGCTCCTCTTCTGACAGGGTTGGATAAATGAAGCATTCCTGTAATTGTATGTAAATCATGCTTCTAAAGTGCTTGAAAAGTTTGGTGTCTTGAGTAGGCTAAATGTCACCCCTTGCAAGTTTCTTCACCCTCTTAATTTGCTTAGTAAATTCCTTTTTTTCAGGGTGGGAATTACAGTAAAAGCGGTTTATCTCTTTGGCATTCTGTCAACCAGCTCTGGGGTGCAGGACCAGGGAAATGATAATGGATGCTACTGGTGGTGACCCCTCCCCCATGCTGCAGGCTTCTGAGTCATCTTAGAAAGTTGAAATAAATTTCTGCAGTTTTAGCATTAAATGGATGTGATATAAACCAAGCCTTTGAACATTGGCATTTGTGTGTGGTGGGGTGCTTTGAGACTCTGCTCAATGGAGAATTTGACTTGCCAGAAAACCCATCCCCATCCCTATGGGATCACAGGATGTTTTAATGTGTAGAGCCTGAAATGATGACATTCTGATTAATGTAGCTTTCTTAAGTTATATTTTCTTAGAATTCATGGCAATGAATGAAAATTGAGGAAGACTGCTCTTGCTTTCTGCATAGCTCTGTCACCTTGTACTGGATTAAAGATGGCTACCGATTCTCACTATTTCCCCTTTTGAGAAGTGGAGTGTATTTTCCTGCCCCTTGAAAGATGGCTGCCTCTTACTGCTTTAACCCTAGGCTGTGACACAAGGGACAAGGTTCACAAGTTCACTCTTCGGATCCAACCACCATGTAAGGAAGCCCAAGGTGGCCCCATGGAGGGAATACACAGAGAGAGAGCAAAGTCCTAGCCTGTCAGCCATCTTTGCCCAGGTGCCAGGCATGGGATGGAAGCTGCTGCAGCCTCAGCCACCACCTGACTGGATCTACGTGAGAAATCGCAAGTGAGAACAGAATAATAATAAGTTGCTCTTGTTGTTTTAGATCACCAAGTTTTGGTGTGATTTGTTAGGCCACAGTAGATATCTGAAACAATCCTTATTTATTTAACTGAGAGATTATCAAAATATGTTTATTACTTGAAAGCAACAATAACTCCATTAACTAAGTAATATTTTGTTCATTTTTTAGTATTTTAAAAAATGTGATTGTGGTCAAATATGTATAATATAAAATTGATCATTTTAACCATTTTTAAGCATACAGTTCAGTGGCATTAAGTACACTCACCTTGTTGTACCACCATCACCACCATCCACCTCCAGAGCTTTTTCATCACCCCAAACTGAAATTCTGTACCCATTAAACAATAACTGCTCATTTCCCCTTCCCTCCAGCCCTTGGCAACAACCATTCTACTTTCTGGCTCTGTGAATTTGGCTATACTCTAGGTACCTCATATAAGTGGAAGAATCCTTGTTGTTTTAACCTGTATATTCTGCAGAACTTCTTCCCTGCTGTGAGGGTAAATTTTATATGTCAACTTAGCCAGCCAAAAGGTACCCAGATATTTAGTCAAACACTATTCTGGGTGTTTCTGTGAGGGTGTTTTGGATGAGGTTAACATTTAAATCAGTAGACTGAGCAAAGCAGATTGCCCTCCCTAATGTGGGTGGGCCTCACCCAATCAGTGGAAGGTCTGAATAGAACAAAAGGCCAACCCTCACCCAGTAAGAGAGAATTCTCCCACCTGATGATCTTCAAAATGATGACCATTGGCTTTTCTTACCTGATGGTTTTTTTCTTTTCTTTTTTTTTTTTAAATTAATTAATTAATTAATTAATTTTTGGCTGTGTTGGGTCTTCGATTCTGTGCGAGGGCTTTCTCTAGTTGCCGCAAGCGGGGGCCACTCTTCATCGCGGTGCGCGGGCCTCTCACTATCGCGGCCTCTCTTGTTGCGGAGCATAGGCTCCAGACGCGCAGGCTCAGTAGTTGTGGCTCACGGGCCCAGTTGCTCTGCGGCATGTGGGATCTTCCCAGACCAGGGCTAGAACCTGTGTCCCCTGCATTGGCAGGCAGACTCTCAACCACTGCGCCACCAGGGAAGCCCCTACCTGATGATTCTTTAACTGGGACATCAGCTCTTCCTGGTTCTATAGCAGCTTCCAGCCTTTGGACTCAAACTGAGACAGCAGCCCTGTGGATTTTGGACTTGTCAGTCCCCATAATTGTGTGAGCCAATTCCTTATAGTAAATCTCTTTGTGTGTGTGTGTGTGTGTGTGTGTGTCTGTGTGTGTCTATGTCTGTGTATGTATATCTCCTATTAGTTCTGTTTCTCTGGGGAACCCCGACTAATACACCCATTATGATCAGGACTGACATTTTGGCTGCAACATGGACAATTTGGAAACCAAGTTGGGTCTAATGCCTCTAGTTAATACTTGCTACTGTAATTCACTTATGCCATATGCAGACATAGATGTCTCCCTTGATGAGAAAAGCAGAAGCTGTGTTTTTTAGGAGGTGC